>NC_090932.1:1687111099-1687416677 GCF_040938575.1 Ambystoma mexicanum | reverse complement strand
ACAACCCTAGGTGTGTGGTGAAGATTGTTATGTAGCACGACTCCTCGCTGAGTTCGATCTGTTGATAGCCGTTGTTCAGATCAAGGCGAGAAAACACTGTCGCGCCATTGAGAAGATGCATCATATCCGTGATGAGGGGTAATTGATGATGTTACCACATGATTGATTGATTTGGGGTCCTCATGTCGACACATAGTCTAATTTGGCCGTCCGCACTTTTTTTGGTTCTTTTCTCGACATCCGCTCGCAGGAAAGAAGACCTCGAAAGATCAAGCAGACGGCTAGATAAACTACGTAATACACCAGGCAATCCCACGAGCTATTCCCGTGACGGACATTGCAAAACAAATGGCTGAAGATGCCACACTCGCCCTGGTAGCCTGCGTTAAAAATGGAAGATGGAAATCGTCAGAAGAAGCGATTTGAGGGAATCAAGCAATGGATGAGAGACTATTCAAAACACTCTCAAGGTCAAAGGACGAACTGTCCATCTCACCGTCGTCCCGGATACTAAAATGGGACTGAATAATCATGTCAGCGGCACTCCGTCAAAGAATCATAGAAATAGCACATGAGTGACCATTATTTAGTCAATTTGAATATTGAAATCTGGGAACCCCTGACCAAATACAATCCTCATATCAAGGTCACCAGCAGAAATTTTAAAAATCTGACATTAGATCATATCCAGCCATGTTTAGATACAATACTCGCCTCCTTTCAGGAGCATCATAGTTGTGAGGTAATGCTTAAGAAATATACCACACACATACAAGAATTGGTAGAGGAAATCGTGCCACTTAAAACTAAGCTAGCTAGGAAAATTAGCAATCATAAGAAATAGTATAATTCGGATATAGACATTATTAAAATTGAAAAAAGAGCCCTTGAGAGGAAGTGCCACTCAGACAAGACCACTGAAAATATAGAGAGATGGAAAACAGCAAACAAGAAGTATAAAGATAAAATAAGACTAGCCAAGGCTAACTTTTTTAATGCGGAAATTGAAGCAGCAGACAATAAAACTATCAAACTCTTTGAAATACTCAAGAGCGTAGAGAAACCGCAAATTCCTACTCCGCCATTACTACCATCGAAAGAAGATTGTGACACTGTGCAAAATGCGTTCTCCGCCAAAATAGCTAAAGCTAGGCAAAAGATCATCGACGCCAGAAATAAACTAAAACAGGACATCTGCACCAAGGAGACCGACAAAAATTGTGTAACTCACCGGAAGAGGGAGTACAAGGACAGGAAACCGGGAGTTCGGATTTGGAGAGAGTTGCTTGAAGAGCTCGGGTTGGAGCCTCCACCCGAGCCTCCTCTCTGTGAGGGAAACAAACTCTTTTTGACGATATGACCCCTTGCTGGATGTAGCACCAGGCAAGAGGACCGATCGCCCAAAAGAGCAGGGAGAACACACCGCCACGGACCCAGCTGCAAGAAAAGGACAAAGATGAGATTACTAGTGAAAACAAGTCAACCCCATTTTTAGTACTTCTATCTCTTTAGAATACCTGAACAGACTCCCTTTAGTTTGAGGAACAGAGTGGAAAAACCTAAGAAAACAAAATAGAATTAACTATAATCTAGACTACCAAAATATGTGAATAGTGATAGATACGGTACCAGAATTACCAGTGGATCTGGATGTGAGTTGACTGATAACAGCAGTGGACACAACGTCAGGTATAAAATAAGAAAAAGGGAAGGTTAGTAGGGAAGCTATACCCGTACGGCACGAGGGTCGCACTGGTTTTGGGATGGTGCACCAGCAGCAGAGCGTCCTCGTGTGCACTAGTCGATTCCACTTCAGAGAAGATGGCAAGGAAGACAAGCTAAACCAAATCCAATATGTCAATCCACAGTCACTGGGAGTTTCAGGTTCATTCAATTGCCACACAGCAATAGGTGTCAAAGAAGCAGGATTTGCCACAGGAGGTATGAAGGCAGTATTTGAGCGCAGAGAGAAATGGGCGCGCAGGCGGGTGGTAACAAGTTCAAAATGTTACTCAAAGAGTTTGTAAGTAGCCAGGATTATTCATATGCGCAGGCAGGTAGCAGCAATAAACAAATCGCTTACCAGAGAAGCCTGTGAACAGAGGTAAAGATCCAATGCACTGACGGGCAGCAGAAGTGTTCAAAAAAGCCTTCCAGAGAAATCCGTGAAAACGTGCCGAGTTTCAATGCACAGGCGGGCGGTAGAAATGTCCAAAATGTTGTCCAAAGATATCCGTGAAAACATGCAGGGTTTCAATGCACAGGCGGGCGGCAATAATTGTCCAAAACGTTATCCAAAGAGATCTGTGAAAACATGCAGGGTTTCAATACACACGTGGGCGGCAGAAGTTGTCCAAACGTTTTTCCAAAGCAGTCCGTGAGAGCAGAGGCAGGTCGGTACACAGGGGTTCAAAAGAATTGAAAAATGCAGCAAGAAATCAAGACGTAACTTCAAAATGCCGGCTGCAACGCTAGACAGAAGCAGAGTCTCAGAAGCACGACACTGCTTTAACAAGAAAGGGGCAGGACCGGAGGAAATCGAGGCTCTGGCTGGGAAACTTAAACTACAGCCTTGCCTCCAGATTTCTGGGAAATGTAGTTCGAAGCGGCTATTTTACGCGGGAGCTTCCATTGAGTAAGGAATGGAGCGTGGGGGTGTCGCAACCCTTTTTGTAATGCCACTACTTTTCTTTTCTTTATTTTATACGGCAAATACGGCTTCTCAGCCGCCCTACTTGCATAGGGGGCCAAGGCGTTCTGGTGTGGGCGCCGACGCGGGCGATACTGCAGACACCGAAGTGTAACAAATCGGGGACAGGAGACCTTCACATTCACTTCCATAACTGAAACAGAGCTATTGGAGGTGCTTGGCCATATGAAGCCCACGTCCTGTGCGGAAAATGTTTTACCACCCAACATTATTCTTCAAAATAAAGAGCAATTTGCTCCCATTTTGTGAAGAATCATCAATGCCTCCTTTAAAGAGGGTATAGTTCCTGAGGAAATTAAGAAGGTTACCATTACACCTTTAGTGAAGAAAGTTGGGCTGGATCCCAAGGACCCAGGGAACTTACGGCCAATCACCAATTCCAACTTTATACTCAAAATTTTAGATAAAATAGCCATCCAGCAGTTGCAGGATCATGTAGAAACCTATGCATCCCTACACCACCAACTGTCCGGTTTCAGAGCGTCACACAGCATCGAAACGGCCATGTTGGACCTTCAGAACCACATGCTAGGCCTTATGTACAAGGGTAAAATTGAGATTCTGATGCTGCTGGATCTCAGTGCGCCATCTGATCTGGTCGATCACGAATTGCTGGTCAAAGCCTTGTGAGACAATGTGAGCTGCTCTGATATGGCACTGAAGTGGCTGGTTTCTTTCCTCACAAATCGCCGAGCCAGAGTTCACTGGGGAGACAATTTTTCAGATCCCATTCTAATACTATTTGGTGTGCCCCAGGGCGCCAGTCTTTCGCCCATGCTCTTTAATCTGTATATGCGTGCACTGTGTGATATCTTGATGGAAACCGAAGTTTTTTTCACCAACTATGCAGATGACACGCAGCTCATAATAGAGCTAGAGGGATCACATAGGGCAGACAGCGTTAAGATTGGACTAATATATAGTCAAATCGATGACTGGATGCAATCCAACTGGATGTGCCTCAATGATTCTAAGACAGAACTCATGTTGTTTGGATCCAGCCACCTTCTAGATAAACTGGGGGTGGAGGGAGTACAAATCATTCCAGATCAAGTAGGCCATCATAACAGTATCCAACCAGGTCAAAACCCTGGGTATGATGATGAAATATTGTGTTAACTCAGAAGCTCAGGCCAACCTCTTGCGAATGAATACAGTCTCCTATTTGCGGCTTATGAGGGCCATTAGACCCTTTCTGAGTGAGAACAATGTGGCTACCATAGCTAGGGTAGTTGTGTTATCCATGCTTGACTATGGCAACGCCCCTCTCATAGGTGCTTGTGCCAAAGACCTGCACACCTGTCAAGTCATTCAGAATGACGCTCTAAGGCTAGTAAAACACCTCACAAGAAGAGACCATACTAATATGGCCAGAAAATCGCTCCATTAGCTCAGAGTCGAAGAGAGGATCAAGTTTAAATCCCTTACTCTTGTGCACAAATGCCTCTTCAGAAAAGCACCCAATTACCTGAAGAAGAGTCTTGTACCCTACACCCCGAAGAGACAGCTGCGCTCAGCAGGGAAAAACCTGCTTGTAGTACACAAACATAAACTCAAATCAGCCATGGGCAGATCCTTTGTACTGCAGGCAGCTCAGCTGTGGAATTCCCTTCCCTTGGTTTTGAGAATACAGGAGAACTATCTACAACTTCAAAAAATTCTGAAGACTCATCTCTTCAAGTAACTTTTTTGTTTAACTTTTATTTTTGTCGGCAGAGACAAATAACACACACATACATCAGAGCAGCCAAAGATGACAACTTGCATAGGTGGCAGAGTACAGTGGTACATATGAACAGTGAAAGAATGCCAAGTAGGGAATGCAGCAGCGCCATGCGTCTGGAGCCGTGTTGCATACGAGGGGCAATTATGGTGAATTGTCCGCAGCGGAGGGGGTGTCTAGGTTGTTAAGATAGCTGTTAAAATCGGTCCAGATGTTTTTGGGCCGGAAACGGGCCGGGAGGATACTGAGGTACTCCTCCTCGCAGTTCCGAGACCATGTTAATAAATTCAACCATTTCTGAAAAGTTGGAGGGGAGGAGCACCTCCAGTTCTGCAGAACACACTTCTTGGCAATTATCCAGCCCACATTTAAGAATTTAGTCTCACCCCAGGCTCCCTCAGCCCCCCACACCCCAAACAGCACTCCCAGTGGGTCAGGCTCAATAGTGTTCAGGATCTCATCCCAGAATGTGGCTAGTCTTGGGCAATCCCAGAACATGTGCAGATGGCCCGCATCCCCTTCACCGCAGCGAGGGCAGAGCCGTTGGTCAGAGCGGGCAAACCTGGAGATCCTGCGCGGGGTGTAATATAGCCTGTTCAACAATTTATACTGGATGGTGCAGTATCGAAATTTCAGGGAGACTCTGTTGGTGTGGGAGCACATCCTCTCCCACAGTCGGTCCGTGAGATCTAACTCCAGTTCGGATGCCCAGTCGTCCCGGGCCCTAGAGGGCTGCGGCGGGGTAGCGGTGAGGAGGAGTTTGTACAATGAAGACACCACCCCGCGGGCCCCACACGAGTTGGCGATGTAGGCAATCCCCGGGGAGTCAGGGGGTTCATCGGGAAATTCAGGCCAAGCACTACGGAAGGGAGCGCGGAGTCTGTAATATTCTAAAAGTTCCAGCGGCGACCCCTTGTGGCCCGGTTTCCAAGTCTGCGGTGTTATGAATTGCCCGTCTGGGTAGAAGTCAGTTAGGGCTAGATATCACAGGGCCTGCCAGTGTCGTGCCAGGGCTATGTCATTTGTGGGTTCCAGGCCAGGGAAACGCCAGGCGGGGAGCCATTTGTAGTATGGGTGTTCCTCAGCACCGGCAGCGAATATCCGCACCCAGGCCAGCAGAGTGGTTCGGACCGGGTCTATGGTGGAGTCTGGCTCATATCGTCGGTGTAATATTAAAGACATTATATTGGTGCCTGATGCAGCAAGGGTTTCCAGCCTGACATGAGGGCGAGGGGGGGGCAGGGTACCAGTAGGCGGCGAATTGTGCCTGCGCTGCGATCCAGTACCGCAACAAATCAGGGGCAGTGAACCCACCTTTTTCGTAGGGAAGTGTCATAGCAAGCCATTTTTTACATACGGCACCTGAGTGCCAGAGAAACTGAGCACCCAGCTTGTGTAAATCTGCAAAGTATTTCTTGCCGGGCCATATGGGCACATTGGTGAATATGTGCAGCAGCTTAGGGAGCAGTATCATTTTCACCAGTGACAGTCTCCCCGCCAGTGATAGTGGGAGGGAGCGTCGGGGGACCATCAGAGTAGGTACTCAGTGGCAGGTTGTACTGTGGAGCTTGTGAGAGGGAAGAGTTCGGATTTGGTATAATTGATTGTGAAACCAGAGTATGTACCAATGCGGGTGGTGTCGCGCAGGATTGGGTCAAGGTGGACATTTGGGTCTCTGACGAACACCAGCATATCGTCTGCCTAGGGTGAGATAATAACAGGGGTGTCCCGAAGTCGTAAACCTTTGCGTGAGTGGTGCTCCCTGACATAGTCCGCCATAGGCTCGATAGCCAGGGCAAATAGAATCAGGGAGAACGGGCAACCCTGGCGGGTGCCTCTGAAGAGAGGGAACAGGATGAATGTTTGGGAGTTGACACGGACCCTGGCAACTGGGGAGGTGTATAAGAGCTTGATATATGCAATAGTCCTGGGCCCAATGCCCATGGTCTCAAGGACGAGCCACATGTACCTCCAGGACACCATGTCGAAGTCCTTCTTGGCATCCAAGATGACCGCCACCGCGCTCACACCCTGATTGATTTGTGACATGACAATAAGGAGCCTTCTTATATTGTGGGACGTGGATCTCCCGGGCACAAAGCCTGACTGGTCACCGTGCACCATGTATGACATGACCGGCAGGAAATGGTTGGCGATTACCTTAGCGAAGATTTTAGTATCCATGTTCATTAGTGAGAGGGGCCAATATGATCCACAGTCATCGCTGGGTTTACCAGGCTTGTGCAAGACTGTGATAACGGTCTCGCGTAGTGTCGGGGTAGGGGATCCCAGCTGGAGTGACTCATTCCATACCCCAAGCAGCTCGGGGGCCAATATGGCTACATGCTCTTGATAAAATTCAGCCGTTAGCCCGTCGGGGCCCAGTGCCTTTCCTTTAGGGAGACCAGATATGGCCTCCACTATCTCATCCAATGTAATAGGGGAATCTAACTGGTCTCTCGTTGCGGGGGAGACCACGGTGGTGGGTATCTGCTCCAGGAGCTCCCGCATCCGCGATTAACTTTGCTCAGAGGGTTGAGAGTACAGTTCAGAGTAGGAGCCTGTGAAGACTTCAAGGATTGGCTGGTCAGACCACTGTATTGTTCCCTGATTGTCCTTTCCTGCCAGGTCTGTCACCCTCGCCGTATTTCCACGCTACCTGTGGGCGGCTGAAATACTGGACTTCCCTAGTAGCTTGTTCATTAAAGAGTTCGAGCTCCTCACTAATCTGGGAGAGGACATTCGGGTCGACCGAGGCCGGGTGGGCTCGTTCCAGGTCCCGCAGTTTGGTTTTGGAGCGGGACAGGGCGGTTCTTATAGTTTTGAGGACTCCCGACTCTCTGGAGATGGACGCTCCCCTGATGAAGGCTTTGAAGGCATCCCAGCAGACCCCCAGGGAGGTGGACTTTGGCGCATTGTACTCAAAATAGGATTGAATGTCGGCAAGGATGTCTGCCCTGAACACAATGTCCCGCAGCGCGGCCGATTTAAATCACCACGTATTAATGGTAGGGGCAGGTATTCCCAGTTCCAGGTTTATCAGAATCGGGGAGTGATCAGTCAGTGTGCGCGTGACAAGTATCCGTGTTTCCAAGACCCTGCCCAGCATAGGGCCGGATAGTAGGAACATGTCGATCCTGGAGGAACTGTCATGCACTGAGGAGTAGTAAGTAAACTCCCGCGCTTGCGGATGTAGCGCCCTCCATGCATCGTGAATATCAAGTGTCGCACTATGGGTCAGCAGTCTACGCGCTGCGCCAGACAGGGACCTAGGGGCTGTACCAGTCCCATCCATCGTGGTGTAAAGTATGAAATTCATATCCCCACCCCAGATGATCTGCACCCCTACGTATCCCAACAGTATGGAAACCACCTGGTTGACAAAGTCGGGGGAGTCAATATTAGGGCCGTAGCTGTTCACCAACAAATAATCCCTGTTGGCTATAGCCCAGTACAACACAGTGTATCTCTCCTCGGGGTCTATATAGCTCCTGTGTGGGACAAACTTAAGCGATTTATGGATCAGTGTCAGCACCCCTCTGGCGCGTGTGGAATATGAGGTGAAGTATCTATGGAACCCCATGTTGGTGCTATACTTTTGGTCAGAGGGTCTGTTGAATGTGTCTCCTGCAGGAGCAGTATTTTGCACCCGTGCCTATTGGCTTAAGCCATAATTTTGCAAGCCTTGGTGTAATTGCTCAGGCCCCGCACATTCCAGGACAACACTGTTACCGGCATCTTAATGCTCTAGTTAACATCCCACCACCGTTGTCGTACAGTGAATCCAGGGCGGGAGCCACCCCAGTTGGGGCCGCTCGATGCACTGTGGTCTGCTGATCTGCCTCTGCCATTTTTCATAACACACATCAACCCCGTTTCACCCCCCACCCTTACCACCCCTTCCAAGCAGGCAGTGTAACCCTCCTCCCCCCAACATATAATACTAACAGGTCCCGCAAAAAAGGGGACAACAGGCGGTTCCCAACGTGGGTCCGCTGCCCCATTGGCCCAACCGGGGCCAATACCCAGCTTCAAATTAACAAAATTAAACATTGCAATCGCAGTGGGGTGCGCCGTTGCTGTGTGGTGGACTCTTGAAAGACTAAGAATGGCAATAGGTTACCAGTAGTACCTCCCACAACACATATGTAAACTGATCCCACCATGCACATGTAGGCCTAGTCTAGGCGAGTTATAGGAAAGGACGAAGCCCACCGGGGGGAGGCCCACCACGCCCAACACTCCGCATCCGGGGCCCAGATCCAAGCGGGTCGGCAATCCACATGCAGGGCGTTAGCAATAGCGGGACGGCGTGCACGGCTAAGAGCTGCCCCCCGTCCCCAGTGGTAAACTATGCATGGGTGATCAGCACAAGTATTCAATGTTCGCATACTGGTGAGCCAATAAGGCTGTATTACTATCAGCACATATAGGAATAAGCAGTAGTAAACATATAGCTGAAATACAAAGTGGTCTAGGTTCAGTCATCGGCCATAGGGTAGCCGCTGGGATTAGGCTGTGGTATCTGCCACTCTATAAATTTAACAGCCTCCTCAGGCACCGTGAAAAAGAACAGCTTTTCTTTGAAGGTAATTTTGAGCCTAGCTGAAAAGAGGATGGCATATGGGACATTCCGTTCCCGCAGAAGTTTTTTGACTCCCAGGAATTGACGTCTCTCCTGCTGCACCCCGATGGAGAAGTCGGGGAATATTCGAATGTTGTTGGAGTCGAGGCGAAAGTCGCCCTTCTCACGCGACAGGCTTAGAATGAGGTCACGGCCCCTGTAGTTGAGAATCCTGGCTATAATGGGCCTTGGGAGATCTCCCGGCTTGGGATGCGGGGATAGGGCCCGATGAGCCCACTCGACTGTAAAGAAGGGGGAAAGAGTGGGGTCTCCCAATAGGTCTTTAAGTAGATTTTCAACTGCCAACTCCATGTGCCCCTTCAAGGCATTTTCGGGGACCGCAATAATGCGCAGGTTGTTTCTGCGCGAGCCGGATTCAAGGTCATCGCACTTTGACTTCACCACTTTCATGTCGCGGTTCAGGGTGGACACCGCATCCTGCAGGGTATGAAGTTGGTCTTCGTTCGCCCCAATTCTGTTCTCCGCCTCAGTTATTCTCGTTCCCGCCTGGTCGACTCGGGACTTAAGGGAGGCGACGTTGGCGTTAATGTCATCCAGTTTTTCATGGAATGAGGCAAAGTTCTTAGCCATCGACTCCATCATGGCCGTGAGGTCTGGGGCGATAGCTCCAGCGAGGAGCGCAGATACAGGATCTTCCTGGGCAGATGTCATAGCGCCCTGGTCAGCACGTGGGGCTGCCTTTGCAAATTTGTCCATGGTGCCCATCATGCTTGTCCCCCTGGATTTATTAGGCATCACACGTGTAATGGGGCCGCCCCAGCAGGTCCGGGCTGCTTTGGTGTGGAGCGCAGGGAAATAGAGGTTAAGATCACTCCCCAGTTGTTGCAGGTCGCCAAGGTTGAGCACGGGTGGAGATGGGCTTTGACAGCACTCAAGTGTTCATGGTCCAGGTAGCAACTGGGCTGGTGCACAAGGAAGACAACAGCAGGCAACAGTCCAGCCACCCAGTGTGGAAGATGCAATGGCTGGGGGGAGCCGCCTTAGGACGATGGTAGCAAGAAGTGAGCCCAGGTGGGGTACCCAAGATGGCTGCTGTGCAGAGTAGCGCTGTCAGAGTGTGTGGACCAAGCCAGCGATGGCTAGATCAAATAGTCTGCGGCCACCCGTGCGCACCAGGTATGTGCAGGGCCTGGATCGAGGTGTGCAGGCTCTGGCGTAGTGCAGTGCCCTCCAGGGCAGCCTGCACCACGTACGAGGGTGCGTGGCCGAAGGGGCTCACAGCGCAATGTTGATTAGTTTGGCGGAGCTTGCGGCTCAGTGCGCCCACCAGCGTGCAGTCTGAGTGGCCCCAGAGACCCCGAGAGCGGGCCGCGGGGCAGGCGGTGAAGGCAGGCCAGGCGGGGATGCGCCCATGTCCGTAGAAGGTGTGCTGGGGCCAAGGTACGGAAAACATCCAGGAGGGCGAGCCCCGGCCCAACCCGACTCCTTATCTGGGCCAGGGTGTAGGCCACCGCCCCCGGGAAGCCGTCCAGTGACTGCCGGGTGTTTCGCAGGCAGTCCACCGGCTCCGGGGCCAGGATGCAGTGCACAGCCAGCCAGTTCCGCTCCCCCGCCGAGAGCTCCGACCCGCCAGGCCGGTGGAGCGAGGCCGCGGTGGCGAGGCGGGTAGGCGGGGGAGGAGGCACAGCACGAGCATCACCCCGGCCTCAGGGGCAGCACGGCCAAACACCGGGGAGGCCCCGGTATATTGAGGGGTCCAAGGGGGAGCCAATTCACCCCCACAAAAGTTGGCAGCCTCTGGCGCAGTCCTCTCACGCCGCAGCCAGATGACGGGGAGCTCCCAGGAGGCGGGGACCCCTGATCCACAAGCAACGCTGGCGTCCGCACAGGGAAGAGGGCCAAGGATTCCAACACGGCGCAGATGGTCTCCCAGTGCCCGATTCTGTCCGAAAACCCAGCAGAATGTGTAGAACGGTGTCGATGAAAAGCAGCTAAGGTGAAGGTGGCCACTGATGATGCCGGATTCGGAGTCACATCCAGACGGAGCTCCACGGCTAGGCGGACATTTTCGGGCTGCCCAACAGCGCCCCCCCCACAGCTCCCCTAGTTGATCTAGTGAGGTCCCCTAGATAGTTTGTGTCTGTCTCTGTTAACGTGCCCTGATGCCTGTGGGCTACCGGCACTATAGAAGTCTACATTACATTACATTACATTACATGAAAGCCACTGGAGAATTGTGTTAACAAAACGCATGCTGCAAAGCAAAATATGGTTCCCCGGCATGGACAAACTAATAGAAGAAACACTGAAATCCTGCCACATCTGCCTGAGCCTACAAAGCAAAGTGTTCCCGGAACCCCTACATATGTCAGGACTCTCAAAAGGGATATGGGAGGAAGTGGCAATAGACTTCTTTGGACCTCCCAGGTCAGGGCAATATGTGCTGGTCGCCATAGATGAACACTCCCACTTCCCAGAGGTAGAAATAGTGCCCTCAGCGGCTGCCACCACACTCATACCATCACTAGACTGCATATTCTCAGCGTTCTGAGTACCGAAGGTGGTCAAATCGGACAATGGCCCACCATTCACCAGCAAAGATTTTCGAGACTTTGCCAACTATCTTGGGCTCTATCACCGAAAAGTCTTACCGCTCCGGCCCCAAGCTAACGGAGTAGTGAAACGTTTCATGGCCAACATTAATAGGGCCGTTTGTATTGCTATTACTCCATAGGGATTACCGCAATACCCTGCATTACTCCACGCGGACATGCCTGGCGGAACTCATGTTTGGACGTCCAGTACGGACGAGGATTCCCTTGGAGGGCCAGGACATGGAAGAGAACAAAACAATGGCAGAGGCAAGGGAAAAGGATCATTGAGTAAAAGAGATGATGAAAGAATATGCAGACAGAAAAAGAAGAGCACGAGCTGTAGAGCGAACTCTAGGAGAACAAGTACTAGTACGTGAAATGCAGGTACACAAGAACATGCCACCATTTAACCCACGGCCCATGAAGGTCATCCACGTCAAGGGGTCCATGGTCACGGTAGAAAGGGATGGATAGATTATACCAAGAAACAGCTCCTTCTTCAGAAAAGTAGAAGGGGACGCTATCCAAATTACTGGACATTGGAGTGAAGACGAAGAGATACAAGAAGGATCAAGCTACTCGGCGGACAAAGAGGAACCCAACAGGGTTGAGCATAGCTGTGAAAAGGAATGTCCGGACGGAAATGGGGAATCGCCTCGACAAGGATGACCACACTGCACGGTCAGGAGACCTCGATGGTGGATTGAGGAGATGGGGTAGGATTACATTTATTTTGGAGGGAGATGTAGGGTCGCGCGACGTCACCATGTTGGGACGGGCCAACACGTAAAGTGGTCAGGTAACCGTAGCGAATGTGCGCACACACCACGCACGAATAAATGAGAACTTGTATGACTACAAAGGTGTCTGGTCTTCTTTGTATGTGAGCTGGTGATGAGCAGTCCCAGTGCGCCCCTCCCAGCACCCAGGAACCTCACAGGTACCTCCAAGCATGCAATGTATCAAGGCACTAACAATCTAAAGACATTGATCGGTTTTCCTAAATCATGTGTGTTGCCTACGCCTTTACTAATAAGCGTAAGGTTCACATGGGAAATGGGGGTAAACGTGGCAGCACAGAACAGATGAAAATACCCATGTTGTGGTATGCTTCCTATGTTTAATAATGCATGTTTCTGCGCTGCATTATTCTATGTATGCTATAATGACTCCTACAGAGTAATGCAAACATTATCCTGACCTGCATGAGGCAGGAGCGTGGAGGGTGGCTATGAGGAGGTCAGGGCTGTCGGGGCGCGAGATGACAGGGGCACCGATTAATGCACTTATGGTGCTGCGTGTTGTTAATAATTGCACGTAATCAGTGAATATGTTATCCCGGGTGACCACTAAATGTCATTTCAGGGGACACGAGTATTCAAGTAAACAAGCATAGGCTTTTGGGGGATGCGGGGAGGGAAGCGGGGGAGGGGAGAGGCAAAAAGCAAGCTTCCTCTTGAACTTTTCTAAGGAACCCTAAACTGCAAACTCGTTCTTTTTAAAGTTGCGCCTGGCTGCTGTGATGCAGAGTTCAGCGCCGCCGGGTGGGCTGCAGAGCGACGCGTCGCTGCCGTGACAGCAGTCGAGTTAAGCCACTGCTTTGGGACGGTTTTTCTGCAAAAGAGAAATCATTTCACAGAGTGGGCTGAGAAGAAACGAGGTCCCGGGTGGTTGGGTAATGAGGCCCCCTCCCGCCTCATCGCAGGCGACTCATCAGCTGTCAGTCACCTTGCAGTAACCACCTCTCTGGGTATTAAAATGGAAATTGCACCACAGACAGAAAACAATCCATGAAACGATGGCTCTTGTCAGCCCCTAATCTGATTTCTAAACATATACATGTTTCATGTCTTGTCACATTAAATCAGCCTGACGAGCTACTGAACTCGGATAAAAGTGTGCCTGTCAGCAAAGGAGCACTTTTTCTATTGTGAACTTGAATAGTTGCAGTTTCCTGTCTGAGCTCTGTGGGCGGGACATTGGTAGAACTCCTCGTCTCGGGCGTCAGGCTTAATGATGGCCTTTCACACGAACACCTACATCAATTCATTGGCTTCTGGTGAGTGTTGCATGTCAGACGTGAGCACTTTACAGAAAGGTTGCATCTTAATTGCATTCGGTTATTGTTGCATTTTGCTTCTCCCATTTGCACCGGTGCAAAGCAGAAGTCTTCAGTGCTGTCCTGTGTAGATTGGGACGGATGTGGCCCCTTCACTACTTAAGGGGATCTTCACTTTCACCAGAATTCGAAAGCAAACACAGTGGGTGGTATTCCAGTTAATGTGCACAGCTGCAAGGGCAATTAGCACTCGGTCAGACATGTTCCTGGTATAACATATTCTGCCAAGGTCTGTTTGCACCAAGACAGTGCTAGCCTTGTGCTAGCACTAATGTGACGTTTGCCCTGATGCAAATAGCAAAACTAGTGGGAAATTTGACACAATGCAAATATGCATTGATTGGATATGATTTGTTTGCACCATGGCAGCGTTTGCCATAGTGACAAAGTATCTTTAATATGGCATACACCGCACCGGGGTCAGGTTGACATGCCTCATCCTGGTGAAAGTGGTTGGTGAATATACCAAGTCAGTGAATCCTGGAGGGATTTCTGTTGGCTGCAATTTGCTGCAGGGTTTATATCAATTCTTGCAAAACGTTTACTAACCAGTGTGGTGTCATTCTTTGACCCGGGTCACTGCCTCAGTTTAACCAGAAACTAGTGTGCCACAGTGCTGCGGGACTCATGGCTGCAAAGGCTGATAGTGTTGGGTGTCTGTGTCACCCCGGAACACATTCCCAGGTGACCCCACTGCCTATGGGGGAGTTCAGTGATCAGCATATCCAGCATTTTACACTCACTTTGATATGCAAGGATGAAAATGTAGACTCTTATGTGGGGCTCATCCATTCAAGGGGGGGTCCAGTCCCCTCTGTGAGTGTCTTTAGGATCTTGATAAATGGAAGGCGGCGGCCATCTTGCAGTAGTGCCATCAATCAAGGCCGGCCCTAGGATTTGCGGGGCCCTGGGCGGCATAACATGTGTGGCACCCGTATTTGCATAAGTGGTGACCCGTGATATTACAGAACATTATTTCACAGAATGAGATTTTAATATACAAAATAACATGGGCAGTTACATTAAAAACACGTTGCCATCAGTAAGGCTGGACACACATGTAATGTGACGTCCAGTGTATGATTTGTCACTGGTAACATTTAACTACGTGGCAATATCAGGAGTCGGGCTTATTTTGTAGAAGCAGACAACAGGAGAAGGGGGCCTCATCATTGTACCCCCTGAGCTTTCATTGGATGGGGTGAGCAGGCCACAACAGTTGTTTATGTTTATATCTTCTTGTAAATCGTATGTCTATTTCCCCATTACTGCTGCAACATGTGCTGTAAAATGTGGCATTTCGACTATGGGATGGATACGGCTCCCTCGCATCACTCGGTGCGGACACTTCTCGCCCCACAGCAAAAATCAGAAGCTGGCACCTATGAATATACGCACAGTAAGTGTACATATCTTAAAGTGAAATACACAAGTTTGATTCAATTGCCCTTTCCCCTTAGAAGAAAGTGCACCAGACAAAAGTGCATTGGCATTAATCAACACCAGAAAATGACCCGAGAGGGGAGATTTTCCAATAATTAAACTGGCAAAATGTAGAAGGTGCCCACCTTTTAATCTCAACAATCTATAGTGAAAAATTCCCAGGAAAACAAAATCCCAGTAAGAAACATGTGTTTTCATGACACTTTTATGTGGTTTTGTGCGTAAGCGTCTGCACTTGGACCATCTGGGTGAAATCCTTCTAGCCAAACACTTGAGCAAGTTTGTGGACTCAAGAATACCCACGTGGGGTAGCGGCCAACCTCTGAAAAATGTGTGCCCACCCACATGTATCCTCTGCTTATGCCCTAAAAAACAAAACATGGCCACAATGCATGAACATAACATCTCTAGGATGGCAAGCTCTGGGCATATATATAAATGTCTTGTTTGCCTGCTCGTCGTTTGCCCTTACCCCCAAGTTTGGCTTTTAACAGTACTCTGTTTTTATACATAATACTTAAAAAGTACACAAACCATAGCAAGGTAGTCACACAAATATATAAATCCTTATAGAAACATGTTAGGCAAAAACTGTTCCATTGCAGCATTAGTTGCCTCTTTTTGAATGGGAGACTACAAATACCAGAATGCAACTCAGCAGAAGACAAAACATGGCCTTTGAGTTTTGAAAATGTACTTTGAAGACTTAGACTAATCTGAGAAAAGGTTAATTACCTGTCTGTGTTCCAATGTTTGACAAATACAGGCTTTATATATGGTGTGAGGAACATATTACATAGTACCGAAAAAACACTATTGTTGGTGTGTTAAATATGAACATCTGAAAATCTAGTTAGTTTAAAACTGATTTGTGAGATACATTTACAAGTGGCCTGGAGTAGGGTGTAAATGTAGGCAGCTAACTGGTGCTTTGTGTTTGCTTTTAGAATAAAAAATACTCTTTGCATTTCTTAACATGGAAACGCCTTGCCCAAATCAATGGTCTTTTAAATGAGCCATAATGTGTAACTCGCTGCTGATTTAAAAGCTAGGCTAGAGCAAAAAATGTGATTAGCAGTAATTATGGGGCCTGCAGCGTCTCATGGGCCGCTGGGAGGGGGTATTTGTCTTAAGAGCATCATAATGGCTTGAGAGGTGCCACTGTGGTCTTGCTCCGAAAAAGCGCAAACCGTCCAAGGAAGCAGCACAGCCCCTTTTTAAAATAATGTGACCTGTCGAGGCAGGCACTGGTGCCTTCAGGGCCCCCCTGAGAGCGGGGCCCTGTGCCACCGCACACGCTGCATATGCCTCAGGCCGGCTCTGCCATGAACAAAGACTATATTTATTGGCAATGGAGGATCGCAAGCCTGCATCAGCATCGAGCCACTGCCATGAAATGACAACAATGGACAGGTTATGATGGACCTCCACCTGCTCTTGACACTATGTCCCCAACTGGGGACTGGCACTACATTTTATTCCAAAGACAGACTCCCTACCAAGCCACCATTAAGCAGGCATTCCGCAATTCACATCAGGGTGCGTATTACGGAACCTTTCACTGGTGCAAGTTTAATTTTGCATTGTATTTCCAATTGTCAAACGTTATACTTGTGTCAAAAAATAAAACTGTGCTTTGAATGTATTTTAAAGTCCCCTATTTAAACTATGGCTAACATATCCCTGGCATAGCAGCGATACAAATAGTTTTTGTTTTTGCAGTAGGTCAATTTTTACTTTAGTGTTAATACCATGCAAATGTGCCTTTGCACCAGTGCAAAGTTTGTGTAATATAGCCTCGGACACCCATTCCTTGTCAAATGTAGCCCTCATCACCCTGCCTAGGTTATTGCTGGGTCGAATCAAACCCCTCCCATCTATACATAGGGCCTCATTATAAGTTTGGCAGCTTGGGACAAGTGGCAGTAATTCCGTTATGTGGGGTGAAAAGAAAGCCCCAGAGCGACAGAAATGGAGAGTCCATGCTAGGCCCTGTTGTGAGAGTGAATCTGGCTAAAGTGTAGTTCCCTTGAAATATAAAAGCTAGTGCAAAACAGTGATTTCCGACAAAAGGCCTTGTGAAATTGAAAGAAATTATATAAAATCGCAGCAGTGTACGTGGAAAGAAAAGACTCATTGGAAACACTGCGCATTTGGAAGATAAAAAGGAGGACAGATGCCTGACATTTAAGAAATAAAGTAAAGTGACAGATTGCGTTCATCAGGAATAAGGAGACGTAATTTCCGTCATACAAAATGACAGCATGTAAAGAGAAAGGCCTATTTTGTTTTTGTAAAACTGAACACTAGTTTCCTATGTAACTGTGGCCTATCTGTGTGCATATGATTAATAATGTATTTATCTCTATTCTAATATAGTAGAAAAGAAAGATTGTATTTATGAACAGCAGGCCTAGATATAATGCTAAAATGTTAAATGTAAGCACATCTTGAGGATTTAAAGCTGCATTTTCTGAAGTGTGGGTGCAGCTGGTGTTTTCCCCACTGAACTAAAAGGTCTGTGCCTTTGAAAAAGTTGACCTTAAGACCTTTGGCTGAAGATCTCTAGGGGAAGGAAGTCTAGTTTTCAGTTTAAATACCAAGAATATAAAGAAGTAGATCAAAATTATGGGATTTCCAGATAACAGAGCCAGCAGAAATCTTTAAGGTCGGGTATCCCAATTAACTGTGCATGAGCTTTGAACAAAAACCTTTGAAGCCCAGGAGGAGAGGGAATGATCACACAGGCCAGCCAGATGTCCTGATCAGGTCATAGAAGAGAAATGCCACCTAAGGATTGGTGGGGTCTATGTGAAACTGAGGGACTTGTGGTGCATTGCCATTGACTAACATTGAATACTTGGGGCCTCATTACGAGTTTGGAGGCAGCCATGCCCTTAATAAGGGCATGGCTGCCTCCAAACTCGGGTCCGGGTCCGTGGTCCCTGAATGGGGAAAAACCGGGCCATTCTGACTTTGGAGGGCCTGGTATTTCCTCATTCAGGGAACCCGGACAATCCCCATTCCCATTTGAGCCCCCGTAGGGCACAATGGGAATGGGGAGCATGCTAACAATGGGCCCATTAATGACGGGCCTGTTGTTAGCATGCTGGTCCCCTCACACGACCCGCAAAGGACGTCTGGTCTGACCAGACGTCCAGAGCGGGTCCTGCAAGGGAAACTCGTAATGAGGCGGTACAGGATTAACGGTGCCGGCACCTTTACCGGCGCTGTTAACCCCTTAGAGCCTCAGTTGTAATGAGGCCCTTTGTCTTAAATAAAAAGTGCATTGTACACCCCAGTGAGATCATCCCAGGTTCATATTAAAGGGGATCAGAGGCACATCAGGATCATGTAAAAACACACTTTGTGTGATGATACAACTTGAGTTATGAGAAAAATTATGATTCTGGCCTTCTCATAATTCAGAGGAAATAGAAAATTGTTGCGATGATAGGTTATAAAGTAAGTTTTGAATCAGGAAGGGGCAGATTTATGACTATATCACTCAGGGCCAAATCTAAAAAAACTGTAGTTCCCCACCAGGAAGGGCATGCCATCATAAAATCAGTATTTTCTGACTCACCATAAAATATAGAACTCAAAAAAATATGTGTGCCGACAATTATCTGAAAAATGGGGTTAGCTGCCATGTTTTTAGATTTTAAGGACACTGAAGAAGTTAAACCCACCTGTCATTTTGGGACGATGAATCTTTCTCCTCCTCAGCCTCCATCATCCCCCCCCCCTAACTCCTTGTCCTATCAGCAGGCAGTGGGGATATTGGAGGAGGGAGACAGAGAGAGCTGGCCAATCCATAGCATGGGAAATATGATAATAATGGAGTGTCACCAGCCCTATAAGAGATCAGCCTTCTATCTGGGACTAATTTGATGATCTCTATTTGACTTTTCGACTCTTAGGACCATTCTTTGGACTTTTTATTTTTCTCTTGTCTTACCCAATCTGTTGCTTAGCCTTAAACATTGCATGGGAGACAGCAACTGGCACATCTAGAAGCTAGCTGTGCCTACCATTTGAGGAGCCAGAGGTAGTCTGGGTGCTGGGGACTACCCTTGACCGAAGCCTTTTGACCAGACCTGTGCTGTCCTCATGTAGCCCTGCTGTTTCCCTGGATGCCCCATAAATAAGGCCTCCCATGTAAGGAGATATATCCCAAAGCTATCAAAAGTGTGTGGGGGAATCTGCCAGCCTTAACATCCATCTTGCATAGCGGGTAGGGCGGTGGTACTGGCGAGACCCTATCACATTTTATTAAATCCTATTTAAATTAATTCCAATATAGAAAATCACCCTATCCATTTAAATGTAATTGTGTTGGGACCTGCCTGCCTTTATCCTTTCCATTAAATTGTGGAGCGGGGGTTCCTGCGTAGATCCTTAGCGCATTTAATTGACATTAAATCAATCAATTCCCATATAGAAAATCACGGGATGAGTGTTGTTAGAGTTTGAAACTAACAAAGTACATGCCCAGTGTGTTAGAGCCGGTATAGACAATAAAGTACTTGGGTGACTCTACCTTTCTGAAACCACTGTCTTCTTTACCTAAGGGGGGTGTCCATAATACCAAAATAAGTAATTCTAAAATGCTGCTATTCAAGTGAATGTAGTAGGTGCAATACGACATTTCCCATTTATTTACTTGCATCCCAAAATGATTTTTCCAATGCCCTGCATTTTATGTAAATAAAAAGCCCAGCACAATTTTCCCATTGCGTTCCTTTCTTGACTTTGCCTTTCAAATAAAACAAAAAAAGATGTTGCTACTGTATTCGCACTCCATGTACCTTGCCTTCGGATCAGAGGAGTCATATTTAATTGAAGCCTAGAAGGTGGGGGTTGCTGGGACAAAGGAATATTGTGCCAAACTAAGCAATCACTGTAGCTTTTGTATGTTTCCTATTGGTTAATATGCAAGAAATCAGATGTAAAGTGATAACTGTCCATCTCTAAATTTTACTGGCGTGTTGTACTATTTGTAAGTTCATTAGAAATATAAGTTAGTCAATTGGTGCAAGCAATTTGAATGTGTGATATTGTGTAGTGCCACAGCATTGGTGCTTGGTATTTTGGTTGCTTGTCTTCTTTAGCAAACCTTAAATAAATATATATTCTTACTATGCACTGGCCTGGTTCCTAGCTCATTGATGGAAGAATGGGTATTTGTTGGGGTGGTGCAAGAAGGGTTGGAGGCCTCACTAAAGTTGAAACTGTATAAGCTATGTGGGTGCACGCCACCTTGCTTCAGGGAAAGGAACTCCATGAGTTGAGAGTGACCACCTAATATATCGTCACAAAGCTGGAGGCTTGTGGCCAGGGATTGGTTGAGAGTCTTCTCTTGTGTCAGCGCAGTAGCAGCAGACTATTCATTTGGGTGTAATTGCATTGCAGTGGATGCCAATGTGTGTTGCATTGTGAAGGTGCCATTCAGACCTGTACCCTGGGTTCCGGGGTGGTGTATAGATAAAACCGTGTTGGTTTTGAGATGTCATTGTGAGTGGGAAACTAAGCAGGAACAGGGAGATTTTGTTTTCCTCTTACATAGAGCGTATATAAGGTTTAGAACACATTTCAAAATGAGAAATTAGTATGGCAAGGAAGCACCTCCTATCCAAATTGATGATTAAACATGAATGGGTAGAACAGAAACATGAAATGTGGCCAGCCAGAATGATACAGGAGGTTACCTCTGCAAATGGTGATGTGTGCCAGGATAATGGGCTGTTACATCAGGCCCTGACAAACCTTTACATTACACAAACCAGAAAAGGTGAGCACATTAAAATGGCTCAGAGCTCACAGCATACATGTATTTCCATATGCTGATCATGGAAGAAAGACACCAGAATAGTGTGGCTACTGTGCAAAACCAATCTACGCTTTTGAATCAAGCCCAGAAAGAGCTGAAACAATTTAAAGCAAAAGCGCAGCAGAGCCAGAATTTGGGAATCAAATTAGGAAATATTATTGTACAGCTAACAAATGAGTTGAAAACACAGCAGGGAGACAGTGTAGAGTGAGAGTCTCCATTTTCTACACTGCAAGGGGAGTATAAAGAATGTGTTGAAAATCTGAGCGCAAGTCAACACAAATTAAATGAGCAGGTTGTTCACAAGAGAGCCTGCTTAGAGGACATGTTCACATTTTAATCACAGGTAAAACAACTGAAAGCTGACAACAGCCAGATAATTTATAAAGGTGATTGATTCTCAGGGTGAATTCGATCAGATGTATTAAGATCTGAACACCTTGAAAAAGCAGAGTGAGAAGTTGAGGGATGAAAATAACAAATGAAGTCAACAGAATGGTGCCCTGTTTCAGAAAGTGTGTCAAGTAAGGATGGACATGGAGAAAAGTGAATCCTGTTCTCAGGAACTGACTGACGGTAGGTTACAAAATGCGCAATTGATGGAACATGTGAGGCAAGCAGAGATTGACCTAGAGCGGGCAACACATGCCAAAATTGCACACATGGAGCAGATTAGTCTCCTAAAACAGAAACATTCTGAATATGTGCAGACGATGCAAGCCTCAAAGAAGGAAAATGAACCCTGTTGTGAGATAACAAGGGACTAAGAGACCGATTAATGGCACAAAGTAAAGAGCTGGAAGCCACTCAATCACTGGGGTCAGAATTGAAAACTAAGGCCTCTGCATATCACCAGGCGATAGAGACTGAGAAAAACAAATGTGAGAGGTTGGAAAGTGAAATAACCAAATACAAACAGGCTTTGAGGCACCCTGACCAGTCACGGTATGGCAAAGCACCCAGAGATTATGAAGTGATGACCTTGTTACAAGGGTCCTCAAGCCAACTCACCACCTCATATGTACAGAGTTCATACATGTCCGTTTTCAAGAACAGGGAAACATGAGGCAGCTGGACTCAACCAGGCCTTGTCCAACTGATTCAGAAGGCCAGTCCTTATCCAACATCGATGAGGGTTCAGGGTTACCAGCTAGAAGGGAAGGTGGCCGGACCAGCGGTCTCTGGGAATTTAAAAATACCCTGGCATGTAATTTTGACCAGGAGGGCTCCTATGATGAAAAGATCAGGGAGTTGGACTGGCAGAAAATTACGTTACAAAGGGACCACCTGGTTGTCTTTACAGAAAGAGAATACCAGAGTGTAGGCATCAAAAGAACATCTTAAAAATCTCTACACATTCAGGGAGGTGGGGGGAATTCGCCACCGTCCCTCGAAGGAGGGATGAGGAGGATGAGTACTCTCCTGTGCGAAAAGGGGAGAACAAGGGAATTGACCTCGAGAGCCCATAGCACAACATGAGAGAAGAGTCCAGACCCCGTAATTATGAGAGGGATTTTCAGTCTCATAGAGGTTTGGAGCACCTAGAGGACAGTGAATGGACCACCAACAGCAGCAGCTCGGTGTCAGAGGGTGAGTGGACTCAGGTACAGCGGAAACGAGAGTCTGCCAAACAGAAGAGAGATCTCGTGAAAGAACCAATTCGGCAAATAACGGCCGTAAAGAGCTTTATGACGGCCTATCATAAGAACGCCAAATATTTTGTATGGGAGCATCTGGAGCTTTTTGACCATATGATGACATCATTTAGTCTTAAGAATATTAGAAATTCCATTGTGTTCGTCAAATGGACATTCTCCCCTGAATACTCCACCTTCTTTGCAGGGCTGGAGGACCAAGATCACCAAAAATGGTCCACCTACAAGGATGCCATTCTAAAAAACTTCTCCATTCATAGAAATCCTCAGCAGGCCCACAAGACAGCATACAACCTGCAGTATTGGGAAGTACAAGCGCCTAGAGCTTTCATGCAGGGGCTGAAACGACCATTTGCACAGACTTCTAGGTGGATAAACACCATTAGTCGGAAGTTCATCAACACCTATTTTCATGTGCTCCCAAAAAACATAATGACCCAATTAGTAGGGGATTTCAAATGAGCATAGGACCCTGGATTTGGTGATAGAACCGGCCACCCAGATTAATGAGGTCCAAAAGCCCTCCGAAAATAACCTTAAAAACCACAAACCATCAAACACACCTGCCAGTGCAAAGGTATTGGAGGTGAAAAATATTCCCCAATTCGACTTGGAGATCGGGGGGCCTAAAAATACTCCACCTACCAATCAGCAGAACGATAAACAGAGGAGTCCCTCAGTTCCAATCCAATCGGGTGGTAGCCTAATAGGATACCAGACCAGCTCTCCATCTGACCCTGCCACCTACATCAGTGTGAGATATAAGGGTAACAGACCCATCCCGGGGTATGTCTACACTCCCCCGGCACAGAAAGGGGGGCCCAACCAGGTAGGTACCGCCCCAGGAAACTTTCATCAAAATTTCCCTCAAAACATCCCTAAGGGGGGAAGAAATACTCCACCCCCAACCTAAGCTTCTTTCCCAGATACCCTTCAAACCCTCATTTCCAGAACAATCCTCCTCCTTCTCCTCTCTTTCAGGACAATAGATTACCAAATCTGGGAGAAGGGAGACCTAGGGTGGAATTTTATCAGGGAAACTTCCAGTACCCAAGCTACTCCAGGAGAAGTGGCAGCTACCCCTTCCAGGAGAAGCAAAAGTATGAATCAAGACCTCCCTACGAACTAGAAAAAATGTCACAACTGGAGCGACAACAACTAACTCAAGTCCTGGGTAGCATGTTGAGGGCTCAGCAGAACCCTCAGCTGGAAACTGCTGCCCATAATAATTCGACACCATGGTCTGATGCTCTGGGGCAATGAGGGCAAGATAACTCTGACAACCAACAGGTTCCAGAGTAGGGGGGCCTGGTAGAAAGGAGTTGCAAAGCCCTAGAGCAAGCTTCCTTTTCCACCAGACAAAACCCCTGCACACCTTTGAGCCTGAACATAAATCTTCTAACCCCGAAATGATATAACATAAAGAAAGGAGGGTAAGTAATCGAACATCAAAGACAACCCACTTTGTGGAGGAAGTCTGCATCATCCCTTTCAAAGGGAACTAATCCCTTAAGGATTCAGGGAAGAAGTTCTTCTCTTTCAGAAATGGACGTATCCCTCCCAAGGAATAATTGGCCTCATTATCAGTATGGCGGTAAGGCAACAGCGGTGCCGGTAGCGCTACCGGCACCGTTGCTACTGTACCGCCATACTCCGAGCTGTGCTCGCAGGTGTCTGTCAGCCCGCCAGGTCTGACTTGGCAGGCAGAGCGGCATCCGCGAGCACAGCAAGTCGATTGAACCGGCACCATTGTTAACGGTGCCGGTGAATCCGACGTCTCCATTCCCATTGAGCCCTATGGGGTTCAAAAGGAAAATGGGGATGAACCGGGCCTGGCACCTGCGAAAGGGCAATTACCGGGTCCGGCTAGGCTGGAATAGCCCAGTAATTGCCCATTTGAGGGTGCCGGACGCGGATGCGAGTTTGGAGGTAGCCTTGCCGGTTTTACCGGCAAGGCTATCTCCAACATCGTAATGAGGCCCAATGGGTACCAAAAGACAAACAAACACCTTGTGTGTTGTAATGGCGTTGATGGTGAAGTTAGGGTGAAATGGAGACAACACAGCTTAAGTGCAGCACTCATGCATTATTGGTAAATGCACACAATTACTGGCGAAAAATGTCGTGGCTACCGCGCCTAAAGCCCTAAGAATAGCCAAATTCTATTCACTCAATTTAAATGGTGGAATTTGATGATGAAACAGACCATCAGTAGGGTGGTGGTTCACATGTTGAGGCTGGGGCATGTGAGTAATTCGATCATCCACACGGTGGGTGTGCGCTTGCCTGAGCTTTTATTGAAATTTTAAATCAAATGGAACGATGGTAGATCAACCTCAGGAAAATGTGTGGATCTAATCTGCATACATTTTCCTATGCTTACCGCACAAAACACGCATAAACCTGTGTACTTTGGGTAGACTGAGCCTAAATCACAGTTCCCCCTGTCATGTTTTGTTGGGATATGACAGGAGGAGAACACAATGCAGCTCCAGAAGGGGGATAAACCTTCCCCCTGCGTTTGCCAGCTCGATTGACTAACTATAGATATGCCCTGCTCTTTTGTTCAGCCCTGCAGCTGGTGGCAGCAATGAGCATACACATAGAGTGTACTTCAAATAGGCCCACATGGGGCATGGCTACGGAGGCTAACAAAGCAGACAGGAAAACTCAACAACCTTTCATATGTAACTGCGACAACCTGAAGCCAGCTCCCACCCTCAGTGTCCTTGACAGTGAATGGAGTGATCTATTAACCAGAGAGACGGATGGGTGGTTTTACTCCTTTACCTTTCCTGCAGCAAAGGACACTGGTTATGACCTCATTGATTGTAGGACTTTTACTCCTTTATCTTTCCTACTGCAAAACACTTTGGTTATGACCTCATTGATTGTAGGTGGGGACCCCAGGATTGGTTCGTTAAGGTAGGCTTAGCAAAAACCAATCACTGTGGCCCCTTTGTATTTAAAAGAGGTCTGAACCCCTCTTTTGGCAGATCATCTGTTGACTTTGCAAGGTGTAGCAAGAAGAACTCATCATTGGACCCTTGCTGAAGGCACAGTCTGCCTTACATCTTCTGCCAGTGAAGGAAGGCGAGGATCTCCAAAGAGGGAAGCAAGATCCCTTCCCTAAACATCTCCCAGGAAACAGAGGGAGATACCGAATCCAGAAGACCCTCCAGCGGCTTCAGAATCAGTACCCAGCCAGCTCACAAAGTGCCCTGCTAGGATCTGCAGCAGCTTTCTAGGTGGGAAGCACCAGAGAGTCTCTTAACCAGAAACCAAAGACAAGGCAGCTGCCTGCAACACACTCTTCAGCTTTGAGCCGTCCGTCTTAAAGGACAACACAAGGCCAGTGAAGAAGCTGGGAGGAGTGCATTGACAAGCATCTAACAATGGCTGCCTTAAAGGACATTTTTGAACCAGTCTAATATTTTGAGCTGCAATTGGATGCAACGCTGACTGTTGGTACGCCGCAGTTGCTCAAACCCATCCGAGACACCTTGACCAGTGGTTCAGAAACAACGAACAGCACTGAGACCATGATTCCTGAACCTGAGTCTCTGTGTAGGCCAGCCTGCGGCCGTACCATCCAGCAAAGCTCGCTGAAATGTTTGCTGCCTGATACCTGCAGCTGTCTCCCTTCTTGAATTCTGTGAGAGAAGCTGAAAAATACCCTGAAACCGACTCGACTCTGTTGGGCACCAAGAGCACCTACAGGCACAAGGTAGATAGTGGTTCTGTCTCCCTGGTCCATCTCCGAAGGCCCCACAGAGACATTTTTAAGACCCATTGTGCCCTTTGTGCTGAAGTAAAGTATCCCTGAACTGTTGTGATTATTTAAAATAGCGACTACACTCCTGTCAGTTTGGAGTGCATTCTTTTGCCTTCTTTGAAAATGTCTGTGCTCAGCATTCCTTTGCAGGGTGGGTTCTATTTCGTAGTGTTGCTAGAACTGTTTGCTGTGATAATAATAAAGTAGATATTTTTATACACTTTGACTAGACAGTCCCTTTTATCATTGGGTAATAAATGTGTTTTTGCTGCATTGCAACTAACCGACGATCCACAACCTTGCGGAGATAAGCCTGCCGTTCTGACCACGTTACCAAAAATTGGACAAGGAGGATTATAATTTACTTGTATTCCAATCTGTTTGTATCCCTTCTGGTGTACTAGAGGTGTGGGGCTGATTGATGGTTTAGAAACCAATATTCATCCCTGGACCACTGGTGCCCCGGAAGTTGATTTGTCACAGTGAGCTCCTTTTAAGCCACTGAGAAGGTTCGCAAAGTTCTGAGAAGAATTTTTGCCTGCATCGATAAGAGCGGTTGCGAGTGGCCCTCTGCTAGCTTGTGAGCAGCGAATGAGCTTCATCGAGTGAGAACCCAAAGTGATGAAGTGCTCTCAGCAAAGCACGTCATGAGAGACCACTCGATTGGAAATCAGTTCTCTAGAGCCTGTGTCCTTGGTAGTGCTGGTCATCAGGCAGCATTCTAGGAATATTGGTAAGGCATCAGTGGTTGAGGTGGGCGGGAGCGGTCGGGAGCGGTGCTCCTCTACTTCTTTTAATTAAGTTTTACAGCTCCTTTACTTTTATTTTATAAAGAAACCGTTCCGGAATGGTTTTGATTGAAAATAAAAGTGTAGGAAGAAGTTCAAACTTGCACTTTCAGTGCACTGCACAGGGCGTTCCCGTAAACAGTAGGCACATATGTTTTGGGGTTTTTATTGTGCATGGGAAGGGGCTTGGCGATGGAGTCTGGGGAGCAGGACGTTCCCTTAAACAGCAGGCACATGTGTTTTGGGTTTTTTATTGTGCATGGGAAGGGGCTTGGCGATGGGAAATGGGGAGCAGGACGTTCCCTTAAACAGCAGGCACATGTGTTTTGGGTTTTCTATTGTGCATGGGAAGGGGCTTGACGATGGGGTCTGGGGAGCAGGGCGTTCCCTTAAACAGCAGGCGCATGTGTTTTGGGGTTTTTATTGTGCATGGGAAGAGGCTTGGCGATGGGGCCTGGGGAGCAGGACGTTCCCTTAAACAGCAGGTGCATGTGTTTTGGGGTTTTTATTGTGCATGGGAAGGGTCTTGGCGATGGGGTCTGGGAGCAGGACGTTCCCTTAAACAGCAGGCGCATGTGTTTTGGGGTTTTTATTGTGCGTGGGAAGGGGCTTGGCGATGGGGTCTGGGGAGCAGGGCGTTCCCTTAAACAGCAGGCGCATGTGTTTTGGGGTTTTTATTGTGCATGGGAAGGGGCTTGGCGACGGAGTCTGGGGAGCAGGGCGTTCCCTTAAACAGCAGGCGCGTGTGTTTTGGGGTGGTTTTTATTGTGCATGGGAAGGGGCTTGGCGATGGGGTCTGGGGAGCAGGATGTTCCCTTAAACAGCAGGCGCGTGTGTTTTGGGGTTTTTATTGTGCATGGGAAGGGGCTTGGCGACGGAGTCTGGGGAGCAGGACGTTCCCTTAAACAGCAGGCGCGTGTGTTTTGGGGTGGTTTTTATTGTGCATGGGAAGGGGGTTGGCGATGGGGTCTGGGGAGCAGGACGTTCCCTTAAACAGCAGGCGCATGTGTTTTGGGGTTTTTATTGTGCATGGGAAGGGGCGTGGTGATGGGGTTTGGGGAGCTGGGCGCTCCCTTAAACAGCAGGCGCATGTGTTTTGGGGTTTTTATTGTGCAGGGGAAGGGGCTTGGTGATGGGGTTTGGGGAGCAGGGCGTTCCCTTAAACAGCAGGCGCATGTGTTTTGGGGTGGTTTTTATTGTGCAGGGGAAGGGGCGTGGCGATGGGGTTTGGGGAGCAGGGCGTTCCTTTAAACAGCAGGCGCATGTGTTTTGGGGTGGTTTTTATTGTGCATGGGAAGGGGCGTGGCGATGGGGTCTGGGGAGCAGGGCGTTCCCTTAAACAGCAGGCGCATGTGTTTTGGGGTGGTTTTTATTGTGCATGGGAAGGGGCTTGGCGACGGGGTCTGTGGAGCTGGGCGTTCCCTTAAACAGCAGGGGCATGTGTTTTGGGGTGGTTTTTATTGTGCGTGGGAAGGGGGTTGGCGACGGGGTCTGGGGAGCAGGGCGTTCCCTTAAACAGCAGGCGCATGTGTTTTGGGGTTTTTATTGTGCGTGGGAAGAGGCTTGGCGATGGGGTCTGGGGAGCAGGACGTTCCCTTAAACAGCAGGCGCATGTGTTTTGGGGTTTTTATTGTGCGTGGGAAGGGGCTTGGCGATGGGGTCTGGGGAGCAGGGCGTTCCCTTAAACAGCAGGCGCATGTGTTTTGGGGTTTTTATTGTGCGTGGGAAGGGGCTTGGCGATGGGGTCTGGGGAGCAGGGCGTTCCCTTAAACAGCAGGCGCATGTGTTTTGGGGTTTTTATTGTGTGTGGGAAGGGGCTTGGCGATGGGGTCTGGGGAGCAGGGCGTTCCCTTAAACAGCAGGTGCATGTGTTTTGGGTTTTTATTGTGCGTGGGAAGGGGCTTGGCGATGGGTCTGGGGAGCAGGGCGTTCCCTTAAACAGCAGGTGCATGTGTTTTGGGGTTTTTATTGTGCGTGGGAAGGGTCTTGGCGATGGGGTCTGGGGAGCAGGACGTTCCCTTAAACAGCAGGCGCATGTGTTTTGGGGTTTTTATTGTGCGTGGGAAGGGTCTTGGCGATGGGGTCTGGGGAGCAGGACGTTCCCTTAAACAGCAGGCGCATGTGTTTTGGGGTTTTTATTGTGCGTGGGAAGGGGCTTGGCGATGGGGTCTGGGGAGCAGGGCGTTCCCTTAAACAGCAGGCGCATGTGTTTTGGGGTTTTTATTGTGCGTGGGAAGGGTCTTGGCGATGGGGTCTGGGGAGCTGGGCGTTCCCTTAAACAGCAGGCGCATGTGTTTTGGGGTTTTTATTGTGCGTGGGAAGGGTCTTGGCGATGGAGTCTGGGGAGCAGGACGTTCCCTTAAACAGCAGGCGCATGTGTTTTGGGGTTATTATTGTGCGTGGGAAGGGGCTTGGCGATGGGGTCTGGGGAGCAGGGCGTTCCCTTAAACAGCAGGCGCATGTGTTTTGGGGTTTTTATTGTGCATGGGAAGGGGCTTGGCGATGGGGTCTGAGGAGCAGGGCGTTCCCTTAAACAGCAGGCGCATGTGTTTTGGGGTTTTTATTGTGCATGGGAAGGGTCTTGGCGATGGGGTCTGGGGAGCAGGACGTTCCCTTAAACAGCAGGCGCATGTGTTTTGGGGTTTTTATTGTGCATGGGAAGGGGCTTGGCGATGGGGTCTGGGGAGCAGGACGTTCCCTTAAAAAGCAGGCGCATGTGTTTTGGGGTTTTTATTGTGCATGGGAAGGGGCTTGGCGATGGAGTCTGGGGAGCAGGACGTTCCCTTAAACAGCAGGCGCATGTGTTTTGGGTTTTTTATTGTGCATGGGAAGGGTCTTGGCGATGTGGTCTGGGGAGCAGGACGTTCCCTTAAACAGCAGGCGCATGTGTTTTGTGGTTTTTATTGTGCATGGGAAGGGGCTTGGCGATGTGGTCTGGGGAGCAGGACGTTCCCTTAAACAGCAGGCGCATGTGTTTTGGGGTTTTTATTGTGCGTGGGAAGGGGCTTGGCGATGGGGTCTGGGGAGCAGGGCGTTCCCTTAAACAGCAGGCGCATGTGTTTTGGGGTTTTTATTGTGCGTTGGAAGGGGCTTGGCGATGGGGTCTGGGGAGCAGGGCGTTCCCTTAAACAGCAGGCGCATGTGTTTTGGGGTTTTTATTGTGCATGGGAAGGGTTTTGGCGATGGGGTCTGGGGAGCAGGGCGTTCCCTTAAACAGCAGGCGCATGTGTTTTGGGGTTTTTATTGTGCATGGGAAGGGTCTTGGCGATGGGGTTTGGGGAGCTGGGCGTTCCCTTAAACAGCAGGCGCATGTGTTTTGGGGTTTTTATTGTGCATGGGAAGGGTCTTGGCGATGGGGCCTGGGGAGCAGGACGTTCCCTTAAACAGCAGGCGCATGTGTTTTGGGGTGGTTTTTATTGTGCGTGGGAAGGGGCTTGGTGATGGGGTCTGGGGAGCAGGACGTTCCCTTAAACAGCAGGTGCATGTGTTTTGGGGTTTTTATTGTGCATGGGAAGGGGCTTGGCGATGGGGTCTGGGGAGCAGGGTCAGGCCAGTAGGGAATATAGTTCCACTGCTTCTTTTCTTACACTTCGGCCACTGTAAGGCATGTTATGTTAAGTCACCTTACATCCCATTACATAGAAGAGCTTCAACAGTAAACGTGCTGTAGATGCTGCTGCCCCTTCCTCTCTTGCAAAACCTCTGAGCAAATAAAAAAAAAAATGGCCGATAAATAATTCAGAGCCATGCCTAAAATGCCGGACACGGCCCAAGACGCAGCCGCCCCTTGCTGACCCTTTATCTCATTTGGCGACCTGCATTCATCTCTGTCTCTCATCCTGCTGCTCTTCCGTCCCTCCCCCCTGCCCCCTCCTGCTGGAGCGCGGGGGCCGCATTTATTTATTCCCCCGATCGATATCTGTTGATTTTCTCCGGCGCGTGAGGCGCTTTCTCAGGCCCAGCACGTGGCCCTCGGACGCGAGGAGGGCCGCTCTGAGTGTGGCGATGTTATTAAGGTGCCGGGAATGAATCTTTCATTTTCTGCAGCACTGGCAGCTCATCTGGTGTCTGGGCAGAGGCTCGGGTTGAGCCGTGCCCAGGTGTTCTGAGGGCCCTTCCACACAGGCAGTGCAGACAGTGGTCCCTTAAATCACTGGGCTCCGAGCACAGCTAGAGGGTCAAAGGGTCAAAGGTGTGAGGGCAGAACCTGCGGGCATCTTATAAAGGCAAGTGCCAGCCCTGTGCAAGCGGTATTAGCCAAAGCCCAAGGGTGGGCAGCTGCCCGAGTACAAGTATTGACCTCTGAGCGGCAGGCAGCCTGCATTTTGCAAGTCTGGTTTAGGGGCCAACTCAGAGGGCTGTGTTAAAATTAGAAAAGTGTTTTTCCAGGAAGGATCAACACTTTCCCTAAAAACACCATATTCTGTGTAGGAATGGGGCTGCTTATATCAAGGCGTGGACTTTTGAGCGTCCCTGATTGACAGCCTGGCGATGGCCCTAGTGGTCGCCAGTGCGGGACGATACTGTGAGGGCATCTTCTTGCAAAACACTACTTTTACATTTAAAAGAAGAAAACGAGTTACAAGATGACGCCTGTGAGTTGTTGTTAACATCTACTTCACAATTCTTTCCTGTATGAGCTAAGCATTCACTGGGTGGAAACAGCACTTTTGAGATTTGATGAAGGCTCAATGCCACGTGAATCAGAAAAGTTGCAGACTACAAAGGCTCGCAGTGCTACTGGTCCACACGCTGCTCTCACAAAAATAGATTTCATCAGCTTGTCCAGAAGGAAAGCACAACAGTCCAAATAAACTGTTCCCAACTTCATGCAGTCCTAACCATCAGGACGTACACCACAGTCCTTCTCGCTGAAGTTCAGCTACCGTAACAGTTACAATGATTGACACCTGCCTCACAGAGTAGACATGTAAAGCTGGTCTTCGTGCCTAGTCTTCCCTGCCTCTACCTTACCTTAAGTTTTCGGGAAGCTTTCATCTTCGCACATCCAACTATTGGCGCTGACACATCCATCAGCGTCTGGCATAAACCAGATCCATTCCTGCACATAAGGAGGTGTTCTTGAAAACTAATCTAGTGACAGCCCTCCACACTACATGGATCCGCTTCAGCACATCTCAAGTCCATCACACAACCACACGCCAATTGCATCTACTGCCATCAGGTCTAGATATTGCCATCAAAGTAAAACTCATCCAGAGAGTGAGCTGGGAGTGCTGGTACGCTGGTCTCCCCCTGCTTGAAGCTAAGGCCTTACGTAACAGCGTGACAATATACCTTGGATATATTTTGGACACACTTGGACTTAAAGGAACGTATTTTCAGGGATATCTTATTCTACGTGCTAAGCCACGCCCACCTTCCCAACACCCTCTACAAAGCCACAGGCGCACGCATCTGCGCGTGCGCGCATCTAGAGAGTGCTCTGGGAGTGCTGTTATGCTGCTACGCTGTTTAGGGTTCAAGGTGGTCGGGTTGCATCTCTGTTTTTCTTTCTTAAATATTGTGTTTGTAGTTTCTTTTCTCTTATTGTCCCCCCTTTCTTGACTACCTTAGCTCGAATGTCCCATTCACATGTGTTGACATCGGCCATGCCAAAGGACAACCAGCTTGGCCAATTGTCCTACTAGTGCGTCTACTACTCCTAAACAGGGGGGGGAACGTTGTGTTTCAGGGGCAGCTTTCGTAATGGGGATTCAGCCCCTAAATATCTTATTAAACAAATGGTGCCAGAAATAAGAGGATTGATTGTAAAACCCAACATTGCTCCTCCTAAGGATATTACCCATCCTAAAGTTCCACCATTGGTGTCCCATCGTTTAGGAGAAGGCTCCTTGGCAGATCAAAGCCTATTCATTCACTTTGACGAAATAATGGATGCTGCAAGCTCAGCGCAAGTACCGCCGAGGGCTCAGGGAGCCGGGACGAGTCTAACGAGCAGTGTCCCCTCTAGGCTCTTACAGCCTAGTATATTGGTGGCACCCCAAACTCCAATCCTGAAAACACATTCTGGTGATTCCCGACCCCACCAACTGCAAAGGTAACAATAGCCCAAATCTGCCCTCAACGACCTTGCCGCTCTCTGCTATGACCCAAGAGTCAGCTATGGACGCCGAATTTGCAGACTCTACTTGGAACCTCTCCATCTGATAACCTGTCTTTTGAACCACTTGCGGGATTAGGAAACACTCTCCTTTCTTCTACTACTGATGGTCATTTACTGGGCTCATGGGTTATGGCTAATGAGGTTGGGTATAGGACACGCAGACTACATAATTTTTGCCTCAGAAACCAATGAATGTATCACACTCTCCTATGTTTTGCCCTGATTCATTGAATTGCACTTCATCCTTTGCTAATCCCACTCCTAGGAGACCTCCTGCTCCAACCTCACTTCCTGCATCCATGACTGAGGTTACGCTTTCGGCTATGAACTCAGCCCTTATGGCGTTAGCAATTTTTTTTTTTTATTGTTTATGATTTTAAAAAAACCTTTACAAAACGTCTTTCTTTGTATACATAGACATTATACAAAACAATGATTTGATTAAAAGACCACACATTTGCAAATTCAAAAGCAGAGGTTTTGAAACATAAAATTTCAAAATAGTTACAGATTATGTAATATAATATTACATGGATCAATAATGCACATATGCATTAGACTACATCATTCTAAAAGCCAAGCTTAAAATACAAATCTTTTCCTCACCATCATGGTGCAAGAGAGAATTTCTAGTGCAAATCACGCTAATGTGCAAATCAAGCTTAACGATAAGAAAAGTGCATGAAAGCAAGCAAGATACATAAACAGCAATAACATCAGTTATTCTTTGAAAACTCAAACGGGCATTACCCTTTGTGCAAATCAGCACTTTCAACAAGTATATGCACGCAAAGACAGCTATAGTTTAGGTACTTGGAATTAATTCAACTCACAAATAACCAGAGTGCAGCAGGAATAATGAAACATGCGTGATAGTTAATTTATATTTCTGCAATTCCAAATCAATTATTTTTAGAAATCGAGTCGGGGCAAAAATAAGAGATCTGTATTCTCGTTCTTTGCCAAAGACATTCTTGTGAACTTTCGGCCTCCAAGTATGCATATTTAATTAGCAAGTTGGTTCTTGGCTCCCTAAAATAAGGGCATTCTAAAACTAGATGCTTCAATGTCTCCTTCGGTTCTTCACAATTTGGGAAGCTGCATTGCTCCAACACCTCGCCTGCCCTTAGTTACCGCCAGGTAGCATAGTGGTATGGAATTGACGAGATATTGACAATCACCACACTACCTAAGAGGTCGACATTGGCAGATGCACTTCCCACAGGAGTATTAAAGGAAAATAAGGGGAGCACTGAGACAGCATTTTGGAGGTGGGGGCCTGAAGAGTAAGGAACCTTATATGCCAGTCAGACCCAGATCTGGACAGACCTGCATCAGGGGAGGCCACGCAAACCGAGCGCCTCAACTCAGGTTAGAGACAACTAACCAACCCTACTAACAATTTCCCTTTCTGCATACACCTCTCAAACGCCAAACCAAACACAACCAAACCTACAGCACAACAAACCGCACAAACTTCACTACACTGCAACAATGAAACAAAAACACACATAGTCGTGCACAACAGTACACGACGTCTATCAGCCGCAAACACCCCAGGCCCAGCCAACGGACCCACCGGGCTGAGGCTGCCAACAGCACATCACTGCTCTCTTGCACTTTTCCTGCCTCGTCCCACTAACTCATCCTCCCCTCCTTTTTCAGAACCGCCAGAGCGTCAGGGGACCTCTCCGGTGGTGATAGTGCGCGGTACAAATGTCCTTTAACATTAACATTAACATTAACATAAGTGGGGCGCATTTTTCACCTGACCAGTGCGCCACCCTCTCGCGCGTGTGTAATTAATTAAGTCTGAACAGCATGAATAAATTGTGAGCATAACTACACTATTCAGTATATGAGCTATATTTGTTCAAGTTCTGTACAGTATGGATCCAGTCCATCTCATAGTGTTTTTTTAAACAAAGGCAAGACGAATACTCAGATCATCAGGAGTGATACCTAGTTTTTCAATTAGCATTTGCATCCTCATGCAATACATGCCAAAGGGCCTCGGTCCGTTGGCAGTCATCATTTTGTGGAAGCCCTGATACAGCAAGTTCCTCGAGGGGTTCACTGTTTTAGCAAAATTACAGACTGACCTCCACGCAAATCTGGATGCCAACGAGGTTAAGCTAAATTCATCTTGATCTATTGAATTCGGAATTGATAATGCTAATCGAAGTGCAGACTTTAATAATAGGCCCTGTAACGTGTTAAGTGGTGAGTTGAGATCAAGCAGGCACATCTAATCCGTATAGGAGTACTGGATCCTCAGAGTGAAAAAGTCAATCAATGGAACAAATGAAAATTTACAGTATTTAGCACAGATCACCTTCATCTGAGACAAATGAAATCTGGATTTTCCATTTAAATTGTCGATCCACAATTTAATGGAGCAAGCATTACACAGCATGTATCCTAGGTAAGTGATTGCCAAAGGTTGTTCAATAAATGCTCCTTCAATCACCCATCTATAGGGTTTCAATTTTCTGCCCCCAGTAAATACCATGATCATAGATTGAGATGAGTTAGGTTTAAGGCTGTGTTTGCGAGCAAAGCTTTCAGAAATCTGTAATTTCTTTTGGAGTCCAAAGGGGGTTAGATTGAACAATATGATATTGTCTGCAAAGGCAATCCAATGCAGACAAATCCGCCCAAGTTTAGCCAAAAAGATGTTTGTGTCTTTCCATAAGTCATCTTGGTCGCACAGATAAAGGTTGAACAGTGTGGCCGCTAAATCGCAACCTTGTTTCAAACCTACATCTGTCAAAATAGAATCGGTCATCGCCCCTCCTTAATTTATTCTGACTTTGTAGGAGGTGTTAACATGTAGTAGTGAAATATTGCAGTATCCCCAGGCTAGTCATCTTGTTCCTTAGAAGATTCCTCATTATGCTATCAGAAGCGGCCGATATATTCAGTGAGGTCATGTATACTGGAGTGGAGCCTTTGTTCTTAGTTTGAGCTGACCAGCGAGACATTACAGTGGCCTTTAATGACGGGCGCTTATCACTTTTCGGAATCCAATCTGGTATTTTGAATCTATATCATGAACTGAAATATAATTCTTAAGTTCATGTAAGATGAGGATTGAGAAAATCTTCGCAACAGCATTGGTAGGTGCTATTGGACGGTAGTTATCAGGGAAGGCATGTTCACACTTTCTGTAAATTGGTACAATTATCGAGGAGTTATTTGAGACCTTGGATGGAAAGGCTATGAAGCAAGATCTAATTTTGGAGGCCTTGCTTACAAGGTCTCATTTATTGAAGAACAGATTATAGATGACCAGCCCGTTCAAACTCAGCTAAATGGGAATGGTGATGGCTTTTCTGTTAGTAGTTCCATCTCCCCGGCATTCTGTGGTGGATTCAATGCATTCCTTGGAAGATAACCCTTAAACGGCACCAACAGAACCACTCGAAGATCATCATGGATGAAATTATTGAAATCATAGAACAAGAAGAATCTCCTCCTTTTAAAAACATTATAGAAAAAAAAGAGGAGCCAGAAGCAAACAAGGGGCTGAGGGGAATGAAAAATCAGAGATCCCTGTTGAGAGGTCCAACTCAGTGAGCCCGTAACTTCTTGAAATCCATTACCACTCCCTTGACGGAGTCTCAATTGAAAAAGAACTTTCGGGATGACTGGAAAAAAATCAAGGATTTATAATCCCGTCCATTATTCCAGGAGAGTGTGACTCAGTAACTCAGACTTGGATATAATGGCCGGGGCTCATACCCACCTCAAACATGATATCCCTCTTGGGGCCCCAGTTTACAGCCAGACTACAGGTGCTGTTCTCATCAATTGTTCCCTTACAACTGCCCCCAGGCCACTCAGGAGGGATCCCCCTATTGCTCCCTCTTCTCCAAAAATCCTCTTTACCCTGGAACGACTAGAAACAGAATAACACATAACCAGGCCTTCTCCTCTCATCCCAGAGAAACCTGTAAATTGAGCTCACCCCCTGTTAGGCGCAGAGGGGACGGGGGGGGGGTGGGGAGCTCGAAGGGGTGGAGTGGGAATCTGGAGGGAGAAATAATGGTAGAAGGGTGGAGCATCATAGGGAGTTCGAGAAAGATCACCACGAATATCAGAACAGGAGACTGGATCTCGAGGGAGCTTCACATTCCCGCTCTAGAACTCCATACTAATGTAATCAAAGTCCCAAAGAAGAGGGGTGCTGGACCATCCCTTAATTATGGAATCTAGAGGCGGGTTCAAGGAAACGCCCATTTTGAATAGATGTAATATTTTGGGCTTGCTTATGGGGATTCCGGGGATTGGAGGGATTGCTGTCTTCAGATATTGGGCAGGTTGAATTCCTGAATGAGTATGAACTAGACAGAGTTAGATTGTTGATTCGGCCACTATTGACTTAAAAAGCTTTGGCAAGTAGTGTGTGTTGGGTTCGAGTGGCGAGCAGACTTGCATTTCGGAGCTCCTGTGCTTTTCGGTGCATTTTGGTCCAGCAATAGTCCTCTTTTCATACCAGCTAACCTAAAGGACTTCCTATATACACAATGTGCATGCGCGGAGCGCTGCATGCTGTGCAAGTAGTGTGTTTTGTGTTCGAGTGGCGAGCAGACTTGCATTTCGGACCTCCTGTGCTTTTCGGTGCATTTTGGTCCAGCAATAGTCCTCTTTTCATACCAGCTTACCTATAGGACTTCCTATATACACGATGTGCATGCGCGGAGCGCTGCATGCTGTGCAAGTAGTGTGTTTTGTGTTCGAGTGGCGAGCAGACTTGCATTTCGGAGCTCCTGTGCTTTTCGGTGCATTTTGGTCCAGCAATAGTCCTCTTTTCATACCAGCTAACCTAAAGGACTTCCTATATACACGATGTGCATGCGCAGAGCGCTGCATGCTGTGCAAGTAGTGTGTTTTGTGTTCGAGTGGAGAGCAGACTTACATTCCGGAGCTCCAGTGCTTTTCGGTGCATTTTGGTCCAGCAACAGTCCTCTTTTCATACCAGCTAACCTAAAGGACTTCCTATATACACGATGTGCATGCGCGGAGCGCTGCATGCTGTGCAAGTAGTGTGTTTTGTGTTCGAGTGGCGAGCAGACTTGCATTTCGGAGCTCCTGTGCTTTTCGGTGCATTTTGTTCCAGCAATAGTCCTCTTTTCATACCAGCTAACCTAAAGGACTTCCTATATACACGATGTGCATGCGCGGAGCGCTGTATGCTGTGCAAGTAGTGTGTTTTGTGTTCGAGTGGTGAGCAGACTTGCATTTCAGAGCTCCTGTGCTTTGTGGTGCATTTTGGTCCAGCAATAGTCTTCTTTTCATACCAGCTAATCGAAAAGACGTCCTATATACATACTGCACATGCACAGAGTGCAAGTAGTGTGTTTTGTGTTCGAGTGGCGAGGAGACTTGCATTTCAGAGTTCCTGTGCTTTTCGGTGCCTTTTGGTCCAGCAGCAGTCCTCTTTTCATACCAGGTAATCAAAAAGGCGTCCTATATACACACTGCGCATGTGCAGAGTGCAAGTAGTGTGTTTTGTGTTCGAGTAGTGAGCAGACTTGCATTTCGGAGCTCCTGTGCTTTTCGGTGCATTTTGGTCCAGCAATATTCCTCTTTTCATACCAGGTAAACGAAAAGACTTCCTATATACACACTGCGCATGCACACAGTGCAAGTAGTGTGTTTTGTGTTCTGTGAGCGGTGAGGGGGACTGGAGACTTTGCTGGTACGAATATTCTCCCTCAACAACTCACCTGCCCACTAAGTATTGCTTGTTCTATGGAGACAATTCCTAGTGAGCAGACTTGCATTTCGGAGCTCCTGTGCTTTTCGGTGCATTGTGGTCCAGCAATAGTCCTCTTTTCATACCAGCTAACCTAAAGGACTTCCTATATACACGATGTGCATGCGCGGAGCGCTGCATGCTGTGCAAGTAGTGTGTTTTGTGTTCGAGTGGCGAGCAGATTTGCATTTCTGAGCTCCTGTGCTTTCCAGTGTGTTTTGGATAAGCAATATTCCTCTTTTCATTCCAGCTAATCGAAAAGACTTCCAATATACACACTGCACATGCGCAGAATGCAAGTAGTGTGTTTTGTGTTCGAGTAGTGAGCAGACTTGCATTTCGGAGCTCCTGTGTTTTTCGGTGCATTTTGGTCCAGCAATAGTCCTCTTTTCATACCAGCTAACCTAAAGGACTTCCTATATACACGATGTGCATTCTGTGCAAGTAGTGTGTTTTGTGTTCGAGTGGCGAGCAGACTTGCATTTCGGAGCTCCTGTGCTTTTTGGTGCATTTTGGTCCAGCAACAGTCCTCTTTTCATACCAGCTAACCTAAAGGACTTCCTATATACACGATGTGCATGCGCAGAGCGCTGCATGCTGTGCAAGTAGTGTGTTTTGTGTTCGAGTGGAGAGCAGACTTACATTTCGGAGCTCCAGTGCTTTTCGGTGCATTTTGGTCCAGCAATAGTCCTCTTTTCATACCAGCTAACCTAAAGGACTTCCTATATACACGATGTGCATTCTGTGCAAGTAGTGTGTTTTGTGTTCGAGTGGCGAGCAGACTTGCATTTCGGAGCTCCTGTGCTTTTTGGTGCATTTTGGTCCAGCAACAGTCCTCTTTTCATACCAGATAATCAAAAAGGCGTCCTATATACACACTGTGCATGTGCAGAGTGCAAGTAGTGTGTTTTGTGTTCGAGTGGCGAGGAGACTTGCATTTCGGAGCTCCTGTGCTTTTCGGTGCATTTTGGTCCAGCAATAGTCCTCTTTTCATACCAGCTAACCTAAAGGACTTCCTATATACACGATGTGCATGCGCAGAGCGCTGCATGCTGTGCAAGTAGTGTGTTTTGTGTTCGAGTGGAGAGCAGACTTACATTTCGGAGCTCCAGTGCTTTTCGGTGCATTTTGGTCCAGCAACAGTCCTCTTTTCATACCAGCTAACCTAAAGGACTTCCTATATACACGATGTGCATGCGCGGAGCGCTGCATGCTGTGCAAGTAGTGTGTTTTGTGTTCGAGTGGCGAGCAGACTTGCATTTCGGAGCTCCTGTGCTTTTCGGTGCATTTTGTTCCAGCAATAGTCCTCTTTTCATACCAGCTAACCTAAAGGACTTCCTATATACACGATGTGCATGCGCGGAGAGCTGCATGCTGTGCAAGTAGTGTGTTTTGTGTTCGAGTTGTGAGCAGACTTGCATTTCAGAGCTCCTGTGCTTTGTGGTGCATTTTGGTCCAGCAATAGTCTTCTTTTCATACCAGCTAATCGAAAAGACGTCCTATATACATACTGCACATGCACAGAGTGCAAGTAGTGTGTTTTGTGTTCGAGTGGCGAGGAGACTTGCATTTCAGAGTTCCTGTGCTTTTCGGTGCCTTTTGGTCCAGCAGCAGTCCTCTTTTCATACCAGGTAATCAAAAAGGCGTCCTATATACACACTGCGCATGTGCAGAGTGCAAGTAGTGTGTTTTGTGTTCGAGTGGCGAGCAGACTTGCATTTCGGAGCTCCTGTGCTTTTCGGTGCATTTTGTTCCAGCAATAGTCCTCTTTTCATACCAGCTAACCTAAAGGACTTCCTATATACACGATGTGCATGCGCGGAGAGCTGCATGCTGTGCAAGTAGTGTGTTTTGTGTTCGAGTGGCGAGCAGACTTGCATTTCGGAGCTCCCGTGCTTTTTGGTGCATTTTGGTCCAGCAATAGTCCTCATTTCATACCAGGTAATCGAAAAGACGTCCTATATACACACTGCTATATACACACTGCACATGCACATAGTGCAAGTAGTGTGTTTTGTGTTCGAATAGTGAGTAGACTTGCATTTCGGAGCTCCTGTGCTTTTCGGTGTGTTTTATTCCAGCAATAGTCCTCTTTTCATTCCAGCTAATCTAAAGCACTTCCCATATACACGCTGTGCATGCGCAGAGTGCAAATAGTGTGTTTTGTGTTCGAGTGGCAAGCAGACTTGCATTTCGGAGCTCCTGTGCTTTTCGGTGCATTTTGGTCCAGCAATAGTCCTCTTTTCATACCAGCTAACCTAAAGGACTTCCTATATACACAATGTGCATGCGCGGAGCGCTGCATGCTGTGCAAGTAGTGTGTTTTGTGTTCGAGTGGCGAGCAGACTTGCATTTCGGAGCGCCTGTGCTTTGTGGTGCATTTTGGTCCAGCAATAGTCTTCTTTTCATACCAGCTAATCGAAAAGACGTCCTATATACACACTGCACATGCACAGAGTGCAAGTAGTGTGTTTTGTGTTCGAGTAGTGAGCAGGCTTGCATTTCGGAGCTCCTGTGCTTTTCGGTGCCTTTTGGTTCATCAACAGTCCTCTTTTCATACCAGGTAATCAAAAAGGCGTCCTATATACACACTGCGCATGTGCAGAGTGCAAGTAGTGTGTTTTGTGTTCGAGTAGTGAGCAGACTTGCATTTCGGAGCTCCTGTGCTTTTCGGTGCATTTTGGTCCAGCAATAGTCCTCTTTTCATACCAGCTAACCTAACAGACTTCCTATATACACGCTGTGCAATGCGCGGAGCACTGCATGCTGTGCAAGTAGTGTGTTTTTTGTTCGAGTGGCGAGCAGACTTACATTTCAGAGCACCTGTGCTTTTCGGTGCATTTTGGTCCAGCAATATTCCTCTTTTCATACCAGGTAAACGAAAAGACTTCCTATATACACAATGCGCATGCACACAGTGCAAGTAGTGTGTTTTGTGTTCTGTGAGCGGTGAGGGGGACTGGAGACTTTGCTGGTACGAATATTCTCCCTCAACAACTCACCTGCCCACTAAGTATTGCTTGTTCTATGGAGACAATTCCTAGTGATGTGTGTTCATAACAGCTCGTACGTGATAAGTGAAGCTCTTTCCTTGTGTGGCAGATTATGCACACTTGGCCGACGGCTACTAATATATGAGTCTCACATAATACTACCTTCACACAGCGACTGAGTGGCTGCTCTGTCTCTTCATGTGTGCTGCTGACTTTTTTATGCAGTAATTGTTTGAATACGTTGAGCGGTCGTGTGCAATCTATATCATCTGGCGGGACTCTTTTATAGCTGCACATGTAGTATTTGATGAGTCAATTCGTGAAGTGCCTCTGAATATCTGAAACTCACAACTCCATAACCCAGTTGGTGCCTGTGGATATATATCTTTGAACCATCTGGGGAACTCTATGTGATTGCCTGTTCTTTGGAGTCCTTGGGCCTCATTACAAGTCAGCCAGTCCGGAAACAACGGTGGCGGTAAACCCCCCGCCACCATTGTCTCCGGACCGGCTGATTCTGAGTTCTGCAGTTGGAAGGTGTCACTCCCGCCAGGTCTGACCTGGTGGGAGCAACACCACCTGCCTGCAGGCGAACATGGAAACACCGGCTCTGTCATAGATGGAACAAGTGTTTCCATGGTCCCCATCCCCATGGAGTCCTATGGGAATGGGGATTTACAGAATTCCGCCTCCGGTTGTAATGCCCTGGTGATTCTGACAATCACAATGGAGGAATGATATTACGGGTCCGGCGGCAGCCTGACGGTTTTTCCGGCACGGCTACCACCGGACTCGTAGTGAGGCTCCTTGTGTCTACTATCCCATTGGGTGACTGCGGATATACATCTTTGAGCCATTTGGTGATTTGTACGTGATTATCTGCCCTTTTCGAATCTCACTGTTCACTTTCCCATCTGGTGCCTGTGGATTTGTACCTTTGAGCCTTTTGAGTGAACAGATTTAAGAGGCAGTGGACTTGGCCTCTAATTGTGCCCAGAGTTACCCAATAAGAATCTATGCAGCAAACGTAAAGGGAGTAAAATGAAGGGGTCTGCCAATGGGGATATTGACACTGGGGGAGTGAGTACCCAAACAACAAATGCGAAAGAAAATAATATTACTGACGTCTTTCCTGGTCCACCGCTTGTGGTTGATATACATGAGGAGCCATCCATCCTCCGTAGTTGCCCCTTTCAATGATGCTGCGTCTGCCTCTGCTGAATTCGACAACAATAACTCACTTCTGAATTTGTGCTACAGTTTGGAGGGTCAAATCTCCAAGCCTGAGAGTGTAAGATCTGCGGATGCTACTGCATGTAATAACAATGTTCCTAATATCGAGACCCGTGTCCCCAATTATGTATCCGCTAAAATCAACATGGCTGCCTCTGAGAGGCTGCCCTGTTGGCCTTGTTTAACAGGTTTGGCTGATGGTAATACTGGAATAAATGTTGAAAGTCATGAGCAGCTAACATTGCACAACCATGACTGTGCTAACGGTACCTTTAGTGGCAAATTTAAAGAACTTGATGTTCATAATACTGCCACAAGTTTTGCCCTAAACATTCTTTTGAAACTGTCACATAATAATATCTCTGGTCTGTTAGAGAAGAATGCTGTGCTGTTAAAGGCAATGCTGAAAGCTAGTACAGTTGGTAGTGCAGCTATTCTGCCAATATCTTATACCATTGTGCCATCAAAAATTAACCAAGTGTTTCTGAACCCATAAATCTTGAATCCACAGAGGTGGAGATTCTGGCAGGGAGTGAACCTGATGAAACTGATGAGTGTCATTTGTCTAAAAGAGAGCGTAGAAGGAAGCGTAATCTTCCTGATGTGGATGACATTGCAAAATATGAATCCCGGGTGACGCAGAACAAGCAACGTCTTTCTAGACTTGCTAGAAAGAAGGCGGCCAAAAGAGCAAAAAGGGTGGCCCTTAAAACGGGAAATTTAACAACGTGACTGCTTAGTTCATCGCTCCAGAAAGCCAAAGTTAAAACACCCACTAAAGTACCCAAGCTACTAAGGATGATTCAAGTGAAACGTCCACTGATTGTATTCATACTACCTTAGAAGGTAGTATAATCTCTATTAAAACCCATGTGCAAAAAGTACCTAGGAGAAGTGTTAAGACTGGGGTAAGGCCCACTATGACAAAGAATCTTCTAGAACCTAAGGCTAGGGGTGCGCCTGTGAGTGATAAGAATTGCCATCTCCCAAAGAGATTGTTTACCATTTCTGCTATCACTAATAGAAAGAAAAAAGAAACACACATAGAAGCAGACTTTTGGAGATCCTCAATCCTCAATTCGGTGCACACCCATCTTGCTAGCCGGTAACTGACTATTGGCCACACATTTGTATTGCATAGCTCCACCCGCACCAATAGCAAAATGCCATTGCATGTGTAGCTATACCGAGGCTGCTAGGCGAGTACGCCCTCTGCTCTGAGATGTACCCCTTATACTAATTCGCCTAGGGCTGCATTTAACATATCTACATCCGTTAACACACTATGGGCCTCATTATGGCCCTGGTGCTCCTGTAATGAAGGGTGCCGGTATGGGACCGGCACCGTTCATTACGGGATGCCTGATTACGAGGTCCTCTAGCGGGACCGGGAACAGACGTCTGGTAAAACCAGACGTCCTTTATGGGTCCCGCGAGGGGACCAAGGAGCTAATAACAGGCCCGTTATTAGCTCCCTCCCCATTCCCATTGAGCCCTCAAATGGGAATGGGGATGGGTTTTTCCAATGAGGACTTACCGGGTCCTCCAAGCTTGGAATAGGCCGGTAATTCCTCATTGGAGGAACCCGGTACTGGAACCCCGTATGGAGGCAGCCATGCCCTTATTAAGAATGTTCAGACTGGGTTCAGAAAGGGTTGTTCTACCAACGATAACGTCTTTATAGTAAACACCTTGATTGAGCTATCCAACTGCTGTGATGATTTTCCCTTGTACCTGTTATTCGTGGACTTCTCAACCGCGTTTGAAATGGTTGATAGATCCAAATAATGGATAAAACTGGATAAGAGGGGCATGCCAGCACACCTTCTTTATGCGTGTGAAATGATGTATGAGGAGAATGCGGCAAGAGTAAGGCTTGATAATCAAGGCCTGATGTCAGAACCGATCTATGTCAGGAAAGGTGTCAGGCAGGGGTGTGTTAGCACCTGTACTGTTTAAGCTCTTTCTTGCTGACTTTGGCAGAATTTTTGTTGCAAAATCGGGAATAGCAAAGTAGGCTGGATCGGCTATGCTGATGACTTCATCATATTAGAGAACACCAACATGGGTATCTGCAACTCTGCTAAGGCAGTATTTGCCTATGCTGAGGTGAATGGCCAGAAAATAAACCTAGCTAAAACTCAACATATAGCTGTCGGACGGAAGTGCTGTAACAAGGCCCCCTTGGTGACATCAAAAGGGTTACTTGGTATACATATATGTGCCATGAGGTGACTGCAGGAAAAAGAAGAGCTAATGAGATTGTACAGCAATATATGAGAGTTAAAATACTGTCCACTGTGGCTTCTGTCTAGTCCTTATCGAAGAGGACCGCCGGGTATAGTTTACTTGGCATCCTAAATATATATATAAACAGAAATGATCTGTAGCCTTCTTATAGGCCTTAGAAATATCTTACTCTGATTGGTCCCTCTGGTCCGACCGTACTGAAGTTCTTATCTGGAGAAGGATATTGGGTATTACTAACTACATTCCTATTGAAGCAGTAAGACTAGAGATGGCTGATCTCCCTGTCTGCTATTATTAAGTATAACAGAGGCAAACTGTATATAAAGATCAAGTACTCTGGAACTAGTTCTCTCTTGTTCATCCTAAAATCCTCATTGGAGGGTGATACTTGTGTTGCATTCAAGAAATTCTAAGAAACTAATGAGTGATTCTTCGATAAAATTGGCTGGGCACCCAATTGGGAGTATGGAGAAGGTGCAATGCTCAAATCTCTCAAAAATTGTGTGGAGAAATGGGACTGGGTGATGAGCCACGAAAAAGTCACCAGTATGAGATGGTTGAAATCCTTTTCTAGAATGTGCCTTATGCATAAAAAAACCAAAGAATATCTAAAACTACTGCCCTCCTTGGCCACGTGTAGAATATTCCTGAATACAATGCTTAACCGCCTGGATATTCTAGAGATTAAAGGGGCTTGGATGGGCATACCGTTAGAAGAAAGGACTTGCAGATCCTTCCTTGATAAGCAAATAATTGAATCTGCTTGACATGTTCTTACTAGCTGTATGACTGTGAGACCGATATATGAATGCTATCTGACTATGTCGGCAACTTGGAATGCATCACTAGTGAATTATTCTGGACGATTTGCCAGTCAGGCTTTAGTCTAACAATTGCCATTACACAGGTTTGGAAATCTGCTAATAAGTACCTGATAAAATTCGAAGAGGAAGTAAACTGGTATCAGATCTATAATATTACATAGTGCCGGTATGACAGTTATGGCTACTTATCTATCCTCCTTTTGCTGGTAATCTAACATGCATGAAAAATGTGGAATTGTAAAATCAGTGTTTTTATATATTATCTGGTAAAATGTCTTTTTAATTGATTAGTGACCTGACTTTGTATGACCCGTCACTCTTCTGTTTTTAGTATGTGTAATAGGACCGACTACTATTTTTTAATTTAATTTATTATTAATGTGTTATAGCTTAACATAAGCTTTTCACATTTCATAAATTACATAGAGTAAATACTTTTATAACATCATGTAAAGGAATATACGTTAAAAATATTTTTTTTTAAAAAGAGAGACAATTACAATAGTATATAATAGAATTTTCAGATTATCTAAAGTACAGAGTGCGAAAGAAAGAGAGGAAAAGAAATATAGAATAGTAATTAGAAAATAGATGACAGGCAAATAGCCAAAGCAAAAAATAAGCGATACAAGATCAACAATAAAAATTTGAAGATGAGTATCTAGATATTATATAATCAATGCATTGTCATTAATTACTAGTTGCATATTTTGAATCTATTACATGTTCTCATTAGTAGAATTCTACGAGACTAATTACTAGCACAGAGACTTATTGGTTCATAAATGAAGCACTAGTAAGAGTTAGCATAATAAAACGGCAGAATGACTATATAGTTAGATCCAGTAATTTCTCTATAGTCAGCCACACATTGTACATTGCAATATAAAGTTTCAGTCCGCTTGTGTTGATCGCCCTTGACCAGAAATCATTGCTACTGATATGGTCCAGTCTGTGGACAAAGTCCACATAGTATGTTGAATAGACTTCTAGCATAGCAGGACATCTTGTAAGGACGTGTTTGCCAGTTTCAGTCTCAGATCTGTCCATGCACAGTCGGCAAGAACGTTCCGGTATGGTGAGATTGTTCATTATCCCGCTTATAGCCAGTACCGGGAGCTGGTCAATCCTTAGCAGGAGGATAAATCGTCTCAGGGGCGGTGAAGGGCAAAGAGTCAAGTATGGCAATGGCTTCGTAAAGGTATAATTCATATGTTGGACACATTTATAGCGCTTCAGATCTTCCATATGAGCAAAATTATTGATCCAATCGTACAGTTCGGATTTCTTAAGTAGCGCTCTACATGAAGAGGCTATGGCCCTCATTACGACCCAGGTGTTGGACCATGGTGCTAATGGCACCATGGTCCATGCCGGTAACTTACCAACTCCGCCATGGCGGAATGGGGAATTACCGCCCCATTCCGAGGTTGGCGGGGCGGTAATTCCCCATGCCGCCATGGCCCTTCCCCATTCCCAGTTTTGCCCCATAGGGCTCAATGGGACTGGGGAAGGCGCTAATTACGGCACCGTAAATTACGGTGCCATAATTAGCTCCTAGGTCCCTTTGCGGGTTGGTTTTTTAACGCCTGCTAAAAGCAGGCGTTAAAGTGCCACCCGCAAAGGGACCTCGTAATCAGGCGTTAAGGGTTTAACGGCGCTGCCACCTTTTACGGTGCCGTTAACCCCTTAACGCCTGGGTTGTAATGAGGGCCTATGTCCACTTGTGGTATTTGGGTCCAGCCAATCATTTCCAGGTAGCATTCCATCTGTTTTTTCAAGAGTGGATATGAGGAGGACGTGTTAATTTCGCAGTACAAAGCAGCCAGCAGGAGATTGTCTGTATACTGTGTCATTTTTAGATACAGATCAAGATCAGCCCTTTTTCTGAGTACTTGTGATTTCCATGAAATGAGACCCAGTTCTAGTCTAATGATGGACATGGGTATGCATGCCGGAAGTCCGAGTATTTTCTTCCAGTATTTTCCCTCTAGAATCTGAAGCCACTCCATGTCCATCAGTTGTAGTGCTTCTAGTCCATAGGTTATCATTGGTGCTAACACCTGAAGGTATAATTGTCGTGCTGCCCAGATGGTATATCCACAGTAAGAAGTGGAGAAGCGGTGTATCAGGGCTGTTACTTGGGCCGCTCGTGTGATTCTAGCCTGTTTACACATGGTATATTGCCCCTTGGGCTCAATCTCAATGCCCAAATATCTGTAGTAGGGGGTGTATTGAATTGCAGTCCCATGTATTTCAACATTCACACATGGTATCTTCTTGCTACTAAAGACCACCATCTGAGTTTTATTCAGATTGATTGCCAGACCGTTGTTTTGAGTATAAGACCATAGAGCCTCTGCTGACCTTCGAATACCGCTAATGGTGTGGTCCATGATGACTAGGACCAAGCAATGCGTGGCACCAATCTTAGGGGGACAGTTGTGTTCCAGTGCTAATATTTTAGGTATATCGTGGACAAACAGGTTGTATAGTATTGGTGCCGTGACATATCCTTGTTTTACCGCACGATTTTATCCAATCTTATTGCTCATGTTCCCCTTAAGGTCCAACTTCAAAGAGACTGTAGTATTGTGATGTAACAGTCTGAGATAGTGTAATAGTCCTTTGGGGCAACCCAAGTTCTCAAGTTTAGACCACAGTAACTCCCTAGGCACTAGGTCAAAGGCAGCCTTGAAGTCGATAAACAATGCATATAGGGGCGGGTTACCAGGTGTTCTGGCCTTATTTCGAAGTATGTCCATTACTACCAGGTTGTGTACTGTAGAATATCCCCCCCTGAAACCGCATTGAAATCGGTCTAGAATCTTCTCTCTGTCTGCCCATATTTGTAGTTTGTGTAATATGTACGCCGCAAATAGTTTGCCCGTGCAGTCCAGCATAGATAGTAATCGGTAATTAGAAGGGTCCGACCGGTCTCCCCTTTTATAAACCGGGACCAGGGTTGCTGTCTGCCAGGATTCCGGGATGCACCCATTGTTCAAGATCTTTTCAAATAGTATCACCAGTACTTCTGCCCAGTATTCCGGATTGCTTTTTAGGATGACATTAGCTAGGCCGTTAGGTCCAGGGGCTCTCGATGTTTTGAGTTTTTTTATCCTAATTATCAGTGATTCGACTGTCACCTTAAAAGGGGGAGTGGGTCGGCCCAAAATGTTCATCTCCAGGGACTGATCAGGGGCAATGTAATTGCGAGTTCTCAAGAATTCCTCCCACTGAACTATGCCAATTGGGTTAGACAAAGAGCTGTTGGTATCTCCCCTTGCCATGCTCAGCAGTCCCCATATAGATCGAGAGTTCCCCGTGCAAAGTGTTTGGACTGTCTTTTGCCATTTAAATAGTTTAGTTGCATAGCGTTTCTGCCTGAGCCAAGCTCTGAAAGCGTTTTTTCGCTTCTTGCTTAGATTCAGGTAGCTTTTCCATGTTATGGAAGTTTTGCGTAGCTTCCTGAGTTCTGCTCTTAGTATTCTTTTGGCATCTCTGATTTCAATGTCAAAGTCATAAGTGGATTGAACTTCTGGAGCAAGCATATTTGTTTTAACAGTTGCATAGGAGAATGATGTAATCCATTCTTCAATCTCATTGCTGGTCATAGCAAGAAGCTCATCGCGGCCCATCTTTGACTTATCAATCGTGTATTCTACAGCTCTTTTGATATTTTTGTCGGACCAACGGATGTTTGAGGAGGCATGGTTTGTCGTCAGCTCTTCAAGAGGTCTGGTCCGGGCATGCTGTACCATATAGTTGAAAGTAAATGTAAGTGTGGCATGATCACTCCAGTCATTGTCTTTAATCTTCATATCAGTGACCCATGTGGCCATAGATGGGCTGACATAAATGTAGTCCAATGTGCTTCTGGATTTAGTGTTGCCCCAAGTGGGTTGTACCGGGTAATCACTGCTTGTTCTGCCATTTAGAATTTCAAAGTTCCATGAATTGAAGAAGCTGAGCCATAGTAATCACTCAGGATTTGCGCCTGCATGTCTCATCTTGCATATTCTTTTCAGCAAGGGATTATTACTTATACTCACTTCTCCCACTAAATGACAGTTAAAGTCCCCGGTGATTATTACCAGATTTTTCCTTACATCTGACGTCCACTCAACCATCAAATCATAACAGGCTTCCTGTATGAGATCTCTGTGGGAAGATTCAGGAGTATTATATATATTCATTAACAGTATTTTCTCCACCATGTCTTTACCGGGTAGTTCAAGTTCCACCGCTAGCACAAATTCATCCATGTTAGTATGGATGCGGGTGGATCTTAGTGGATGTAAAATTCCCGTAAGTAGGCCCCCATATGGTCTTCCCCTCTGCACCTTTTTGGCTAATTCCTGATGTCTGGTGTAACCATTTAGCAGGGCCTGAGAGGTAAGCCACGTCTCCTGGAGGCATATGCAGGTGTGTCCTTTTAATAGGGAGATGGAACCCTCTGGAGTTAATAGGTGGCTACATCCCCGGCAGTTCCATGATATTAGGCTTTGATCTCATTGTCTTAATTTTAGTGCAGAGAGAGACTCCACAAGCCACTTAAGAACATTCTGTACATCTGTCATCTGTACTGAATTGCCTATTGGTAACTGTGGTGTTATAATTTCTTCCATTTTTGGACTCGGCATCTGCGTTGGCCATTGCGGATCAATCATATTGAGGCAATTTCTTCCACCTTGGGGTGCTATAATATTATCATTATCCTCATCAGGCACTATTGTTGGTGGTAAAGGTTTGTTATCCGGTAGCAATGAAATGGCTAATTCTGTATTTGTGATGTTCTGGACTAGGTTTGTGTCATGCTCATCTAGACAAAGAGACGGCTCTAGGTCCTCTGTGTCTACTGGATGAGAGATGTTGCTCTTATGAAGAATGAGCCAGCTGATCAGCTTGCCCTCTTTTCTTGCAGTGTGTTTGTGGGCACGTGCCGCTTTCCGTTTGATTTTTCTCTGCCATTTTTTGGGCGTACTACCTTCAGTCGATCTAGAGATTTCGTCTTCCGGCTCTGCTGTCTCAGGTAATGATCTGGTCACAGTTTGACGCTTTTTCCTTCCGGCAGCTCTTTTAGCCAAACGTCACTGTTTCCGTGAAAAGTAGACTTCCAAGTTGTTCATAGCATTTGATTCAGGGTCCACAGGTTCCGGGCTATCAGGGATAGTAGCATTGCCTTCCTCTGGCTCAGGCTTCTTATGATTATTGTTCTCTGTATTTCCTGCTGACAAAGTAAGAGTAACATCCAGTATCTTCCCACACATCTTCAGCAGAAGGTTTAGTGCGAATTGTAAGGACGCAACCGAGGCTTGCAGATCACCCATAGTCGTACAGCTTTCTTCTCGATCTCTGCTGTTGTCTGGTTCCGATGAATCCCAATGCACGTCCAAGTTGGGGGAAGCCGATAGTCGGTTGTATGCTTCACGTCGTGTATCAATAGCCTGATGTTGATCGATGTTGGTCAGGTTGCCGGCAATGCTGCCTGGTAAAGGGATCATGGATCTCTGCATAGCTAAGCAGAGCTCCAGCAATGAGTTATTATCAATTGCACTTTCCCCTAGTCCCTCTATGTTGTTGGTCATACTGTGGCTGTCAGACTTATTCTCCACAAGTGCCGGTGAGATTGTTGGGTTCGGGGTGCCCGGAATTTGGAAAAAGTTAGTGATGGCACCTTTTTCAATCGGTACAGATTTGTTCCCTTACCCTTATTCATCCCTGATGTAGAAGTCCTGCCCTTCTGATTACGAAGGATGTACCTCGTGGCAGAACACTTCTTAACTGTGAGCATAATATGTCTTGAAGCTCACCTCTGTGAGAGGTCTTTCAAATAGCGGGTGCAAGATTAAGAGAGAGTCAGTTAATTAGCGTAGTTCCTGGTCTGCGTGAGGCTAGTCAGTGACAATAATAATAATGGTGATCTGGTTACTCTTGTCACTGTAAGTAACCCACGTAATTGTGTTGCTTATCGCTGTCACTCTGATTTAACTGTTTCCAAACTGCCAAGCGTCCAAGACAGAAATAGCGCTCACAATCTATGGAACGCTTATATCATATGTTTATGGTTTAGTGCAATATTGTAATAGACTTGCCTTATGCACCGGGATCAAAGGCAATGCCCACAGTCTCCCAGGCATGGCAAGTGAAAAGGCCAATTAAAGCCGATGATTTTGAGCTGCTCCCTCACCTTACGCTCTTAGCATCACAGTGATCACTTTCAAATAGAACTACTCTAACTGCTGCAGTGCTATAACTATGGGGACTGTGTTGCTCTTGTGAGAGCCGGCAGAGCCAGGAAAGTGAAAGGGAGTAGAGGGAGTAAAGGGGGCTTGAGGTGGGTCCATGGAAGGGGTGCAATATAGGAGCAATACTGCAAATCAGAGCACGGACGGACTGGCTCTTCTGTTCACTTGGTCTCCGTGGCTCTGTTAGGTAGATTACGGTACCTCAACCAGGCGGCCTCGGCATATAGTAGTATAAAACTACTGCCCCTCACCTCTTTCGCCTTGCCTTGCTTCGCCTCCACCGGGGTGAAGAACTTACTGTTGATCCACTCGATCGGGTGGATGACGCCGTCAATGCGAGTTCAAATGCGGCTCCAGGGGAAGCTGCTCCCACTTCCTCACTTCTCCTGGCCTCGCCACCAGCGCAAATAACTTACTGTTAGTCCACTAAATCAGGCGGGTAGATGGCGAGTGGGTGGATGACGCCGTCAATGCGATTCCAACGCAGCTCCTGGGAGAAGGGAAAAGCTGCTTCCACACCCGGCATAAACACTTTGCCTCCGCTTCTGAACGCGCGTCCTGCATCCTGCTAGAGGAAAGCACCCAAAGCAAGCACCCTAGCGCACGTCAAGCCGCACCAACGTTGCTCTCACAGATTGAAACGCAGTGATAGCATTGGCCGCTTCCGACGTCTGACTATTTTTTTTATAAACGGATTGTTTAATCTCATTTGTAATCTTGTTTCCTTGATATTTTTGTGTAAAGTCTGTGTTAAATATTTGTGTTAAAGTATTATAACTATATACACACTAAAAAATAAATAGCTTGCTCGGAGCCACTACCTACCTGTATCATTATAGATTCATACTCAGGGTGCACGAGAGGCTTACCTTGCAGGATAACCATACTTCAGCCAGACATCCCACAGAGATAAGAGTGGCCCTGATCCCTCAGAGGGACATGGGGGTCAATTTTCAGAATGAGAGATGGCTTTCGGGAGGTCTCACCAGCCATAAGTGCTATAATGCTAAGTAAATCGTGAAAGAGCCTGTATTAGAGCAATCAGAGCTGGCCATTTGGAACACTAGAGAGTTTAAGCATCTTCTTGAAGCCAAGGATACCCCTTAGGCAGCTGTTAGGGAGAATTCTCATTTTGGTGCTAATTCCCTTAGACCTTAGAGACCCCAAGCTCTTTTGCTGGACTTTCAGAATTTTTAATTTTAACCCTGGAGTAAGTCAGACCTTTTTCTCACTCTCTCAAGTGTTTTGACCTGATTTGGATTATGTGTTTCCTTTGTTTTTTGGAGTCTGAAAACCTCCATAGGCATCTACTTTTTGTATGGTGATTAGCAGCACATTCACTACAGTGTCACAGAGAAATTCTTTAGATTTGTCATGAGTTTTAAATACCTTTTCTTGTGTGAACTACTGTTCCCAAGAATAGTAAAGTGAAATTGACTGTACTTACCTTTTCTCTGTACGTCCAGCACACACCATCTTATGTGGAGTGCTAGGGGTTTAGTTAGTAGCCCCTAATCCTATCTACTCATGTAACATTTTTTATGTAACCCTCAATACTTTAAATGGCTGGTGGCAGTGGTTTAATTTTACTTCCAATGTGCTTTTCTACCACGGGCTGAATCCTCAGCTGCAGTATTGCACCCATTGTCAAAATTAACATGTTCTTTTTTTTGCCATTTTCCAGTTGTGCAGTCTTTCTTTTGTTTTACTCTGCGCGTCAAGCCAGGTATGAGCCCATTGTTTGTTTTTGGCATTGGCGGGCTTCTGTTTTGAAACCCACCTCTGGCTCCAGTGTGTCTGCAAGGGCAGGAAATGAGGAAAGTTCCCGAAACTCCTCTCTCCTTTGTCTTCAGGAATGCCTGAATGCACCCAGCCCTTATTGGCCAGCCACCCTGCTGTTTGAGTGACAGCTGGGTTGTGCATGAATGGGAGAAACCTGCTTAAAAGGCCATGGTTTTGGGACTCAAGACAGAGTCGACAAATGTGAAGAACAACCCAACGAAGAAACCGTGAAAGAAGCTAGCTGCATCCTTCTGGACCTTTGAATTGCCCGATGAAGCCCTGCTGCTATGCTTAAACTCCTTTTTCTGATCGACAAGAGACGCTCCGGAAGGGACGATCTCTTCCCTTGGGTTAGTGGGGCCAACTAACCCCGAGACAAACTCCACTGGACCATCTTCCCCGACTGGCTGTACTTTTTTGCTTCAGGAACCAAGTGCCAAGGGTCGAGAAATCCATATGATATGATATGATATGATAGTTTATTTATATAGCGCCTATACACAATGTGTTTCAAAGCGCTTCAAGGAGGGAGGGGAACAAAGGAAAATACAGTTACATTCAGCAAAAGTCCTTGAAGCAGTACAGAATGTAAAAATAACTATCATAATAGGCCTGTCGACATTTCTGATAGTGCAAGTGCATTGAACAAGTAAGGCAAGAGGTAATGGATAGAAGGAGAACAAAGCAAGCAGTAACATTACTATGTCTGACGACAATTTACGCAGTGCAGGTGGTAACAAGAGGAGGGGTGGGAGGGGGGGCAAGGGTACGGAGGGGAAAGGAGAACAAGGCACGATACTGAACAAAAATGTCGGTGACAAATTTGAAAGTAGGGGAGGGGGAGGAAGAGAACAAGGGGGGAGGAGGGGGGACAGACAAGCTGCTATCGAGAGTCACGGAACAAATGATAGGAGTCAAGTGTAATGTCTGTGATCAGGTCAGAAGCTCCAGGAGTCTCCCAAGAACCCTCCAGAATCTGGACAACCAGAGCTAGAGTCCCCTCACCAGAGTGCAGGACTCGAGGAGTGAAGGAATCCCAACTGGTATCCAAGATCCGCGGTGGTGCTGTTTACCGAGCTTTGAATCGGCGAAATGCAGCAGATCTGAAAAGAGCCTCTAGCTGCCCAACCTCCAAATTGCTCATGTAGAAGTCCTACCGACGGCGTCCCTCTTGTCCCATGACTGACGCTCAGGAACCCAGTATCTGCATCACTGCAACCAGCCAGAAGCCTGCTGGACCACTCTTATTCTCCCCAAATGTACTGTCCCGACATGGGGTACTTACCTCAGTGTCGTTTGCTTTGCTCTTCTCATTTCAGACCTGCAGTAGCTACTTTGCTAGAGTTGATTTCAGCTCTACCCTTCACAAGTGTAACAGCTTATGATCCTACAGTGAGTATTCTTCGGAAACTCTCTAACTTTGTGCAAGACTTTGGTATCTAACAAATGCCTAAGTTTCATAGACTGGGCTCCAATTGACTTTGGCTGTCCTGGCTCCCTGCAGACTCTTCTAGTCCACTTGACTTTGATATTTACTGTCCCTTGGTTTTAAACTATTATATCTGGGAAAGGTTTTTTTCTAGACTTCATTGGAGTATGTAAGTACTCACATGCTCTGAGAACCTGTTTAACCTTTTTCCTTCCCTTAACCTTTCCTTTCTACAAACCTCAGAATCTACAAAACGTACTAGTGATTCATGTCATTACTGTAGGAAGTATGTAAAAAGCATCTCTAAAGAGTATCTACTAGCTTTGTGTTGATTCTGGAAAAGCATGTTGAAGTATATTTGATTGTTACATTTATTGCCCTTTTTAAAGAGTGCTTATGTAAAAACTGAAGGTAAATGAATAAATACCTAATTATAAGTAAATCCTTATGTGTAAGTGTTACTTGGTTACTTTTATTTGCGAATTTCATTGCTTCAGCTCTACAGCTCCCATTTACCCCTCTTGAGATAAGCCTGGCTTCTCAGTCACACTGCCAACATTTGTAGTACAGACCTATACCAAAAGGTGGTTTACCTAATACCAAGAGGACAAGGGTTGTGTAGTCTTTCTTGGGTTCCATACACACCTCCTCCTGCCTCTCCACTCTGCAGGAATTGATGTTCAGCAAAAGTATGAGCCTTAATGCAACTCAATCAGAAAAATGTTCCTTGGCCTCCCTCTTTTGGATCTCCTTCTATGGTTCCATCAAGCAGAACTGTCGGAGTCACTGTGCATGGCTCACCCTCCTTCATCCCTCTAGTCCTGTACCTCTCCGAGACATCCCACTTCAAGGCTTTTCAGGTGCATCCTACCCTTTTCACAATTCTGCCACAAGGTTTAAATGCCTCAGGGGGTTCCATGATAAGTCAACAAAAAAGATCATTCTGTGGTAATTTTATTTGTTGTGAGTACTTTACATGTTCACTTCACATTTTGTTTTAAAATGTGACCCCTCCATTTTGTATTTTTGTATTTGTTTAATATTTATATCGCGTGCCAAACCCTAAGGTAACTGAGCGCTTGAGAAACTTAGTGGTTACATACTTACAGAAAGAGCAGGCACATAACAATCCAGTGCAATATAAAAAATACTGGACCTGGTTACATGTGGGTCAAGACGGAAATCAGGTGGGTCAGGACGGAAATCATACAGGTATAGAGTAGTATGACAGACACAAGGTTACCCAAATCATAAATAAGCTGTGGTGGGTTTTAGATGGTGGGGTCATCTTAGTGGGGAGGCTTGTTGCTCATCCAATTTTTTATATTGCCTTTAAAGGTGAGGAAGGAGGGTTCTTGTCTGAGGGGGATGAGGATGGAGTTCCATCGTTTGACAGCTTGTACTGGGAAGCTGGCTCCTCCGGCTGTTTTTAGATTGAATCTCAGTACCATCAGGTTGTGGGAATGAGTAGATCTAGTAATGTGGGTAGGTTGGTGTTTGCAGAATTTGTCTGCGCTGTATTTTGGGCTGAATTTGTGAGGCATTTGAGCCTGATGGCTAAGGTGCGTAGTGTGATTCTATCATGGATGGGTAGCCAGTTGGCATTCTGTCTGTATGTTGAGATGTGACAGGATCTGGGAAGGCTGAGGGCTGCTCTTAGAGAGTTACTCTGAAGTACCTGGAGTTAATTTAGGTTGTGTTGAGAAGAGCCCAGGAAGAGAGTGTTGCAGTAGTCGAGTTTAGATAGAGCAAGTGCTCTAGCCAACATTAGGCAACTGCTTGTGGACAGGTACTCTTTACAGCTGTAGATCAATTTGTTGGTATAGGCCATGAATGATGCAACACTGTTTACCTGTTTTTGAGCGAGAGAGTTGAGTCAAGGTAAACCCCCAGTGTTTTTATTTCTCTGGAGACATTGATAATGTGGCTGTCAATGACGAAGGATGAGTATCTAGTTTTGAGTTTATTCAGGCGTGCCTGGGTACCCACAATCATCAACTCTGTCTTGTCGTCATTGAGGCAGAGACTATTGGTAGCCATCCACGCCTGAATCTCAAGGTAGATGGTGTTTAGAAGTTTGGAGTCATGGCTGTAGCAGCCTCCATCCCAATCCCCTCCCCACTCCCCTTTCATCCTTTAAACCAAAACTATACATAATTAATTTGAAATAATTTGAAGCAATTACCAGAAAGTAAACTACTGCTACATAATTTTCTTAGTGGAAACAATGGGATATCAACACAGTGCTTGGTCTAGTCCAGATCTGCCTACTCTATAAGCGCCATCTCTTCTGAAAACCACAGTCAATTGTCTGCAGGTGATACCGAATAAAGTAGCAAGATTCATACTGTGTCTCTGACCCAGGGGCCTCATTACACAGGATTTGTAGTCCCTGAATGAGGTTCTGAGTGCAGCTTGGCTCACCTTTAAAACCATTTGCCATCCTGTGAATATTTGAGGATGTGGATCATGGTTGCACCTTATCTATCGCCCCCCTGGCCCGACAACATCATTTGAAGAAGACATCACTATTCTCTTCTCCGTCAACACTAAGTTAGGATCCCAAACCATCCTCTTGGGAGACCTTAATTTAGGTCTGCAAGACCCCAATGATACCCACGCCCTAGCTTTGGAAGATTCCATTGCCCAATTGGGCTTCAAACACAGAATCACAGAACAAACACATACCAAAGGAAGAATTCTGGATTGGGTATCCGACCTAAACAGCTCCAACTCAATCCTACAGAATGAACCTGTGGCCTGGTCCGACCAACACTTCATTTCTATCTCCATCCAGGAATCTACCCCACTAGCCCGGCCATAGCCCCACCTAAACTATCTAGAAATTGCCGAAACATCTCAATTGACAGTCTCCGGCTTCTTATCAATAACATCCTTGACAAGCCCAAGTCCAAGAACCTTGACACTATTAAGATGGAAGACATATACAATACCACACTCAAATCAGCATAAATCATCTACCAGTCACAATAAAATTGTGTTTACCTCAGAAGCAGCCTCCAGGGTTGGATTGGCCCCTCTGCCTTTCAGACCGTGGCTGGCCCGAAATTGTCCATGGGGAGTGGGGGTCGGTTTCTGGACATGCCTGGGCCGGTTTGGAAAAAAAAATTAGAAAAAATGAATATATATTTTTTTCAATTTCTTTTCTTTTTTCAAAAAGCCTTTCTTCCTTCTTAGGTCGATAAATGAGTACCAACACAGGTTGGGTGATATTGTATGCATATTTGTTCTATGAAAAAGAGCTTAAGTGTAAGTGCTATACAACAACATATTGGGCCTCATTCCGAGTACGGCGCTAACCAATGGCGCTATTAACGCCTTGGTTGACGCCGTACCCGGACCGGCAGCACCTTGGTGGATGGCGGAATTACCGCCCCATTCCAAGGTTGGTGGGGCGGTAATTCCCCAATCCCCATTTACCCTTCCCCATTCCCATTCTTGCCCCATAGGGCATAATGGGAGTGGGGAAGGCGTTAATTACGCCACCGTAAATTACGGTGGCGTAATTAACATCAAGGTCCCTTAGCGCCATGGATTTTAACACCTGCTAAAAGCAGGTGTTAAAACCTCCATGGCGCAAAGGGAACTCGGAGTATGGCGGTACGGGATTACCGCCACCGCTCTCGTTAGCGGTGGCCGCTATCCCTTACCGCCATACTCGGAATGAGGCCCATTATCATTTAGCCTTGGATGTCTGCTTGGATTCACAGTAATTCAGTGTACTTAGGAACAAATCTATTTGATGCCACTTCCTGTTTTGTCAAGGGGTGAATGGCTGTGTTTCATCGCTTCCTGGGACATCACTTCCGGAGATATCATCAGAGGTCAAGGATCGTGAGGCGAGGGTGGCCACTTTTTTGAGGTGAGGGGTGGGCCACTTTTGTTTGGGTGACCGGGTCTATTTCTTGTCCCAATCCGACCCTGGCAGCCACCTATAAATCAGCTATCATATCCAGCAAAAAAGAAATTTACAACACAAGAATCTGCAACGCCAAATCAAGCTCTAAAGACCTCTTTAGTATCGCAAAGGAGCTTGAATCCCCAGCACCTCCCTCTCAGTACTGCACTAAGGATGCGGTCTGGTGCACAGAAATCCAGCAAGCAGTAGCTGACAAAATCACTCTATTACAAAGTAAGATTGAATCTAAAAATACTAGTCTCTCAAGCTGCCTTCGCCCTAAACCCGTGATAGAGAAAAGCCACCCGCAATGTACTCCTTTTGTGTTCTCCCAAGTAACACCAAAGGAATTGGAAGACATTATCAGAAGTCTAAAACCCTTGCACTGCCAAGGTGACATCTGTCCAGCTTCCATCATCAAGCAAGAAGCTAAAGACTTGGCCCCTTTCATTTGCTGCATTGATAAACACTTCTTTCAATTCTAATAAAGTCACTAACAATCTTAAGGAGGCTTGGGTCATGCCTCTCCTGAAAAAAAACAATTTAGACCCAAGCATTCCAACAAACTATAGGCCCATCACTACCGTCCTCTTCCTTTTAAAAATCCTAGCCCGAGTGGCATGTCTGCTAATTCAGAAGCACTTAGAGGATAACAACCTTCTAGGCCTCAAACAATCTGGCTTTAGGCCAAGGCATGTGTAATAGTCCGGATAATAGCATAGACACTGAGATTCATTTACCGGTATCCTTTGTACCCGAGATAAATGGTAAAGTAACGAGGGAAAGCCACTCATGGGAAAATCCACTATCGAGGGCTGACTCAGGGCCAGTACACCAGGAACAGATGGACATGCACAGCCTTGAGACATGGTGGGATTGTGACTCGAATTCAAGGGTATGTTTGAATAAAATACTGCTGCAAGAAGACAGCAAAATGCAGAGCTTCCACGAGTCGGCAACCCAACTACAGAAGGACGGAGAAACGCTGCACTCGCATGAAGCGGCCATCACGCTGCATGAAGCCAGCGAAACGCCACATTCATATGAGTCGGCAGCCCTGCGGCAGGAAATTAGCAAAACGCCATTCTCACACGAGCCGGCAACCACGCTACCAGAAGACTACGGAACCATTGTAAGAACGGGTCACAACAGCACTCGCATGAAGCGGCCGTCACGCTGCATGAAGCCAGCAAAATGCCGCGTTCATATGAGTCGGCAGCCACGCTGCCAAAAGACTACAAAACCATTGTTAAGAACGGGTCACAACAGACTCCCCCCCCTTATGCAAACACACGAGGCCGGCAGCCTCCTAGAGTCACCCGCACACGAACACCCTTACCTGGGTCACGTGGAAGCAGGACTGGGTCCAAAGAGTGGGAGTCAGGTTCAAACGGCATTCCCATCCACAACGGCTCAAAGGGAAGGGGGCGGGGCTTGGAGGGGTTTTTGTTAGCTGGGCAGTAAGCCAGCCCCTGATTGGCTGTTGTATACATGGGTATATAAACCAGAGGCAGTAGAAGGGAGGTGTTCTCATTCTTTGTTCTGTTGCAGAGCCAACCAGTCGTGGAAACCGGAGCTGCAGGACTGTGGGAATACGAGGACTAAAAGGAGAAGACTATCCAGAGGTCCTTACTTCATTCCCTGCAAAGAACCAGAAAGATAAACAGCAGGAGTTGACAGAATTAGAAGGAATACTTCTGTGCCTTTATTTTCTTTTTTCTTCATGACATTTTCACCTCATTTAATTTTGACTTTGGTTGGTGAGTCAAATAAAGACAACATTTTTCTTTCAACTGAACCGCCTGTCTGCCTTCTTGTCACAGCATGGAACTGAGACAGCCCTCCTAGACTTGAAGATCCAAATGGACGAGGGGAAGGACAAAGGCATGCTACCGATCCTCCTACTCCTGGACTTGTCAGCAGCCTTCGACCTTGTCGACAACCAAATTCTAACTGGGCACCTCACCACATCTGCAGCATTTTCCGCCAGTGCATCAGACTGGATCAACTCCTTTCTCTCCAATTGGACCACCAGTGTTTTTTCTCCCTCAGCCTCCTCAGATCTGAGCCCTACACTCTGTGTAGTTCCCAAAGGCTTGTGCGTGGCACTCACGTTATATAACATATTCACAAAGCTCCTATTCGATCACCTGGGCAACTTGGGTGTCATCTACACCAACTACGCAGATGACACCCAAGTCCTCATCACCCTCACTGGTTGCTATGAGCAAGACTCTAAACACCTGAATGATATATATCTGGAAATCCAGGATTGGATGGCCAACAATAGCCTATGCCTTAACGACGATAAGACCAAGTTCCTGATTGTAGGCATTCAGGCACGTCTAAACAAGCTTGACCACAGGTACACATCCTTCAACATTCACGGTAACCCGATCAAGGTCTCTAAGGAAATAAAAACACTGGGGGTCGATCTTGACTCAACACTGTCCCTCAAGAAACAAGTAAGTTCAGTAGAAGCTTCCACAGCCTATACCAATAAGTTAATCTACAGCTGCAAAGCCTACTTGTCCACCAATAGTTGTCTAATGCTAGCCAGAGCACTAGCCCTGTCAAAAATTGACTACTGTAATACTCTCTTTCTAGGCTCCTCTGAACTTAACTTAAACAGACTCCAGGTCTTGCAAAATAACTCATTAAGAGCAGCACTGAGTCTACCCAGATCCAGCCACATTTCAACTCTTAGGCGCAATGCCAACTGGCTGTCAGTTTGTGACAAAATCACTCTCCACACACTAGCAATCACACACAAGTGCCTTGCGAACACAGCACCCATATACCTTTCCAACAAAATCTGCAAGCATCACTCAGTCCGCACCACCAGATCTGCCCTATCTCACTGCCTTACAGTACCTAGGTTCAACCTAAAAACTGCTGGAGGAGCAAGCTTCCCAGTCCAAGCAGCCAAACGCTGGAACTCCATACCTATTGCTTGCAGGCAAGAGCCCTCTTCCCTTGCTTTCAAATCTGGAATCAAAAACTGGCTGATCAACAAGCCTCTCATATAATGACCCTCGGCTGTATCTTGCTTCCACCCAGAACTCAATCTTTATTCTCGCCTGATTGCACTTTTGCCTATGCTATGAATGCTTCTTGTTTCCAGACCCTCTGTAACCACATGTCTTGCTAACTTCAACTGTGTTCTGGAGTCTCTCCATTGTTTCCATGTATTTAACCCTTAAGTTTTTTCCAGCGCCCAGTTACCTCAGGGCTCAGTGCACAATATAAATAATAAACAAATACAAATACAAAATGGTTCTCTCTGATGAAAAGTGATTTTGTATTTCTACACAGGCCCTTGATACCCTCTGCTTCCAGGTCCCTTGATATCCTCTGCTTCCAGGTCCCTTGATATCCTCTGCTTCCAGGTCCCTTGATATCCTCCACTTCCAGGTCTCTTGATATTCTCCACTTACAGGTCCTTTGATATTCTCCACTTCCAGGTTCCTTTATTTCTTCCACATCCTTGTCCCTAGATATCCTCCACTTCCAGCTCCCTTGATATCCCCCACTTCCAGTTTCCTTGATTTCCTCCACTTCTACATCCCTTGATTTCCACCACTTCCATCTCCCTTGATATCTTCCACTTACAGCTCCCTTGATATCCTCCACTTCCCTCTCCATTGATATCCTCCACTTACAGTTTCCTTGATTTCCTCCACTTCCAGGTCCCTTGATTTCCTCCACTTCCAGCTCCCTTCATATCTTCCAATTCCAGGTCCCATGATATCCTCCACTTCAAGGTCCCGTGATATCCACCACTTCCAGGACCCTTGATATCCCCCACGTCTAGGTCCTGTGATATCCTCCCCTTCCGGGTCCATTGATATCATCCACTTCAAGGTCCCTTGATAGCCTTCACTTCTAGGTCACTAGAGATCCTCCACTTCCAGATTCCTTGATTTCCTCCACTTCCAGGTCCCTTGATGTCCTCCACTTCCAACTCCCTTGATATCATCCATTTCCAGGTTCAGTGATTTCCTCAACCTCCAGCTCCCTTGATATCCTCCACTTCCAGCTCCCCTGATATCCTCCACTTCCAGCTTCCTTGATTTCCTGCATTTCCAGGTCCCTTGATTTCCTCCACTTGCAGCTCCCTTGATATCGTCCACTTCCAGGATCCTTGATTTCCTCCACTTGCAGGCCCCTTGATTTCCTCCATTTGCAGGCCCCTTGATATCTTCCACTTCCACCTCCCTTCTTATCTTCCACTTCCAAGTCCCGTGATATCCTCCACTTTCAGGTGCAGTGATATCCTCCACTTCCACATCCCGTGATAGCCTCCACTTCCAGGTCCCTTGATATCCTCCACTTCCAGGTCCCTTGATATCTTCCACTTCCACCTCCCTTGATAACCTTCACTTCCAGCTCCCTTGAAATCCTCCACTTCCAGGTTCCTTGATTTCCTCCACTTCCAGGTCCCCTGATTTCCTCTACTTCCAACTTCCTTCATATCTTCCACTTCCAAGTCCCATTATATCCACCACTTCTAGGTCCCTTGATATCCTCCACTTCCAGCTCCATAGATATCCTCCACTTCCAGGTTCCTTGATTTCTTCCACGTCCAGGTCCCTTGATATCCTCCACTTGCAGCTTCCCTGATATCCTCCACTTTCAGGTTCCTCGATTTCCACCATTTCAAGGTCCTTTGATTTCCTTCACTTCCAGCTACCTTGATATCTTTCACTACCAGCTCCCTTGATATCCTGCACTTCCAGCTCCCTTGATATCCTCCACTTCCGGGTTCCTTGATTTCCTCCACTTCCAGGTCCCTTGATTTCATCCACTTGCAGCTCCTTTCATGTCTTCCACTTCCAAGTCCTGTGATATCCTCCACTTCCAGGTCCTTTTGATATCCTCCACTTCCAGGTCCCGTGATATCCTCCACTTCCAGGTCCGTTGATATCCTCCACTTCCAGGTCCCTTGATATCTTCCACTTCCACCTCTCTTGATATTCTTCACTTCCAGCTCCCTTGAAATCCTCCACTTCCAGGTTCATTGATTTCCTCCACTTCCAGGTCCCTTGATATCCTCCACTTCCAGCTCCCCTGATATCCTCCACTTCCAGTTTCCTCGATTTCCACCATTTCAAGGTCCCTTGATTACCTCCACTTCCAGCACCCTTGATATCTTCCACAACCAGCTCCCTTGATATCCTGCACTTCCAGCTCCCTTGATATCCTCTACTTCCGGGTTCCTTAATTTCCCCCATGTCCAGGTCCCTTGATTTCATCCCATGTCCAGGTCCCTTGATTTCATCCACTTGCAGCTCCCTTCATATCTTCAACTTCCAAGTCCTGTGTTATCCTCCACTTCCAGGACCTCTGATATCCTCCAATTCCAGATCCCGTGATATCCTCCACTTCCAGCTTCCTTGATTTCCTTCACTTCCAGGTCCTTTGTTTTCTTCAAATTCCAGAGCCCTTGATATCTTACACTTCCAAGTCCCATGATATCCACCACTTCTAGGTCCCTTGATATCCTCCACTTTCAGCTCCCTAGATAACCTCCACTTCCAGGTTCCTTTTTTCCTCCACTTTGCACAGTAATTTCTAGGACTGCAGCGTGTAAGCTTGAAGTGCTGTACCCGTACGTGTATGCCTGAAGCATGTAAGCATCATACTACTGAGGTGGCTTGAATTCATCAACTTCCATGGAGAATGAAGTTCCTGTAATTATCATGAGAGATTTGGTACAATGTGATGGACATCTTCATTGCAGACAGTAATGAAGAGACATGGACTGGCTCCTGTCAGCCGCATTACCACAAAAGCACAGTTTTGTGTCAGTCGCATAATAACTTCAAAAGTTCGTGCCACTAATGTCAGCTAGAAAGCTGATAGTGTGGAAAATGTATGGACAACGAACTTGAAGTTTTGATGAACTGCTGAACTTTAGGAACAATAAACACAGAACAACCGCAGAACTACAGTGCGAAGAGCCATATGTCAGAGGTAAGCTTTTCAGACCGGTTAAAAAAAAAAAGAGAAACATATACATTTTATACTGGTTACATTGTTTACACCAAGGAACCTACCACAATGCCAAATTTTAGTTTTGTAGCATGTTGGGAAGTATGCTAGACATTTGAAAAAATCTACATTCAATAATGTGTACATTGTCTACACCATGGAACCTTACCCACATTCCAAGTTTCAGGTTTGAAGCATGTTGGGAAGTATGCTGAGCATTTCGAACAGACACACATATCAAAGTATTGCAGACCCCTTAAAAAAGGCATACATTTTGTTTTTGAGAATTTTATATTTTATACTTTTTACATTGTCTTCACAATAGAACCTATCCACACGCCACATTTCAGGCTTGTGGCATGTTGGGAATTATGCTCAACATTTCGATGCACAGACACACACATATCCACACATTTCTCTTTTGTATATAGATATTATATGAATGTTCAATACTATTATGCAAAACAAAGCCCTTGCCCTCCCTATATCTTTCCTTGTATGCTGGGTCATGTCGCACCACCGCATGCGATGGATCCAGTTCTATGTAAACTTTCCTGACACCAGCTGATGAGGTGTAAAGTTCAGACGTGAAAACATGAATAAATACATAATGATGCCTGCACTTAGGATGGCATTGGCTTACATATCAGGAAATCCTAATGTCTCACTAATGTCGAATTAATGCGAAAGCCAATTAGCCACATTTTCATGCGTTGGATGTTTGCGCGTCCCTCAAGTTTTGAGCATTTCCGCAACTTTACAGATTACACTTTTATCTGTAATTTGAATTCAAATTATTTGCTTTTGAGCCAGCTAATTAGGGTCTCCCTGCACCACCAGATGCACATGTACTGCTTTGATGGATTGTCTGTGGTGATTATATGTCCACAGACATATGGCCTTTACCCCTCAATCTTGCTCTCCTGCAGAGTGCATGAATTTACTAACATAGGTTAACTTCTTACTGTCACTTCCTCATGAGGTGAGGTCTGTTTGCAGTTGTGGGGCAGGCTCATTAACACTTTCCTGAACATTCAAAATAAGTTGTATTCATAATTTTCATTAGTTCCACCCTGCATTTAAGAGACACACATCTGCATATTGTAGTTGCTTGGATGTCCCAATGCAATCTCTGAATGTTGGACTCAGCATTCTTTGGGTGCTCAATTGGGTATCGGTATATTGTTCAATCTTCAGTTACCTATCTATTTGTAGAGGAGCAGCTGAATGCCTCTGCAGGAAGTCCCGCCCCTATTTTGCCTACATGTTAGAAACCGGAAATTGCGACATGTGCAACGTACCACGAAAAACCTTTGAAACAAGGTATCCATTGAGAAAACCCTACATGATTTATCCCCGAAGAGATTATGATCTCCTGAGGGAGAGCCCCGAAGAAGTGGGAAGATGTGAAAAGGAGAGACTGGTGATGTCACAAGAAATGAGAGTGACACACTGAAAAGGATGACCAAAGAAGAGAAGGCATAGATCTTCTAGAACAAGATGGCGAAGTAAAGAATCGAGAAGACTTTCATGTGCAGAATGAAGATTGCATGTGTGAAGAATCTCTGCAGAAAATGCACGTCATTTTATAACTATGCAGATGCCGTAACACAAGTAGACTAAGTAATCATAAAGGCTGGCTATACGTAGTGAATAGATTGCAGGCAGTGCTGCCATTATTTAGAATCTGGATATTCGATGTCACAATTTTAGCAAGCCCAACTCGTGGAGAAAGGAAGATTGATAGATGTGTGTGTGTGTTGCAACAAAGAAATAAGCCGAGGCTCAAAGATGGACCAAAGGAAGGCTGTTTGGGCAGGTGTCAAAGGCTGAAGCAGCCAAAACTGGTTATCAGTCCTTGAAGAACAGTGAATGTGAGATGCTGAGGCATCCCTTGTTAAGTTGCAAAGAGAGAACATCGTGTGTGCCAAATTTCTTTATTCAGGAAAATTAAATGAAAAACTACAAGGCCAAGTTCAAAGACAATGTGAATGGCAGACGGCATGAGTGATGGGTGATGATGGGCTAATTGGGTGGGGAGGTATGGTCAAGTCCACCCACCAGCACCTGGGGCATCAGCTTACACGCTGCTAGAGAATCGAATGTTCCAGAAGGGTACAAGCATGCCAACCAATTGTAGAAGGCCATATAACGAAGAGCTTTATAGTTTGAGAGTCAATCATATATTGTGTTTCTAATCACTGACAAAGATGACTTGCACAAAGGGAGGGCATGAGTTGCCCACCTGACTATTGAGACCCAATCACAATCCAATCCCTTATAGAAAGTATACTTTGATACTTCCCTTGGGTCAATCACAATCCCATGTAGGTTTTTGTAGTTTGCCACGTAGTTGTCATGCATGCTGGACGTGGTCCTACCTCCTACGCGCGTAGAACAGTTAGACCGTTCTATTCCAAATGGCGGTTGTTCGATACGTTGCCGGGAAAACGACGTTTGCACTTTTCACGTCGCTAACTTCACGTGTATTCTGATTCGTCACGTGAACTACGGCATTACGTATTTAAGCAGCGTGGAAACTTCACTCGCTGCTTCTGATCGAATCATTTGGCATTGTGTAGCTGAACCTCCGGTCTGCATTCTTTGCAGGTTACTACAGCTACTTTTTGGGCCTTCTATAGCGTGTTTTCCGCCACACGCTGATTCCTGGAGCTGTTTGGTTGCGTGTAAATCCACACGCACACGTTGTCTTCAAACGCGGCTGGCCTGGGCTGCGTGAATCCTGTTCGCGTGTAAATCCACACACGCACGCTATCTTCAAGCGCTGCTGGCCTGGACTGCGTGAATCCTGCTCGCGTGTAAATCCACACGCGCACACTATCTTCAAGCGCTGCTGGCCTGGACTGCGTGAATCCTGCTAGCGTGTAAATCCACACGCGCACGCTATCTTCAAGTACGGCTGGCCTGGACTGCGTGAATCCTAATTGCGTGTAAATCCACACGCACACGCTCTTTTCTTCGCGGCTGTACAGAACCGCGTGTACTTGTTTATACCTCAAAAGGAGCGCTATTTCCAACTCCTGCACCTGTGATATTAACAGGGGGATTGATTCATTTCTATACTTTACGTGGGAAGGAAGCTTTTCAAGGATAATTGGAAGGTGACAGTGAACAGTACTTTGGACGCTATCCTGTGGTGCATCAACCCGGTATCTAGCGTGAGCCTCGTTCCGTTCGGGATAAGTCTCCCTTACTAATCTTCCCTTCCTTGTCGTTTGTTCTACCTTGGATTCCTCAAGAGACTCTGCTGGATTCATCTGCCCTAGACTCAAGGTCAGTGTGTGCATTCATGACATTTTCTATTCCATCATACCCAGGTTGGGGCAGTTATTCATGATACTTTATTTTGTTCTAGGCTGACTTCCTATACCTTACCCACGCCCTTTCCAGTGATCCATCGCTCTGCCTGTTTTACCAGTCAGAGAGTTGTATCATTTGGAAGGTCTTAACTTGACTTCACAACTATCAAAACGCGTAAACAGGGATCCGGAAGACCCTACCACCTGTATCCTTTTGAGTACCGTATCCTTTTCAGTTAATACTTTGGTGCTCTCTGACAGTAGTATGACATCACGAATGATGTCTTTTTGCTATAAAAGTAATTTTTTTAATGAAATGCATTGAGAGCATTTTGTGAGAAGTCAGTTGATGTCTGTTGTATTCCCTGTTTTAGATAAATGAGAATAAAACAGACACTTTGCCAACTTCCTGAGTCGGTCTTCTTATTTGGTTTGAGAGTTATTCTCCATCCCATCCATCGTACAATGTGTTACCTTAATTAAAAGGACATAAGGGTTCACATGATAGCATGTCAGATGGTTTGGTAGAAAGACTCATCGAACAGTAAGACTCAAGTGTTTTGGACGATCACGTACCCTCCGCCATCTAGCTGGAAGATCACAAGGTTTCCTGCGGAGAGCGGCTGATATAGAATTCTTGCAAGAAAATCGAGATGGTGGGATGGGTCCCTCTTTGACGAAATCCCTCCTGGTTTCCACAGGCGCTTTGCGGACAGAAGGCAAAAGTGGTCGATTGGAGGGGGAGTCGATACCGAAGGCCTCAAGCTGAATGAGCAAATGGTGAGTAGACTAAGGGGAATGCCAAACTGAGGGGATGGGATTGTGGTAGTTTAAAAGTAATGGGAAAAGTAAAGAGTGCTTTTTTGTGTGTAAATAAGAGAGAAGGCCCAGGAATCCTAACCCAAGAGGTTTTAGAAGGAGTTGTTGTACACCTCAGTCATAGTAAACTAGGCTATATATGGGACAGGTCCGTATAAGACGACAATTCAAATCCTGTTATCAGGGTATTATTAGGGGCAGAGACGAAAGTCGTGATCACTGAGGATAAATGCGAAGAGTCGACTAGTCTGTCTGTTTGTGTAATTTTGGTAAATTAAGGTGTCAAAGAGCGCCAATTGTGTAAGGAGAGTTGAGAAAAGGTGAAGGAGACATAGCGTCTATCTAGAGAAACTGTCGGTACCGAATCAGAGGTAGACTGAGGGTATTGAAAATAGAGGTTTTGAGCAGCGATTGTTGGAGTACGCTCATATTTGTTGTTTTTATAAGAAGCATTTTTTGTAAACACTGATAAGTATTGACAGTCAATTGTGACCTGTCACAATGGGAGATATTACTCCTCTGATGCATTTATGAAAGACATTGCCAAAACACATGGCCAAGCTCAAACAGTATAGGGCAGAGTGGGTGAAAGGTTCGACAGATAAAATGTTCATGTCATGGCCATAAGAGGGATTATTGTCGAAAGCAGTATTGCAACACATGACCACATACTAGCACGCTGACCACATATTGCAACAAAGAGTTGATGGCTGGAAGGTTTAGAATACATCTTAACCTCTAGCAACCTTCCAGACCATTGTTCCTTGCCTGCTAAGCCATTACAGAAGGGGAAACATATGCAAATCAGGGTTGGTCCCACCCTAAAGAGGCAGTACAGCCCGAACTGCTTGGTCACATCCCTTCTGCACGAGACCACAAGCATCCCCAAACACGTTTCGGCCTTGTTGGGGCTCATCAGTGAGGAGTAGCTTGGGTCTCTAGGCCCAGCAGGCACGGGACCCACGTCTGGGCATACCCGTCCCACTCGGGGTGACAAAAGCAAAACAAAAGAGGTAATGGCTGGAAGGTTTACAATAAATCTTAACCTCTGGCAGTGTCTTCTGAAAGCATCCTCTGCTTTGTCCCACCTGATCAGCAAGCCCTCTTTTATTGAAGCTGGTATGATATTACATACCCCCTATATGGAAAGTCCCTAATTAATATACGCACATGTCATTTGAAGGACCCTCACTCTGGATCTAGTGAGGCTATGGACTGTTAAAGTTCCTGACCTTAGTTGTGATGTCGTTAGTACGCTGCAGCAGCTCAAAGATGAAGTAAATATATGTCCATGGTTGCTCAGTGACTTATCTGTCACTCGCAAAAAGCTGGCATTGTCCGTCTAGTTATCAGTCTGTAGCTAAAAGATGCCCAAATTTATATGGCCACATTATCGTTGACCAACATTTTACTTCCGGGGCGTAGTGCCTCAAAGCACTATCTCTATGCTATGTCAGTCACCAAGTCTGTGCTTCCAGTGATTAATGCCGTCACTTTGCTATTAAAGTGCAGCTAAAATAATGTATGTACAAAGTGCAAGTTCTTTTTGTACAATGCATCCCTTGAGGGCTTCTGTTCAAACCCCTTTTAGGAGAAATAAAAACAATATTCTTTTTTCTCTCTACTGGTTCACTCTACACTTCATAAAAGCCTACATTCAGAAATGAAATGTACCCTAAAAGCACACACCTCACTTTACATGTTGTTTAGCAAATAAAAGCCAATACAGGTAGTACTTCAGGCTGCTAGCGCTTTCAGTGTATCGCTGCTATTCAAAGCACTATAATTATTATTCTAAATACATCATGTTGACTACCCTTTAGGTGGATAGCACTATGTTTGAGCACCAGTGCCTGGTCAGGCTTATACTGGGCTGTCTGTATGAGGGGGATTCAAGCATACCATGGCATCTTCTGTTTCTCTCTTTAACCCAAAGGGCAGAATGGTTGAAAAAACCCGTGAGCATCACTGAGCGAAGTAGTATCTAGTTTTAAAATGACTTTATAGTTCGAAGCACCCACAATCCTCTGCTGTATCCAGAGCAATATGAGGCTCGGTAATAATCTGAACACTCTTTCCAAGATGCAAATCTAGACAAGGAGAGCTTTTTTCCTGCTCCTCCTTTTATCTGTCCTGCTCCACCTCTCCTCTGCCCTCTCATGAAGGTACTCTTCTGATACAGCAGCTAAAGAAATGTCTCATGCCTGGGAGCGCCTGCACTGTCGACTGAAGCCAGTGGCAACCTTCACATTCTTGAGTTTCTCCTCTTGGCCTCAAAGCCTTTTTATCCTCGACCCACGAGAGACAGCTAATTTTTGTTACTGTATTTTGAGCAGAGCTTTTAATGAGTTCCGTGCTTTTTAAAGGGCCAGAAATAGATGGATCGTAACATACCATTAGTGTCCACATTGCAAATTCTAACTGTGCAGGGGTCGTCCTCAAGCCCTCACCTCCTGGCCTCACTGGATATCTGTGCTGGGGTCCTCCTCAAGCCCTCACCTCCTGGCCTCACTGGATACCTGTGCTGGGGTCGTCCTCAAGCCCTCACCTCCTGGCCTCACTGGATATCTGTGCTGGGGTCCTCCTCAAGCCCTCACCTCCTGGCCTCACTGGATATCAGTGCTGGGGTCGTCCTCAAGCCCTCACCTCCTGGCCTCACTGGATACCTGTGCTGGGGTCCTCCTCAAGCCCTCACCTCCTGGCCTCACTGGATACCTGTGCTGGGGTCCTCCTCAAGCCCTCACCTCCTGGCCTCACTGGATATCAGTGCTGGGGTCGTCCTCAAGCCCTCACCTCCTGGCCTCACTGGATACCTGTGCTGGGGTCTGTAGGGTATTTTGTGGAGATTTGGGGCCTGACGGTATTTTATTACCGCCGAAAAATAACTTAGCAATAATCACTCTTTGTATTCAGATTTGGCCATGTGCAACAATAATACAATGGACATGCATTATTTCAGCACCCAGACCTGCATATTTGGTATACGTGGTTGGTGGTATTTTGGTGAGCATAATTCCCTTGTTTTATTTGTGGCCCCAATGTCCAGAATCCCTTATCTTCGCTTAGATTTTTCGTGTGATCACTAGAGAGACCTCAGACCTGCATTCTAGAGATACCACAATTTCCAGTGATAGTGTTGGTGCGCCACCATGGGCAAACTCACTGACTTATTTACGACAGAGAGCTATATGTGGTAGTCTTGTGGTAATTTCCACTACCTTATATACGGTAGGGAGCTATGTTCAGAGAGTCTCTCTTCCCGTTGGCTCATGTACCTCCAACAAGTTATACTACAGTCACTCACAATTATTCATACTGATTCTGACATACACACATCTGTCTTAAAATGACCATTGCACTGTTTAAAAATCTCCCCACATCATTGGCATTGTAATGGTAAATAGAAAATAAACCACCCGTCTGTTTTCAAATATTTTCTGTATTATAAAAGTTGCATTTAGACATGATCTCATTCTTTACAGCAATAAAATGGAACAATCAAAGCATTTTCAATGACACACTGCAATTATAGTGGCGGAGAACAGAACTTAAATTGCAACATTAGCACTTGATTAAGACACGCACGGGACTTTCATTTTTCTACACTGACTGCATACTTTCGTGCACACACACAGCTCCCCCAGTTAGGTAATTACCTTATCTGTTCAGAGGCTTCTCTCTGTGAATGTGGCTCTCTTGGCTTAATTCCAGCAAAAAGGAACGCTTGCCTTCTCAAGCCGGGGTCATTGCCTGGAATTCTCAGCTTTTTCAGATAGGACTGCCTCTGCCAGTGGAAAGGTAATTCTTTCAGCTTTCCCCAGTCTCGACTGCAGCAGGACACCCCCACAGCCAGGTCTTCTCCCCAGTAGTGCAGAAAGATGTCTGCCTCTCTTTTTCCCTGCTACTGCCCACTAAAACTTTCCTCTCAGCCCTCTTTATGACGTGTCCCAATGAAATCCATCATCTCTCATTCTCCTACTCTTCAACAATAGCTTCGCTTATACATTTGCAATTGTTGCAAATCTGACTTCCTCCTTCCTGCCGTTACTGTGCACAACAACACGGATAATCAGGCAGAGAAGAGAAGAAAAAAAAATCTGCACACTCATTTAACTGGTTTTCAGAGTATGCCTAATTCTGCAGTAGAGAACACATTTTATTAGTGGGTTATATTAAAATAAGGTTTTATTAGTCAGGTTAATGGTTAATAGGTTAGTTGTTAATTTTCAAATGTGTCTCTAGCAATATAGGCATTTCAGGTGAAAAATAGTGTGCATTTTTAAATGAACACGTGTGCTTTTAACTGTAAAAATAGCTTTGCATCTTATATGTTAAAATCGTTTTTGACTGAATAGCCTGTCTTTCCTTGTTAATCTGCTAACCCATATAGCAATGCACCGCACCATTGTGGTGGTGGTGCTGCAAAAAAAATTGTGCTACTTGTGCAGTATTGCTGTACTGTGTACTGTAACACGCCAAATATCCTTACATATACCCTCCTTTTTTTTTAGAACTTGGCTATAATCCAAGCCAATTCCTAAAAACAACTTGTTCTTTCTTTTTCTCTTAAAATGCATGTGTATTGGGATATCTTTCTCTTCCTGACGTAGTCAGTAAAATCAGTAACATTTTCATTTTTACTGATAGCACAATCAACCATCCACCCATGATTAGCACCAGGATAGCCAAACCCACTATTGAGCGTTCCCCCCAGGTTCCCCAATTAAATCTTTCCACTTCTATTATGCCCAGATTACTAATTGTAATATTGTTTTTTCGCAAATTCATTTTCATAACATGTCTTTCTTTGTGATTCAATAAATATTCCACATCTGGATCTATTGGAAAAGTATCCCTTTGAAAAAAATCGATATTTTCCACTTGGCTTTCCCAAACATCATTTGTTACATGGAACAATGTTAATCCCCCAATTGACACAATTGCATCCTTTGGAACCTGTAAATAAAAAACATTATATTTTACCTGTTTAACCACGTATGTTCCATGGTTTAAATGTACTACCGTCATGTTCTTTAAACAGGTGCTGACCAACCATTTACCTCTGACCATCTTAGCCTGTGCCATTTCTTCACTCCCCATATTACTAATAATCACTTCACATCCCTCTGATATACTTGGGTCAGATTTCAATCCACAAATAGCATCTGTGGCATCAGGAACAAACGGTTTACCTGGACACATATAATTTTGTTCTTTAAATGTTACACATGTTTCCAGGTTTGGTATTAAATAAACTTCAGGTTCCCATGACTGAAATGCCACCACTTCCGGAGTCTTAATCTTAATGAATTTGTCCTCTTGCCAAAATCCCACGTTGTGTACCCACTTCGTTTGATAAATAAGTTCAGGGGCTACAAATGGGATGCATAGCAAAAATCCGATCTCTAGTCTTTCCAAGTCCACATATAACGGCATTGCATTCCCCATTTCGAATGCAATTTTTATCTGTATAAGGTCAATTTCCCTCCTGGTCAATCTTTCTATCATTTGACGAATGATATCCTGCGAAACAAAATACAAGGGAATATGTCCTTGAATCAATTGTGAAACTGCAGTTTGAACTTCTCTCATATAATTCGTTAATAGTCTATCAACAGGACTCATTATGTTCAATATTTCATTTAAAGTTCTGTCATGCTTAAGTATTATTTTAGTCGCCCGTTGCATCACATCCGCTTGTTCATTTAGAATGATTGCAGTTTCATTTATGAATCTTACTTGTTCATCCAGTCCCCCTCTAATTCCATCTAATGTCTTTTGTATTATTTCTAGGTCAATACTCAGTTGTTGTGCTTTAGTACTCAGTGTTCCTACCGAAATAGAATTGGCTGTTGATATTGTAGTACCTATTATTGCTCCAATTATAGACATTACCATTGATATCGCGAGCATCACCGCACCTCTCTTTCCTCTCTTCTTCTTAATGTCTGCTGAATTCACGAATGTTTTTTCCAATTGCATTAATATATCTCTTATTGACTGCTTAGTGTCCTCTTTTCTTATTTCCAGCCACTCTTTAGTCTGTTCAATCTTAATTCCGGTATTGTTCAAGTGTTTTTCAATCAAAATCTCAGGATTTAATGGAATGTATATATTTTGGAAAATCATCCTTCTATCACTCATGATGAATCCTGGTGCCTCTTCCACCGCGATACCAGATGCTGGTCCAGGTTCAATGACAACCTGTGCTTCTGAATTCTTGAAGATCCCTCCAAATATCACCATCGTTAAACATGTCATCGGTATCATCTTCAATGCTGATCGCTTTGTAGCCTTGGTCTTCACCCCTCTTTGGGGCTTTCCCGGAATCCGTCCTCGCGGTCTCCAGGACTCCATCGTCTCCCGTGGCCTCTGGTCCCAGAACCTCCGACCAAATAATGTTAATTGTCTAAATCAAAATAGAAAATAAACAGATTAAGTACATAGCACAATACTAACTTCATCCTTTTGCCAAAAATAAAACATGCTTGGTAAAATACTTCGTTTTTTTTTTTCTTTTTTCTGAAATTAAACACAAGTTAAAAGAAAACAAACACATATAAAACAGCATTCAATATTTAATACACTTTCTCTCTGCACACCAACCACGAGCTTCCGTTATATGTGCATTTATTTATTTATTTATTTATTTATTTATTTATTTATATTATATATTTTTACATATATTACAGTGTTTATGTGCCATCCTAACAATCAACTTTTTTTTAACTTCTTTGTCACTGCCTCCTGATCACACCCATTTATTTTCTCAAGGGACTCTATCCGTTTCCACATGCTCAAGCTGCCTGATCTCATGTCTGGGATGGCATGGTTTGATTTGATTTACATGGACAAACTGCTCTATTGCTGTTTCACCTTCATTTTTCAAAATTTTATACACTACAGGAGAGACTTTATCTATAATTCGAAATGGCCCCTGCCAGGCTGCCAGAAATTTAGAATTTTTCTGTTTACTTTTTCCAAAATGAAACTTGTACACCTGATCCCCTACATTGTATTCCTTTACTGATGTCTTTTTGTCATAATATGACTTAGCACTGTCAGCAGCTCTTTCCAGATTTCTCTGCACAAAAGCAAATGCATGTTGCAAATGCCTCCTCAGTTCATCAATATATTCATGAACTGTGGATGCACTCACTAGAGTTTGCTCATGTGTTCTGTATAGTAGGTGTTGTGGTAACACCATTTTCCTACCTGTTAAGACCTCATGGGGGCTAACACCTGTTGCTTTGGCAGGAGTCGACCTGATTGCCATCAAAACCAATGGTAAACGCAAATCCCAGCTGGAACCTGCTTCTGCCACAAATTTCTTTAAAATGTCCACAACAGACCTATTGCTTCTTTCAACTGTACCTGAAGACGCCGCCCGATATGCGATATGTAGTTTCCTTTTCACACCTAGTATTTGCCATACCTTACTCATTAGAGTACTTGTGAAATGACTTCCTCTGTCTGACTCAATTCTTTGTGGCAACCCAAACCTTGAGAACACATGGTTCACCAGCAATGTGGCTGCTGTTTGCGCACTACAATCTGGTGCGGGAATGCACTCAATCCACTTTGACATCAAACATACCACACTCAAAATATAGCGGTGTCCCCTGCTCGACCTTTTTAAAGGACCTACATAGTCTATTTGCAAATCTGACCATGGGAGAGTTAGGCCTCTTTTCATCAATGGTGCTCTATGCATTGGTGAAGCAGGTTTAAATTGGGCGCATACTAGACATCCTCTAGTATATAATTCCACATCTTTGGACATATGTGGCCAGTAAGCATAATCTTTTAGTATTTCTAATGTCTTTTGTGAACCTCTATGGCCTGCAGTTATGGCATCGTGTGCATGGTGTAGCATTAGTCCTCTGAATGAAAGGGGTACTACCCACTGTATTTGCCCTGTTATGGACTCTCTAATCATGAGTCCATCCTGTAATCCAATTCGTGTTTTGTTCTTTAATAACACCCTCAACTCTTCTTTTCCCATACAATCATTTTCTGTTAAAGGATTTTGTTCAGGATCTATCAAATGATTATAATAGATTCCTAAAATTTGATCATTCTTTTGTGCCTCAATCAAATCTTGGTCTGGCGTGTCATGACTCCACTGCACCACCGGTTGATCTACCTCCTTTGGTGTTTTAGAACGTGTGACTGCATCAATTTGTATTTCACCCATTAAATAATCAATAGGTAGCAATTCTCCCATCACAGCCCCAATCTTAGCCAGATGGTCTGCCTTATCATTTCCCTCCTTATCCTCTCCTGGTGTTTTTAAATGCCCACGAATTTTTCTCCAGTATATTGTTAAATTATTTTCTGACACCAATTTGTCTATGGCTTGTATCATTTTTCCATGTTTAAGTGCTTTTTGTTGTATGTAACCATGCCTCTTGCTTTCCAACCAGGCAAATATTCCACAAAGCTATTCCGTGCATAGTCAGAATCAGTCACCAGGACAATTTCACTGAACTTTTTATCAACTGCAGTAGCAATTGCTTTATAGATGGCTGCCAATTCCGCCACCTGACTGCTCCTATCTCCAATCCTCATCCCTATACTAGGAACGCCTTCACATTTCAACCAGACATTTCCTATTCCTGCCACTAATTGTTTATTACTGTCATTTTCAATGTGAAAAGCACAACCATCCACATATACAGTTGGCAAATCCTTGCATGTTTTTTCATCAAAAGCTTTGTGTGGTGATTGTTCAAATTCCTGTAAACTAGCTTCCACATCCATTTCATTTGTTATTTGTTCAGCTGCACAGTCATGTAAGTCAGCTAACCCTTGAGCAATTGGGCTCTTTTTATTTTGTCCATATCTTACTTCTACGGGAAAACCTTGTAATGCCAGTGTCCATGAAGTGATTCTGGATTGCGCTAGATTGCCTGATCTAATTCTTTTACTCTCTAAAAATTGCAAAGGTTGATGATTTGTTTCAATAATCACCTTTTCTCCCTGAATAATGGGGCAGAAATGTTGTAGCGCCCACACAGTGGTTAATAGGGCCTTTTCGCATTCATTAAATTTCATTTCAACTTGGGAAAATGCCTTACTTGCATATGCAATGGTTTTGTGATTCAAATCGTGTTTTTGTGATAACACTGCTGACATACAATGTTCAGAAAAGCCTATTTCTATAAAGAAATCCCTGTCCTTTATGGGGTATGCTAAACATGGTGCCTTTACAAGACATTCCTTCAATCTAGCCACTGCATCAGATTGCTCTCTTTCCCATCTCCAGGGAGTATTTAGTTTAAGCAGTTTAGTCAATGGTTGAGTGATTTCTGCATAATTCTCAATGAACTTTCTGTTATAGCCTGTCATCCCTAATAAACTTTTTACTCCTTTCACATTTTTAGGATCTTTTAATCTTTGTATGGCCTCTATTTTCTTCCTTTGTGGATTTAGCCCATGTTCAGTCACTTCATGCCCTAGAAAGTTCACTTTTTTCTTGCACCATTGTGCTTTTTGCAAAGATACTTTGGCGCCTGCTTTCTGCAATTGGCCAAGCACATGTCTTATTTCATCAAAATGGCTTTTAAGGTTTTCATTTTTTATCAAGACATCATCCACATAAACTATTGTCCCTCTTTCCGCTGCATCCGGCATGGCCTTTCTCAAAAATATGCCAAATTCACTCCCACTATTGATGTACCCGAACGGAGCTCTAAGCCAGGCATATTGAGTCCTGTCAAATGTAAAGGAAAATAGGTGTTGTATCTCCTCTGCCAATGGCACACACCAATATCCAGATGTGAGATCTAACGTGGTAAATACATTTGAACCATGTATCTGAGCTAGGCCCTGATCAATGAATGGTAGTGGCCATCTAGATACTGGTACTCTTTTATTTAACTCTCTTAAGTCTGCACACAGCCGCCATTGACCATTTGGCTTTAACACACCTAAAATAGGCGTATTGGATGTGCTATGAATGGGCCTAATTATTCCCCGTGATTCCAAATTTTTAATAATCTCTGCCAATGATTCTAAACATGCCAGCGGTAGTCTATACTGGCGTACAAACACTGGATTTCTGCTACAACCTTCTGGTAGTGTGGCCACATGTAAATCAGTTAAACCACAATCATAAGCATCTTTTGCAAATACATCCTTAAACTCCATAAATATTTCCCTCAGATTGCGTCGATCCTCATCGCTGTCACATGCATCCGCTAAGGAGATCTGCTCTTCTACCATTCTGGAAAATTCTGGAAACTCTTCTGGTAAAGGAATCTCAGCGCTTTCCTCTAACTGTGTGGCTGTGTCTTTTTGTAGAGCTGCCACTTTCAAATATTTTGGCATATCAGCTTCCACTTCAATGGGCTGATTTCCTGTTTCATTTTCATTTAAATTAAATATTATGCAATCCTCTTGATGGCAGCACACTGTCTCATTTGAATCATAAGGATACACAGAGTGAATTTTAAATATTCCTTTGGGCTGAGAGTCCAGGTGTTCTGGCAACTCGCCCTTGGCATCTACATATTTTTCAGGAATATTCCCAATCACCATGTTATTTAAATCTGCCGTATAATGTGATTTTTGTATGGCCATTCCTAATGGGGAGTTTTCCTCTAAATGAACGTCCTGACAACCTTTATTATTTACCATGATTTTTACAGATCCCTCACCAATGTCTACCAATGGAATGTATTCATAATCCAGGCCTTGCTGTTTTATGGATTCATTCAGGCATACAAATGCATCAGAGCCTTTCATCTGCTGTCCATTTTTGCATTGCAGTGTTATTGCAAACTGTTTTGTAAATGCAGGAACAATAGTATTTTTCCTCATTTGTAATTCGACTGCATAAGGAACTAGTTGTGCACAATGATAAGCCCTTCTCTTGTCTTCAAATTCAGGCGCCGGCCCACCTAGGCGTGACCATATTTTTTGATTAAGGAAATCTAACACCATACACATTCTGTGCATGATGTCATTGCCCATGTAAAATTCATTTAGTGCTCCACTCACTATCCATACATTATGGTAAATTTTTTTCTGCCCAATACTAATTTTAAGCATGCATCTGCCTGTAATTCGGTTTTCAAAATCTGGACTGTCCAACCCAGAAACATATTGGTTTTTAATCCTAAATTTCGGGATTTCTTCCCTCTCCATAATTTTTTGCAACAATTTCTCATTAATGAAACTCCTTTCATGTTCAAGCGCTAAAGTGGCTTTTATTGTTTTAAGATAATCATTTATACCAGCGTGAACCCATGGTTGCTCATCTTCCATGTGTATCTCTGCCAGAGTGGTAATGTGTTTTTCTGAATCTGTTTTAGGAACAATATTCTGTTTGCATGTATTCTCTTTTAAGTAAAAACGTAATGTGTGTTCATCTATAGCAGTCTGCCAATCTTTCCTTGGGTCCAAGTATATTTGTACAGGTAATTTTTCATTGTCGCTCTGATCTTTGTCTTGACACATTAATATAACAGTGACACTAGGTATGCAGCTATTCTGGAGATATACCTCCACAGCATCATTTGTTTTGGCAACGGTGTGACATTCTTTTATATTGCTGTTTTGTGATTTTAGTTTCTTAGGCCTCAATGGTTTTTTGGTTAAGGACCACAGCACTCCATTCACCCCATCTATGAGAGGAGACAATCTTTTCAGGCAATCTGTCCCCATCAGAAATGGAATTTCACAAATAGATGTGATCAATACCTCTTGTTTCATTCTGTGCTTTCCTATTTTTATGTCAACCTCAGTTACACCTATGATGGGCACCTCCTCCCCATTAAAGTTGCACTGGGCCTTGATTTGCCTTCACTGTGATCTGACTCTGTGGAGGCCTCCCTTCATTGATACTCTTTACCAGCTCCTTGGACATAATTGTGGCCTGTGCGCCAGTGTCAATCATAGCAAAGGTGTGGCATTTTTCTTCTACAGTGATGGGTGCATAATATCTGTCCTCAACTTCCTCTAATACACATAAGAAATGTGAATTCTTACTGATTTCAGGGCTCACCTTTCTCAGGTCTTTTTCACTTTTGGCTAAGCACATTGGTAAATGAAAAGACATTTTTTCCTCCTTTTTACCCATTTCTGTGCGAGGTATTTTATTCATTTCTCCATGTTCAGAGGTTTTTTGGAGTGTGGCCACCGTTCGCCCATCCATCTGGGTAACATCAGAGACCACATTACAACCTTCCAACTGAACATGTGTCACAACATCATTCAGCAATTTGTCATTTTTTAATTCTGTGCATTTGTGATCATTTAGTGTAATACCAGCCCTTTCAGCCTCTTCAAAAATATGTGGTTCAATGAATTTTTCAGGTGATTGACTTGTACCCTCCTTGTGAGTATTTCCTTTTTCTGTCTGTGTTTGGTCATTGTTTTGCTTGCCCAGGGAAGGAGCTATGGCATCCCCACTTACTCCCTGTTCACTGGTATTCCCCATGCATGAGTCATTTTTCTTAAATCTGTCCCTTTGTTCTTTTGGAATTCCTAATGTTTCTTTTTCATTTGTGCAAATCTTTACTGTTTTATTTAGCTCTAAGTTAAACCGTACCTCTTTTTTAGAAGTATTTACACTTTCCATCACAATTTCATTTACTGGTACTTTCATTTTTAATCCATTAGTCATCTCAGAGTCGTTATGCAAAGTTATATCAGAGCAATCTGTCATTTTGGCACTGCAGTTATCATGAGTACTTAGTCACTTTTCGGAAGCCCCCCGGTCATTGCTATGGCCATCAGCCCCCTCTTTGGAAGGTTGTTTTTGCGCTGTATAGAGCTTTCCTATTTGCTCAGCTAACATTTTCACTTGGGCCTCAAGGCATTGGAACCTTTCCACCTCTCTAGGATCCTCTTTCTGTGGCCTAGGTCGATATTGGTTGTTTTCCCCCTGATTGGATCTATTCTGATACCTCTCAGGTGATTGATACCGGTTGGGATGGTTTCTGAACTCTTGATTCATTTGTGGAGGGGAGCGGGTTGCACCCATCCTTTGATTATAGTCCCCTGGTGGGGAATCATTGTACTGGCGTGGACTGTAGTTCACGTTTTGCTTCATGTCCTGTCTCTCAGATTGTGGGTACTGGCCCCTATATTGATTTCCATTATCAGTAAATCGATCCACATATCGGGGCCTATCCTGATTACCATATATCATGGTGCTGGGATCAAATCTGCTCTGTGTCCCCAATGACTGGTAGGGACCATCATTTCTTTGATCTTGATTTTGTCTCTGGTTATTGTTCATACCTGCCATATCAGACCGGTACCTTACCCGGGGTCTATCTCCTAAATATCTAGGGCTGATGTAGCTCTCTCTATTACTAGGATCATGTGATTGGAACATTGGTACAGGAAATGGCGATCTTTGTTGATTACCCCTTTGTTCAGGTGTCACATTATTTTTACCTTGGCTTTGAGCAGACTCAAGGGACATTTTGGCTGACCTGATTTCCATTACTGTGGCTGAGGGTTCTTTAGATTTAGGCCTAGTATCTTTCATTTTATCACTTTCTCTACCCTGACAATAGAGTACCTCATATAGCTTGGTGCTTTGATGTACAATCCATTCAAGGGACTTGTCACGGTCAAATTCACGGACCAATTGGGATATGATGTCTTTCTGTAGCCCATAGAAGTATGCGGTTTTAAACTCATTGGAATTTGAGTCAAAAGATACATCAAAGCGAGAGAATGCTCTTTTTAAGTCTTGTAAAAATTGGCGAGGTGATGTATTAGGTCCAGCAGTAATAGTGTACGCGACTTTCTTTGCCTCCTGCAATGACTGAAAAGGAGAAAAATGACGCCTAATTTCTTTTTCAAACTCCAGCCATGTCATATTCTGCTGTTCATTTAATCCCCTTATGATGCTGGCCGTCGGGGCATCTAAAGTTAAATGAAAATATTGTCTGTACTGTTCCTTAGGTATCTGGAGCGCTTTAAAAATGTCATGCACCGCTTCTAAGTGATCCTCAATGCAGCATTCACCTCCCTTTTTAAATGGTTTGATCAGGGCTTTAATGGATTTCATTATTTTTATGGGGCTACTTGTTGCAATGCATGGAATTGCACTATTTTGTGATTCAATCCTGTTTTCAGGTGTATGAGATTGGTGGCTGCCCCCAATGGGAGTATCAAATCCCCCAAGGGCGCTGCAACCAAGTTCAGTCACCGGTCCTGTCACTGGGGCACTAGCTCTTTGGGCAGAGCTAGAATTCACCTCCACTCCATTGAATGTGGTACCCTGCCGCCTCTCCTGGGACCTGGGAATGCACATTTGCTGTTCTAAGTCCTTACACTTTTTAAGGAGTCTGTTGGCTTCATCATGCAAATAATTATTTTCATCACTCATTTTATTAATTGCCTCCTGCATATCGCACATTTGCATTTGGCATTCATTGAACTCTTTATTTCTCTTGTCTCTTTCTTGGATCATTTTAATCATTTCTTGTTCTGCACTCTGGAGATCACCTTCTTTTTCGCAATGTTCTTTTTGTAAAATCTGCATTTCTGAAACAACCTCATCTTTATCCTGCCTAATGTGATCCACTAAGGCTTTTAAGTGTGTCAATTCTTGCTCACTATCTTCAAATTGTTTCTTGCTTTTGGATAACTGAGTATCAAAGTCTCTGCATTTTAATTGCATGTCTTTTTGGCATACATCCAATTCTGCTCTCAACATTTCCTGATTTTTACTTGCCCCATCTAATTCAGTCTTTAACCTGTTAATTAGCTGAGTATCATTCTCTTGCATTCGCAGGGACTTGTTTAAAATAAACCATATTTTGCCGCATAGCCGTATTAAACAGTCTTTCTCTGCACTTTTATCGGCTGCATTCAATAATCTTGTAAGGCAGACCTGAATTATGCTGCCTTCTGCAAAAATATTGTCTAGTTTTTCTTTCTGCACCTCACCCTGAATGCGGTTACTCCATTCTAAGGTACTGTTCGAAGACCAATTCCCATGTGCAAATAACTTTGCCTCTAAATATTGCACTAGATCTGAGAATGTGGTTTCCCTTTGTGACATTCTGAAATTCGTTTTTAGTGGCACACTGCTATTATAAAATGGGTTCCCTTTAATGTGCAAATGGCAGTGTGAGACACGCTTGCCACGCCCAGTAGGTACTCTATGATCACTTTCCCGGCCTGCAACGCACCATAAATATGTAGGGTATTTTGTGGAGATTTGGGGCCTGACGGTATTTTATTACCGCCGAAAAATAACTTAGCAATAATCACTCTTTGTATTCAGATTTGGCCATGTGCAACAATAATACAATGGACATGCATTATTTCAGCACCCAGACCTGCATATTTGGTATACGTGGTTGGTGGTATTTTGGTGAGCATAATTCCCTTGTTTTATTTGTGGCCCCAATGTCCAGAATCCCTTATCTTCGCTTAGATTTTTCGTGTGATCACTAGAGAGACCTCAGACCTGCATTCTAGAGATACCACAATTTCCAGTGATAGTGTTGGTGCGCCACCATGGGCAAACTCACTGACTTATTTACGACAGAGAGCTATATGTGGTAGTCTTGTGGTAATTTCCACTACCTTATATACGGTAGGGAGCTATGTTCAGAGAGTCTCTCTTCCCGTTGGCTCATGTACCTCCAACAAGTTATACTACAGTCACTCACAATTATTCATACTGATTCTGACATACACACATCTGTCTTAAAATGACCATTGCACTGTTTAAAAATCTCCCCACATCATTGGCATTGTAATGGTAAATAGAAAATAAACCACCCGTCTGTTTTCAAATATTTTCTGTATTATAAAAGTTGCATTTAGACATGATCTCATTCTTTACAGCAATAAAATGGAACAATCAAAGCATTTTCAATGACACACTGCAATTATAGTGGCGGAGAACAGAACTTAAATTGCAACATTAGCACTTGATTAAGACACGCACGGGACTTTCATTTTTCTACACTGACTGCATACTTTCGTGCACACACACAGCTCCCCCAGTTAGGTAATTACCTTATCTGTTCAGAGGCTTCTCTCTGTGAATGTGGCTCTCTTGGCTTAATTCCAGCAAAAAGGAACGCTTGCCTTCTCAAGCCGGGGTCATTGCCTGGAATTCTCAGCTTTTTCAGATAGGACTGCCTCTGCCAGTGGAAAGGTAATTCTTTCAGCTTTCCCCAGTCTCGACTGCAGCAGGACACCCCCACAGCCAGGTCTTCTCCCCAGTAGTGCAGAAAGATGTCTGCCTCTCTTTTTCCCTGCTACTGCCCACTAAAACTTTCCTCTCAGCCCTCTTTATGACGTGTCCCAATGAAATCCATCATCTCTCATTCTCCTACTCTTCAACAATAGCTTCGCTTATACATTTGCAATTGTTGCAAATCTGACTTCCTCCTTCCTGCCGTTACTGTGCACAACAACACGGATAATCAGGCAGAGAAGAGAAGAAAAAAAAATCTGCACACTCATTTAACTGGTTTTCAGAGTATGCCTAATTCTGCAGTAGAGAACACATTTTATTAGTGGGTTATATTAAAATAAGGTTTTATTAGTCAGGTTAATGGTTAATAGGTTAGTTGTTAATTTTCAAATGTGTCTCTAGCAATATAGGCATTTCAGGTGAAAAATAGTGTGCATTTTTAAATGAACACGTGTGCTTTTAACTGTAAAAATAGCTTTGCATCTTATATGTTAAAATCGTTTTTGACTGAATAGCCTGTCTTTCCTTGTTAATCTGCTAACCCATATAGCAATGCACCGCACCATTGTGGTGGTGGTGCTGCAAAAAAAATTGTGCTACTTGTGCAGTATTGCTGTACTGTGTACTGTAACACGCCAAATATCCTTACAGGTCCTCCTCAAGCCCTCACCTCCTGGCCTCACTGTAGGACTGTGTCCATTCACCATTGTGCAGACACAGCCCCAAGACGCCTGCTCTAGGCACAGGGATTGACTTTGCCCATGCTGTGTGTGGAACATGGGGGATCCTCCATCCACTTTTACTCTCTCCTGCTCAGGAAGGCAAAAAGGAGGACTGCTGATCTGGGTGGCTCAAAACTGAACTGGGCATTTAATGAACCTAAATAGGGCAGCACGGACATTCATAAACTTACGGTATAAAACAGGCCGGGTGGGAAACCAGCAAATAAGCCTCTGGAATTACTGTATGATTTAGTAGCCAATCTCGGCTCCCAGTCTACCATACAGCCGTTCTGTTTGGTCCTTTGAGATCTTAATGTACAGTTCGAACCTCTGCAAGTTGTTGAGGATATATCAGATAACGTAGATCACGCTTGGCTGATCCCAACTTTGGCGGTCTCGTGTCACAAATTAACACATCCACAGGCAATTGAGGTAGCACACATTTTATCTAGTTTGAATTTGAGAGGCTGCAACGGGAGGTTCAAACCTGGCCAACCAACTGCTAATACATTTTTGGGCAGTAATGTTCAATCTAGAATCAATTATGTTTTTGGGAGCATAGATGGATGGTCATTAGTTGAACCTGTTGCTGTTATCAAGCATAGCAAGAGTGACCACAGCTCACTTACTGTCTCATTGTGTTACCTAGGTGGGGAAGGGTCTGAGCAGCGTTCGACTAATCTCTGTACTCTAGGACAAGCCAGGAAAGTGGTGAGATGGGCTGATATTCTGAGCAATGCTAGGAGGCCAGAAATGTATATCCATATATTGAGCAACAGCGAGGTCATCTGCGGCAAAACACTAGAATTGTGACTAGGCTAGTATTCTAAATCAATATGATGGAAGGATGATGAGCCGTCAAACCGTTTTTTACAAATCCATCCAGAGGCACAAATAAGAGGGTGCGTAGGTTTCAGAGTTGGTTTGATGATGATTGCAGAAGGGCAAGGAGGGGCCTGTTGGATTCTGCAAAGGGCGATCAGTTATTATAGAAAGGAAGGTGAGTTACAAGGGAAGAGAGCCCAGTACAAAGCACTGGTTAAGGGAAAGAAGGAGTCCTGATTCGTCTTTAATGGGGGATGGTTGTGGGATGGGATAATACGGCTATAAGTACACCAATTTGGAGTATATCTCCACAGATTTGGCATATTCAATTTGGACAACTGTACTCAGATAATCCGAATTGTAAGATTGATTGGGAGGAAAGCAAGGGAACTAAACCTGGGATTTTGGCTCCGATGGTGATATCGGTGAAGGAGGTGGAGGGAGCCACAAGGCCCTCTAGGGTGGAAACGTGCCAGGCCCTGACAATTTTCCAATAGAACTCTTTAAAGATAACCTTGAGATTTGGGCTCCGGTCCTCAGTAGGGTTTTTTAAATGAAGTGTGCTCCTGAGGCACACTTGGCATCAAGACCTTACAGAGATAAACACTGGCTCCTATCACCCAGGCAGGGGCTCTCTAGGTGCCTGTCTCTAGAACCTTATCAGCAGACATTCTCCCACTCACACATAAACATTCTCTCAGTCACAGCCCACATTCTCTCTTACATCACTAGGCTTCCACATCCATCCCAAGCACTATACAGCACATCTCCCTTCCTTCCAGATCTCACCACAAAACAACGGAGCACATCACAACACATCTCCCTTCTTCACATGAAGCAAACATCCATCACAATCACTACTACCGATATCAGCCACAAGCGGGGTGCACATGGAACTTGTGAAAAAAGACGAGGCGGTGCCAACTACTATGCAAGAACACAAAGGCAATTGGGAGCCGTAGGTCTTCACCCCCCTACAAAGCACGCAAGCACCTTTCACCAAATACCCCTCCTCCACAGAGCCCTACAACATGCATGACAAGACATCAAACCCACAGCGCACACCTCCGATTTTAGACTTTTTTTTACGAGAGGTGCAACTCTTGTATTGCCCATTGTGTCTGTCTCGGCCTGTATTTGGTCAGACCATTCATCAGTGTAATTTGACATTATCCTCCCAGCCGCACCTGCTAGATTCACTACGAACATTAGAACGCTCATTCGCTTGCACAATTGTAAGTCTTTAAAGCCTGGAAATGTCTCCCCGTTACTGCGAGAGAAGTTGGGTCTCTTAGAGTATTTTGATAATGCGGACGAGCTGGCGTTACACATTACACACTCCCCTTTTGATGCTACTAATCAGTTGGCACCCTTGAAAGCTCGCCACATTAAAAGCAAAGCCATCCAGAAATCCTGCTTTAAGGATAATACTATTCTTATCAGGCAGAAGAAACGTACAGCGGAACGTTGTTGACGAAAAGAACCTTCTGCTATAACGCCAGCTAATTACACACATTTGGTAAAACAATATAAGGAGGTCATTACTAAGGCTAAATCTGATTTAAATAATAACAGGATTCTGAATTCCAAGGAACTTTTCTCGATTGTGTGTGATTTTAAGAGTAAACCCCTTTCTTTGCTGAGACCAGTAAAAGGTAAGGATTGGTGTCAGTATATTCGTGACTCTTTTACAAATGATAATAATAACTTGAGTACACCAATAACACTAGGCATTCACAGGTACTTAATTCTCCTTTGTTCGGGAAAATCGGCACTACTACGGCTGAGCACATTACTTTAAATGAACCTTATCTAAACGATCCGCTTCCCTTCGATCAGCATCGCTGGAGAAAATAAAACATCTACCTCTAAATATGTATAATACTGACTAAAGCAGAGAAGAAGGCAGCGGATTGGTTTATGCAACATTGTATAGCAGGTTACCCCATAAACACTCTGATTGGTTGACATTGTTGCCCAACCATGGACTTTCGGCTCGCTACCAGCACGTAAGCAAAATGAAATCCATGTGCTTGAGTCACCTCTGTTTACTCCCCACTTTCCCAATGAGTCCATCATCCCTCATCAGTCTGGCCTTAAGCCAAAGTTTCCCGTCTGTAGTTGACCTTGTAGTCTGTGTTCTATTATGGGACAATCAAGGGAGTGTGAGCACACCACTATCTTCATTTGTGGCTTAATGAATAGCCCTTGTGGCTGATAGTTTAGGAAAATCAATCATTTGGGTTGAATTGGGGACTCCCAAAATGAACTACTTTTGGCTACTCCGAGGAATACACATTGCCATTGTCCTTTTTCTGCTAATCCCATGATTGTGATGAGCTTATGCATAGTGACCATGTGATGTGGAGGATGTGTAGTAAAACGTCTAACCCCAATGCTCTGTACAGAATGAGACACACATCCATTGCACATTTGAAGGATAATAAACCTTTGCGGTCAGCAAATAACATCATTGAAGAAGGACAGGCATTAAATCACATGAATGGGGTGCAACCTTTGGGCTCACTGGTAGAACATACGTTAGACATCCTTAGTTGAATATAGCCAGTGCTGGATACAAGCTTAATGACCCGGATATAGTGGCTTATTGGAAACAACATGACATTTTGTTACAAGAAATGTGGGCTCTGGAGGATTTGCAATTAGATGGGGTTTGTCTCTTTTTTGGAAAAGCCCTCTAAGAAGAAAAGGGGACGCTGCTGTGGGGGTGTGGCAATACTGATAAAGTCTTCTGTGAATTAAGGAAGCATAAACTAATTCTCATTATATGCAATATGTGACCTCATGCCTGAGCAGGGAGACACATCTTAATTATCAACTTCTATAATAGCCCCCCATGCTGCGCATACCAATAAGCTGGGGACAAGGACAGATCTAATAGTGGGTATTATTTTGGACTGCCTTGACAGTCACACAGGGCTGTTTTTGGGGGGTGATGTTAATGTCAAGTTGTGTAATGGTATACCAGTAGATCTGTATGATGGATAATGTTTATAGAATCGTTGAACCGCACCTGCTGGACAACATGACATGTCCCAAGGGTTTACAATGGGGCATGTGGCTGTTGGACTGGGCTGTGCGTTCTCTAAATGCCATATTAAATCTGACATACCCGGTGCACTGACATTGAAGAACACATTTGGGTCATCTATTATGGATCACTTTTTTATGCATGTGTTACATTGGAAGCTGATTCTAGACTTTAAGGTGGTACAAGAAATCTATAGCGATCATTTCCCACTAAGGTTGACCCTCAGGTGGCAATGTCTCCGGTTGATTCCACCTGGACCTATGTGAAGGAAATACGGTTGAAATGGACAAAATGTGATCCTATGATTTTTCAGCAAAAAGCGCTGTCGTGGAAAGTAAACCTTGTCTTATCAATTCTTGATGTAAATACATTTTCAGATATTCACGTACCTGATGGGGTCCTTGACCAATTTCAAGTTTCACAAAAATAGGGAGTCAGGTTGGCTTGATGAGTCCTGTAGTAGTGTAAAAACAAACCTGCTGGGGGTGCTAAAGGAGCCAGCTAGATAAGGGGGAGATGTTACTAGAGTAAGGGCTGAGTACAAATCAGCTGTGAATACTAGAGAAAGGTTGCTGGATATCCAGAAGCATTTCTGGGAGTTTGTGGCAGGAGGCCCCTCATACAGGAGAGTACAGACATCCATGGAAAATCAGGGGGATCCTTAAGAGTGAATCACTTTCGGTCCCTGTATGATGGCCCTGAAACCGAGGGTATGAGGGGAGGACGAGGCTCCCCAATTCAGCTTTCAATAAGTGATGTGAAGAATGCAGTCTGTCATCAGGCGCCAAACTGAGCACCAGGCCTGGACGCAGTGATGGCGGACCTACATAAGGGGGAGGTAGACCTGTGTGCCCTGATACTGACTATATGTTTCAACTCATTCCTTGAAACTGGGATTTTTCAGCAATCCCAGAAAAGGGCCACCATATATCCAATATTTCAAAAATGGGATTGCCGTCCCTCACCCTATAGACCAATATCCTCAATGGCTACCTCCTCTAATATTTTTGCTCATATCCTACTGAGGCATGTTGCGGAATGGATATCTACCCACACAATGGCCACAGATCTTCAATTTGGCTTTATGCCAGCTTTGGGGACCCAAGAAAGGGCACTTCATTTATATGTGGTGGGGACGCACTCTGTATTTGTTAGGGGGAACCGATTTACCTGGCGTTCATGGACTTAAGCACCGCCTTTGACAACGTTCATAGAAGGGAATTATGGCATGTGATGCAGTACATGAGTTGCCCAACTGAATTATTGAGGATTTTATCGTTGATTCATGAGGGTAACAGTGCATGCGTGCGCTTTGGTTACCAGGGACAGTGCACCAGGTATTTTAAGGTGGCATTAGGTGGCATTAGGAGTTCACCAAGGCTGTATTTTGGCCATTGTTTTATTTACATGATATATCAACGGCGTTTATTTGATAAGGCATTGGTTGACTCAGGGGCAGATTGGTAATAAATCATTCCTGCTCCAGCGTATGCCGATGATGCTGTTCTTCTTGCACGCACACCCAATGCTCTTCAGAAACATATCCATGTCTATATTGACTTCATGTCAATGTTAGACCTACAATAAATAGACCAAGTCAGCAGTGATGGCATGTGCAGCTGGGAGAGTAAACAAACTGAAGATGCGTAGCGTACTCAGCAATGGCTCGGTTATCCCGCAAGTGACAGAATTTGATTATTTAGGTGTTCACTTCTCTGAAAACTGGAAAGAGACAGCACATATACACAAACAAAATAAAAAAAATGAGACAAGCATAAGGAGGTGTATCACGTTCCATAAGGATGTGCCAAGGGAAGCCGCTTGTAATGATTTTGGAAGTGTATCAGGCACAGACCAAAGCAACAACCAATTATTGAGCCTCATTGTGGAGGTTTGAGAATGTATTTGCACTAGAGATCACAGAAAATAGCTTCCTTAAGAAATTGTTGGGGTTGCCCTGCTCGACATCTAATTATGAGGTGCATGCAGAGCTTGGAGCGATGAGTGGCGTGGAGCCCCGCTTATCTACGGGCTGAGCATTTGGTGAAATCCGAGAGCTTCACTGACCCAAGAACTAATTAGAAATCTGTTGCACGGTTCCTTTTGGAGGAAGATACTGTGGTTGAAATGTATACATGGCTTCTTAAATCAAGTTAACATTATTAACCTTCAGTGCCCGGGGGTTTGCTGACTATGGAGGGGAGGAACTTCTATTAAAAGTGTATACAAGAGTCCATTATGGTTAGATGTGAACCTATGGGGCTGTTGTTAGGTTCAAACAGGAAGCCTGCTATCATATCAAAAATAGGTGATTTAAAGCCCTAATTTGTGGGATGAAAAAGCCCCTGGATGCAAGAAATAAACAGGCCAGAGTCAGTTATGAGGACTCGCCAAAACACCAGACCTGCACAGACATGAGGTCTGACATAAGGCCTTGTGAACTCAATTCAAAAGGAAAGGAAATGTGCTGAATTCCAAAATATGGAGAGGTGCGCAATAACTTTCATGAAGGAATGACACATGGCAAGAACATTTTGACAAATCCATGAAGCGCTCTACTGATATTTCCATGAAACAGCATTCCACAGAACCCCCAATGGCATGTCAGATTTGTGTTCAGCAGCTGCACTGAGATTTCATGTGTAAATTAAATAAAATGTCACTTTATTTTTCAATCTATACTAATAATATTCTCAGCAAAATGTTCGCCAGAGTGTCAAAATGTGAATTTTGTTCCTGCCTATAATCAGCTCATCCCCATGCACAATGTTTAAGAAACTTGAATGCATACAAAATTGTGTGCCTTAAGGCCATTTAAAATGCATTTCTATATGAGTTACATGCTGTGAGCTTGAAAGGCTTTGTGCTGCGGGGCATTTCTTCAAGAAGTACAATTAAACTTCAGGCCCTCCTTTGGTTGCCTTGGAGATTTGGCCCTGGTTGTCTTCATACATCGGGACCTTGCCTTAAAAATACAAGAAATAAGATACTCTTAGATGGGAAATGCAGGGCAAATTAGATAAGGTTGGGTGTGCTCTGCAACACTGGTGACCTGCAGGTCATAGGCCTCTTAAAAGTAGATTAGCTTAGTCATTGGCCCTCATTACGACCCTGGCGCTAAGGGGTCTGCGCCAGCGTTAGCTGCGCGGACCCCTTACCGCCAACTACGAGTTCCCGGAGCGCCATGGTCATTTTTCCGCCCGCTTTTTGCGGGCGGAAAAATCCATGGCGCTCTGGGACCTTGGTGTTAATTACGCCACCGTATTTTACGGTGGCGTAATTAACTCCTTCCCCACTCCCATTGAGCCCTATGGGGCCGAAATGGGAATGGGGAAGGGTAAATGGGTCAATGGGGACTTACCGCCCCGCCGACCTCGGAATGGGGCGGTAAGTCCGCCATCCGCCATGGCGTAAAGCAGGGTTGTCCAACATACGGCCCGCGGGCCACAATGCGGCCCTCCAAGCCATTTTATGTGGCCCGCGAGGCCGTATGTTGAACAACTGTTCAGTAAAAAAAAAAAAAGTAAAAAAAAAATGTGCCTGTGCGTAAAAGTGTAACTTCCTCTGGTGACCCCATGGGGTCAACAGAGGTAGTTACAGTCCTCAGCCACGACGTGTTAATTTGTTTATTTATGCAATGTTTGTCGGATATCCGACAAACATTGCAGAAATAAATAAATTTGTCAACCCGGCTGGCACATCAAAACGCTGGGCGCTTCTGCCAGCTGCGACCAGGGAGGCTGCAAAAGGAGCACCAGCGTACTGGCGCCTGCAGAAAAGGGAAATGGAATCTCATAGGGCCAGAGGGGGTGAGGAAACCATGGCAGCCTGGAGGGCCTGCACAGATGATTGACTTTATTTTTTATTTATTTATTTAATTTGATTTAGTTGTTAGTTCAACTTTACAAATTTTTTTTTTTTTCACTTTTTTTACAGATGAACAAATAAAATCAGTATTAAGTTACAACATTTCAAATTTCACACCATATTTCATCATAGGATCATCTCATATGTGATAGTTCATAAGTTAAAATCCATGACAATAAATGAAATAAAACACTTGTGCATATATGACATATGACACTTTTTACATAGTTTTACATGTTGAAATGTCAAGCGCTTCATGTGACGTAAGTATATAAAGAAGGAACTTCTCAGTTACTAGGGAATCACCTTATTGAGTTCTTTGGTTGTTATTTGCAATCTTTACCACAAACGGAAAAGCCAAATCAAGCAATCGCATTGTCGCGATTCTCACTGAAATCTTTCTGGAGTTAAAGATTTCATGCCATATTTCATTCAGCGTGTGATAAGCAAGATTCCAGGCTAAGCATTCAGCTATTTTTAAACGTTGAGGTACAAAGGCTTCACACTGCATAATAATATGTTCCAAAGTTTCAAGAATCGATCTATTAGAGCAGAATCGACAATAACTTAGCTCTTTAGTTATGAGGCCTCGTCTTAGCAAGATTACGTTGACAGGCCATAAATTTAATTGAAATCGTAGTGTTTTTTGTCTCAGGCTCAAGGATGGACATCCAACTAAGTAGTCTGCCATTCTTCGCTATTCTTTATGACCAAATAACATCCTGTTAAAATTTTTTAATTTGGAACATTTGTCTTGGGTTATAATCCAATCAGCCTGGAAAATTTTGGTTTTTGCCCGGTTCGGATTGGTGAGTAATATTTCAATAGAGATTTTTGCCGCCACAAGGGCATCTAATACATGGGTTCTCCATTTTAATGGAAAAGAATGAGATGATGTTAGAAGATACTTTGCTAAGATGGCTAGACAGTCTTGTTTGAATAGACCCATTATGCATTTTCTTAGCAGAACACACATTTTCCAAGTAACCAATGATTGGATTGATAACAGACCAAGTTCAAACCTAAGCAACAGACTAGGGGTGCCATTTGGTAGATTAAGGATGGTTTTCCAGAATTTAGCTTCTAATTTGGTTAGGCAGTTGGAATTGACTTTACCCAACCCCCCCCCCCCCCCACACACCTCTGCGTACCACGGCTGAAACGCTCCAGAGCCTTCCTAAATTCAACGTGGGCTTCATTTGGAAGCAGGAACACACGGGGCCACAACACATTGGGAGATAAGCGGCCACAGGCAGAAACTGCAAAGAATTGATGCCGCCAGGAGCATTGTGTATTGGAACAGCAGAGGGAAAGCAGGCGTGACCCCTCGACACGGCAGGTTGTAAATTATACGACAACCACATTTTAAAGTGCATAGCCATCTGAAAAGAAGAAAGGGGAATACCGTGTGTACACAGCAAGCTGAAACCTCACTGGAACACCAGTTGCACGGCGGGCATACCCCATCGAGTTCTCTGGCACCTGAGCCAGCACAAAGGGTGACTGAAAGACCCTACCCTTTTGGACATACTACGGTTGAGCAGTAAACTACACTTAACTATGGCAGATGGGGGGAAAAATGTATAAACACACGCATGCGGAATAAACGCCATTTTCTGTATCAGCTCAGGCACAATTGGAAGCAGGACAACACAGAGCTGAAAACATTGGGCGCAGGTTGGTGCACAGTTCATAACAGAGATCTGAATAAGAATAACAATGTGACCAACACATTTTTTGAACAAAACGCGGAGGAAGAATGCTGCCCCGACTCAAAGCACAAGCGGCGGGGAAAAGGAACACCAAAGGCTAGCGCACAATATGTTACCCTAGTAGTGCCCCAATAATACACTGTAACCTGCAAATGGGCTTCAGTGGGCCACCTGCCAATGTTTCTGTAAGTTTCTTAAGAAGGTTACACATATTTTATTCAGATCCACATGGGGGGTGGGGTGGGAGCTTGACATATCGCAGATGGGAGCCCCAGTCCCTTTGCCAATTCAGTCCTACACCTTGCTGTGATGTATGATATGATAGGTTATTTATAACGTGCTTAATACCCATGCAGCAGTGATCCCAATCATAAAAGTAAAACAGGCAAGCCCAACAGGTATAACTTATTTTCACTCTTTTGGTAGCGCAGTCTGAGGGCAGCCTATACCCTTCAGGAGAGGTGTGAGCTGATACAGTTGCAACACAAAAAACAATAGTACTATGTTCACAAAATACCTTAGTTCTTGTCTTTCGGATCTCATCAGAGCCAGGCTTCTCAGCATCAGACCAGGAGCATGGGTGCCTTTGCGCTGGGCTGGGGTCAAGTCGGAGAGCAGCAGCCATGGGCCCCAATGAATGGGCCCCAATGATGCAGTTCTGTTTGGCAGTGTTGCTGATTTGCGGGTAAAAAACGCTGGGAACAGTAGGCCATGCCAAGTGGATGGCACTGGAAGACTCGGTGACCTCTGGGCCCGGACAAGGGAATACTTGCCTTTGGCGCTGTGCAGGCTCGGCTAACACAACACGGCATATGGTTGCGGCAAAGATGTCAAAGCTTCAGCATTGTCATTGAGCAGAACTCTGAGATTCAGGGGTGGTGGAGCGTCGAGGTCCAGGATGATTATGATGGTGTCAATGGGCCCAGCGCTGAGCAGCTCCGCTCAGGAGGGCCATGGGCCAGTGTGGGGCGGACAGGCCAGTGGGCAGACTGCAACAGGCCTGCTTGAACCATCCTGCGATTTATACAAATCTCGGGCCGAGCAGGGCCTGATGGGAGAAAGGAACTGCTACAATCTGCTCTTCTGCTGGGCTCTGCCTGCCGGAGCATCCCCCTGCACACGGGACAGGCAGCTCTGCAGACGCTCAGAGCTTCCGGGGGGTGGGGGCCGGGGCTGGGTCAGGGCCTGCCTTCTCACCCTCGCTTAGCGGGGCTTCCAGAACTGGCCCAACCCCTGCCCTATTGCATGCAACTCATACTTAACTGGCAGGGGAGAATCTGATCTCAAGGGCAGATCTCCCAGGGTGAGGTTTACCCATTGCACATCGGATTTGCTGACCCCTGCTATGTCCCCAAATGCGGGATACACGACTGCATTATTTCTGGTAGTGGGGGACTGCGTTCCTGCTCTCCCCCCGATTTATTGGTGAAAGAAAAGGTAAAGTGTGCACTAGGCCTGCTAGGTTTCATACTTTAAGATTGTGCTCACATTGCGTTTCTTCAATTAGGTTCACCTTTGGGTGATCGCTTTTCCACATTTTATCTTTTGAATAGAATTATGCTTCTTTCATCACCACAGAAGTAATGTATATTACAGAGATAAGCTGCCATATGTATTGAGCACACTGTACATGCTCAGGCAGCATCAATCATGCTTTGTACAGGACAATGCTGGCCAAAATTGGGAACAGCCAGCATAGACAAGTTGCTACAGAGGCATATTTTGGGTACAACCAGCATGACAATGTGTTACATCAGTGACAGTGCTGTCTTACACTGTGGACACATTGATCATTAAAATGTGTTGTGTTGTAAAATGTTCTTTTCTGCTGTTGGTGATATGGAATTTTCATGTTCCCCTTTAGGACTGATTGTAAACTTATGGCTTTTTGGTCACCTTTTCTGCTGTAAAATGCACCATTTCAACCCCATATTTGAAACAAAATTCTTGGGGGGAAACCCCCCCAAACCCTCCCTAGATCCTTGTAGCTCCCTCGCTACGCTCGGTCGCCCCCACCATTTCAGAAAATTATTAACACACAGACACTGATAGAAATCACAAGGAACTAACCGTTGATCACTGCCCATGACACCAATAGCTATCTTTGGGACTGCATAGCTATCACTGCCTGTGATGCTATTGTGTCAAAGGTCACACAATATCGCTTTTTAATATACTGCTTTATGTGAGGTTGTTGACTTTTGGCTCGCCGGCCCACTGGGTGACAAAAAGTTAATACTTCGGCCCCACATTCAAAAAGGTTGGACAAGCCTGGCGTAAAGGGACTTTGCGCCATGGCCGGAAAGTCCGTCGATGGCGGAAAAAATCCGCCAGGGTCGTAATGAGGGCCATTGTCCCTTAGAGGGGCAGGCTAATATAAACACAGACTCCTCTCTTGATGTCACAAGCATGTACAGGGAAACAGAAAATTAAAAGGTGGGGCTCTAAGCAAAGGAGTAATGAAGCTGCACATTGTTTTTAGATGGGAGAAATACATTTTATTGTGTAGAAAGGCCAATATGCATTGCACAACGGTCATTCCAGGCTTTTATGAAAGGTGTCCCTTAATCTCTTCTAACAAGGCTAAAACGATTTTTGTGGGATAAACACAACTAAAGTTATTCATGAAAATGTGGTGTGGCCCTCCTCGTGATTTTCAGAGATGCAAAAAGTTGATAAAGCATGCCAACTATAAGTAGTATGATGCCCATAAAGTGGCATATTTTTCACTGATATAGTTCTGGAGTAAATAAAGAAAAACTGTATCTCTGCACAGGAATAATGTGCAGACCTCAAACTAGTCTAATTTGATGCACCTTAAAATGAGGTCTCAAAAGTGCATTGATACAAATCAAATTGTGGATATTAAGGGCACGTGCCATTTAGTGAGAATTCTATGTCCCGGAAGCAGACCGAGCCCACCTGTTGAAGTGAGATGACAAAGTTCTCTCCTCCCCTATTTGTCCAAAAGCACTCCTCTATTCCCTTGTCCTATAAGCACATAGGTGGGAGTGGGGTAGTGACACTCCACCAATCCCTTTCACGAGAATTATGACAAGTTAGTGATGTCATCTGTCCTGTAACTATTGCCTCAGAGCTGGACTTTTTCCACTAATTCCAAGAGGTGACCTGCTGATGAAATCTGTCGTGAATACCCCAGCAGAGAGAGGTCTAAACTTGCAGTGGAGCCAGGAAACATAGAGGCTGATTGGAACCCTTGTAGAATTCTGGAAATCCTTGACTGACCCCATGCTATCCCAGCAGTGTGCCCTGATGCTCCTTGATGCCCAGTCCAGACCTCTCCTGTAAGTAGAAATTCCCCAAGCCATAGATTGTGTGTGCCCTGTATTCTTTCAGCATTGTCTTAGTTATTTCCCCCTTGAGAAATCCCCTGTTTGCCTGTGTATTTCAGTTATTTCCCCATTGATAAATCCCTGTTGCCTGTGTATTTCAGTTATTTCCCCATTGATAAATCCCTGTTGCCTGTGGATTTCAGTTATTTCCCCATTGATAAATCCCTGTTGCCTGTGTATTTCAGTTATTTCCCCATTGATAAATCCCTGTTGCCTGTGGATTTCAGTTATTTCCCCAATGATAAATCCCTGTTGCCTGTGTATTTCAGTTATTTCCCCATTGATAAATCCCCTGTTGCCTGTGTAGATCCTTAGCATATTTATCAACGTAAATCAATTCCCCCATTAAATTCACGGGAGCTGTATTGGTGGCATTTGAAACCAACAATCTTTTCCCACTGTGTTGTGAGCCGGTATAGTCATAAAGATTTGCGAAAAGAATTAATTAAAAAAAGCCCTGTTTTCCCTGTGTTCCCATTGTGAGTTAAAAAAATGAATTCCCATTTACATTTTCTTTCTCACATTGCAATTGTGCTAAAAATCCCAGAATCGATTTTCCCATTCTGATAATAAAATGAAAGCCCTGTGTGTTATTGTCAGGTGTGGCAAAACAAATGTTTTCCCTTCCATTTCTTACTGTCATATTGTTTCTGTGAATCACAACCCAAACCTGATTTTCCCCTTGTGAGCTGACCAATACCCACCAAGCCCGCCTGTTCTTTTAAGTATAAGAAAAACAAATTCCCCATTTCTATCTATTCTTTCCCATAGCAGTGGTGCTAAATAATTAAAAAACAATGTTACCATTGTGCTCTGCAAAACAAATGTTCCCATTACCTTTCTGTCTCCCATATTTTTTTATTTTATTTTATTTTAATTTGTTGCAGTTGGTAAACCAACTTTTCAAATATTAAGGGGTCGATTCATGGAACAAACGTGCGCCGAAAATCCCAGCGCAAGCAGGCACAAGGAGGCACAAGCGTGAGAAATCAAGCGCACATGTGCGATACAAGGAAGGCACTGCGCTAGTTTCCCGCTGGTCATGCGCCAAATCCATGCATGTCGCACACGGGCACACACTTCATCAAACGGTGTGCGCTACGCGCACAGCAAAAGCGCACATAGCGCAGCGCACACAACAAAAGTGGACGGAACAGTGGGCGTAACACGCGGAATGGGGAAAAACGCGTGAAAAAGAAGGCGTAACTGGGGAAGTACTGCAGGGAACTACACGGAACGCCCACACGCACGCGAACAACCCGTATTCATGGATTTGAATACGGGAAACCCGGGCACGGCAAAAGACGCGCACAGGCATCAACGCGTCCGCCACACGAAGGCAGGCGGAAGCGTCCCCGTGCACAGTATAAAAGTGCGCGCAAACAACAAACACGTATATACAGCTACGATGAATGCCCCATTTGTCGCAGCACTGATCGCGGGACACGGCAGGCGGAGGAGAATAGCCAGGGCATGCATTTTCTCACTACGGACAAGCCTTTTTGGGATGCCTGACAACCAGGTCTACGGCAGGTATAGGTTTCCACCCCACATCATCCTAGACTTGGTCAGGGAGTGGGAAGATGACCTTACATCCCCCACCCTTTGCTCCCAAGCATTGAGCCCCTTGGAGAAGGTGCTCAATGTCCTGCATTTTTTTGGCCACTGGGTCATTTCAGCGGACCACTGCCATAGTGGGGGGGGGTCTCACAGGCCACACAGTCACGCTGCCTACACCAGGTCTTGGCAATCATGACAGCGCGCCCCTCAGTCCGCAGGCACATATACATGCCCAGAACACCCGCAGAAAGGCAGGCCGTGGTCCTGGATTTTTACAGGGTGGCACACTTCCCCAAAGTGCTCGGTGCCATAGATTGCACCCATGTGGCCCTACGTCCACCTAGGGCCACTGAGCACATCTACCAAAACCGCAAGCACTGGCATTCCATCAATGTACAGGTGGTATGCGATGCAAAGGGAATCATCACCTCTGTCTATGCAAACTACCCTGGCTCCACCCATGAGAGTTTCATATACAGAATGTCCACCCTGAGCCGGGCCCTGGAAGCTGGGCAGCATGGCGACACATGGCTCCTAGGTGAGTACAAATGCCTGTGCACATGCATGCAAGTCACACAGAGACAAATACCCAAACCCTAATAATCTCAACTATTATCACCTCCCCAGGGGACAGTGCCTACCCTCTGAGCAACCACATGATGACGCCAATCCGGAACCCCACCACACCACCCCAGGTAAGATACAACGCGTCCCATATTGCAACCAGGGCCATAGTGGAGCGCACATTTGGAGTGCTCAAGTCACGCTTCCGCTCCCTTTACCGCTCTGGCGGGCAGCTACTCTATGCACCCCCAGTAGTGTGCAGGATCATTGTGGCAGCATGTGTCCTGCACAATGTTGCAACACGGCAGGGCGTACCGGTGGACATGGTGGTGCCCCCACATCTCCAACCACATGCATAGGCGCTGCCCATGGGAGGGGATAGGGCACATGGCGAGGAAGCCCGGTCCCAGCTTGTGGCCACATTTTTCACCTAAACTCCCACCCCTGCGGAGTGCACACAGGCCTGGCACATACCAGGTGACAAACGATGATGACAGCCAACTGTCACAACCTTACCACCCTGAGATTGATGCCATGGAAGTGCCACAATGGATGCATCCCTAGCTACCTAAACACAAGCAATCCTGTATGACCAAAAGGCACACATATGATATATGATATGATATGATATGGCATTTGTTACACGCCTATACACAAGTGTTGCAAGGCGCAACGAGGCAGGCAGGGGGGAACAAGGGAAGACAGACAGCGATCCTACTAGACCAGGTGTCATTTAGATCGCGCAAGTGCAGTGGTAGGTGGAAGGGAAAAGTGCAACGGGAAGGGGAGGGAGGGAGTGCAGTACAGGGTAAGTAGAATACAAAATAAATAAATAGGCCAGCTGGTGGCAAGTGCAAAGGTAAGTGCGGACAAGTGCTGTGAAGGAGGGGCTGTAGGGATACAGAGACAGTCCCGCAGTTCAGGGGTTGCCAGGGAGGCAGTGCAAGTGGAGAGTGGCTGGGCCAGGGACCGAGGTTGGTGAGAGTGGCCCAGTTGCACATTCAGTGCAGTTTCAGTGAAGAAATTAGCAAGGGAGGGGGAGAGAGAAAGCAGAAGCAAAGAGGAAGGTGTTGAGGTGCTTCCTGAAGTGGAGATGGTTCTCCTCAAGTTACAGGGAGGCAGGAAGGCCGTTCCAGAGGGAGGCCCCTGCCGCAGAGAGAGATCTACCCCCAGCTTGTTGCTTCGAGAAGCGGCTGACCCTGACATGCAAGGTGTGAATCTCACACACCTGCAAAACAGGCCATGACCATCACTGTTATGTCACTCAAACCCTCCCAAACCACAACATGACATGGCAAGCAATAGCCATACACCAACACAGTACCAATAAGGTACACATTGACATGTGAAAAATGTAAATTGGCATCAGACAATGATGCCTGACATGGAATCAGATGAAATGACTGACCAACAACCTCCCACCCAAAATAAGTCATTCCCAAATGCATCACGAATGTAGTAGCCGCAACATAACAAAGAATGCCTGTCTACATACACATTTTGCATTGCAAAATCAACACTGCAGCTTCTGTGTGCTGTGTCCAACTCCTGCAACACACTGCTCAGCGCACAGCACAGAGAACAGCCATTGTGTGTGATGCACACCCTGAGCATCACATCTAAGCGACAAACCACATCAAAAAGCAAAATAGGCATGTCCAGGATCCTCCCAAATGACCATGACCCACTGAACAACTGCACCTGGGTCATGGAGCCTTCAACCCAGGCCCGGCTCCAGGAATTTTCATCTGGGTGGGCCAGGATTATGAATAGGGGGGCCCACATTCCATTGGGTGGGGGTCTAGGAGTACCCTAATCAAAGTGCTGGCGTGAATCCAGATTTCCCAGACCCGTGATCCAGCAATTAATTTTCTTGGATGTGCAAAAATACATTGGCACCGCTCTATAAAAAGCAGTACATAGCAAAAGAGAAGCAGGGCAAATAGTGTTGCAACTTCAATCTACCGATCTTCCCTTCCAATCTGCTCTCCCCTTTCTGTTATATCTGATCCTCCTTCACCTTTCACCGTCCAGTCACCTTCCTTCAGCTGCCCTGACCACCATTCCCATTTACCTCCCCTGCCGCCTATTCACCCCAGAACCCAGCATGCCTTTCCTGGACTGGGGTTGGGAGAATTGAGGGTGATGTCTCCTCCTCTGAGAGGGCTGAGCAGAGAGGACCCCAGTCTTTGTACCATCTCTCTCAGATGGTTTCTGCCCAACATAACCTTCCTGAGCACTGTGGCAGGCCCTGGAGGAGATGCTTGCGCTCCCTCCATCTTGTTGTGAAGGATAGATCCCCCACTCCCCAGAATACTGAAGCAAGGAATAGAAGATTTTATTTCTTACAAAATTAAATTTTTTTCAAACTTCTTTTTATTTCTAGAACAGAACATTCCATGCCCAATCAATACAGGTAGTCTTGTTGATCTTAACAATATTTAGAGCACAAAAACATATTCTCCAATAACATACACATCCTTCCTTCACCCACCCAGTCCACAACCACCCCCCTCCTTTCCAATTGATCCCCTACAGTAGTCCCATTCTGAATGTCTCCCATCAATGGTTCATATCCAAAATTATGTGTTAAACACAAAATGCATCAGGAGGCAGACGGTGCTGGTTGAAGGGTTTCCGGCCTCCTGGTATCGCTCCTGGTGGGGTGTGGCATGAAGGAGAGGGCCTTGCTCCCCTGCCATGCCCCTGTAGATCATTGTCTGGTACATACCGTGTACATACTGGTTATAATATGCAATTGTCCATGATGACTCTTAGCTTGATGTGTTTACTTGGCCCGGATATTTTCAAAGTTAGAGAGGTGTGTGTGTCCTTATACCTGTGCTGCCCATCTATCAAACCATGAGTGGGGCATTTGGGAATAGCTTATAATGCAAACAGAATCACTTCTAGGGGACCCTAATTTTTACAGGCAAGGCATAGTGAAATTGAAAACAATGCTCGGGATCATACTCTTTGGTTAAGTGGTAAAGCCGTAATTTCAGACAAGCCTGAAATTTAGATACTACACATCTTCTGAGTCAAGTTGGTAGAAATATGTGTTGAAGTTTGGCTTTGTATACCTAAAATAATACTCAATTTTATACACATTACTTAAAAAATGCACAAGTTACATGATAAACCAATCTGACAATGTTTTCATTATTGTAGAAACATGTTGATGAAATGATTAGGGTGGGGGGACTTTTTGTTTTGAATTCTAAACTGCATAGAGCAGAATTCTCTTGTGTGCACTTTTTGCAAAAGAGGGCATTTATTAATTTTAATTGTTTCCACCAAGTACTGGAAAAATAAAGAATAAAACACGGGTGAAAATCGCCTTTGCTCTTTACTTTACCACTAGGTGTCTGGAAAAGTGTAAATCACTTCCACAATTAACAATTGTGGGAGCCATCCATAATGGATTCCTTTTGACTCTGTCCACTTTTGCCAGGTGTAAAAGTCAGGCAGATTCCGTAGGAATCCATTGGTTTTCCACCAACGTAAAAATATTTGTTGGTGGAACACCAATCTGATTTTTGGCAGGGGGACCTTATTAAGTCTGATCTGCTCTCCAACTTTGCCTATCAAATCAGACAAAATCCTACAGCTCATAAAAAGTGGAGCTAAATGCATTTAGTTCCACTTCTTCCACTCCTCTTGACCTGGAACATAATCCCCCAAGAGTGTAGCTTTATTATCCCCATCCTGAATGGAAGCCTACAAGCTCCAGCAAAGCAATTAATGAGAACTTAAAAAAGGTCTGATACAGACATAAAATGAAAATAAATGCAGGACAAGGTTATTGTTTCACACAGCTTGTTCTGTATCCCCTTAATTACTAATCACCCAACAATCACACAAACAGCTTCTTAAAACCCTATATATTTTTTTAATGTGCCATTGTCTTTTTACCTTTTTCTATCTGTAATTCAATTAATTAATTTCTAAACCGCTAGGACAGGCATCCATTTTGGACCTGTACAAGATTGGCCTTTGGGGTGAAAAGCAACCCCGTGTTAATGGATATACGCCTGTTAGATAGCCACTTCAACTGTGCTGCCATATAAGAAGGGCTTATTCCATACATGCAAGCATGTGCAAGGCAAAGGGTCTGCAACTTGGTTCTCTCGATTCTCTTTGTAATGGGGAGCCAATCTAATGCTCTGCGTGCTGTTGAGATATGATCTGTTTTAAACATACCTATAACAACCCTCACTGCGTTGTTCTGCACAACTTGCAGACGATTGAGTTCTCCTTTGCCTACCCCAAGTAGACTGCTGGCACAGAAGTCCGGGCGGCTCCCAATGATCGCCCTGGATAGGGTGGCACAACTGGAGGCCTCAAGGAATGGTCTGATTTGTGCAAAAAGTGTAATATAGTATGTTGAGTTAGACACTAGGCCGCTGATATGGGACCTCATTGAGAGCTCTTGGTCAATAGTGACTCCACGGTTTTTACTATTTTCAAAGTGGGGAGCAGACAGTCTGCAATTTAAAAGAAACAATAGGACTGATGAAGTTGGCACCACTTGGGGCCGGTGCCCAGGATAATAATCTCAGTTTTTGAGTTATTCAGGGCTAGGCCATTATACAGCATCCAGAGCTGGATTTGGTTGTATGTGGCATTGATTACCTCAGTGTCTTTGGAGCGATCACCTGATAAGGGGAAAAGACACCGATTCATCAGCATAGTTGCCATAGCACTTACTGTTGTAAATAATCTGTCTCTCAGACACGTTAAAAAGATACAATCTCAATGGTAGGGCCTGTTCAGCCCTGCTGTTTGCATTTCAGGGGAGAGGGTAGAACGGGGGGGGGGCGGATGGACATTGGCATTTGTCACTTGTCCAGGTGTTAAATCCACCTCTGATTGCACTCTTTAGAAAATATTGAAATACTGCTTTTTAGTTATAAAAGATGTGCATCGTTTATACTTTGTCCGCAACATTATAGAAAATGCTCTTCTTTTTTCTTATTTTATGGGTGTTTGTGTTTCATTTCCGGCACTGCATAAACACCCAGCACCCAGGATTTACATCATACTTTCCAAACAAATCCCACAACACGCATGGCATATTCTGTTTGCATGCTAACTCCGTAAAGTTACTCAAACAGAATGAGGTTATAAAGTCAGTACTTATGATATGATATGATAGTTAATTTATATAGCGCCTATACACAATGTGTTTCAAAGCGCTTCAAGGCAAGGGAGGGAACAAGGGAATATACATTGACATTCTTAGTATGTGAAATTAACTACCGTACTTGGCCTGATGGCATTTCAGATAGTGCAAGAGCTAAGATATAGATAAGGAAGGGAAGGGGAAAATGAGAAGGAAATGGAAACAGACAGGTGACTACCGTACTAGGCCCGACGACATTTCTGATAGAGCCGGAGAAAAACAAAAGGTGAGGGAGACAAGTGCAGAAAGGGAGGGGAGGAACAAAACAAGCGACTATCGTACTAGGCCTGACAACATTTCAGATAGTGCTGGGGGCGGGGGCAACAAGTAAGGGGGAAGGAGACAGATGAGGTTCCTATCATACTACGTCCAAGGACAATTCTGATAGAGTAAGTGCATAGAAGAAAGTAAGGAGAAGAGGGGAGGAGATAGGAAAAGGGACAACGTGAGAGTAGGCAGAGAGTAAGTAGTCAAAATGAGTGGAGAAACAAGAGGAGAGCGCGAATACAATTGCAGAAGTCAGTAGTAACACATAATGTTGCAAGCCAGGATACAAGATGAAGATGGGAACAGCATGATTCAGGGCCACCATGAGTACAAGATGCAAAGGAAGTCCACCATGAGAGTTGAGAAAGGGTGACGCACTGTGAATCAATGAAGTCCATAAAAGTCAAATCTAGCATTGGCCACAAGACGGTGAAACCAGAATGTATCAGGATAGACTCCTGCAGAAGTAGGCGAGGAGGGGGGGAGCAGGATAGAAGAATCAAGCAAAACAGGCAACACCTGTGTGCGAGAAGGGATCGGGGCACAAGGGAACATCACAGGGGGGATAGAAGGGGTGGCCATGGCCTGTGGGGACAGAGGGAAAAAACACATGTTGGTGCATGCTTACCTGCTGTCTCAGCAGGGGGGTTGGGCCTTGGGTCCTCCTGGTCCAAACAGGTCCAAACAGGAATTGCCCTTTTCTTCATCAGCTCTTTGTTTTGGCCGCCCGGGCGAGAGACGCCCTTGATCTAAGAGTTAAGAGCATGAAGGAAGAGGCAGGGCTAAGAAAGTGGGTGGTGTTTAGGCCAGGTGACCTAGATCCGCTTGCACCTGCTCCCCATCTGCAAAGGAAAAGAGGCTGGAGGGTTCCTTAAGTAGGGAAAAAGAGCAGCAACCAGGAAGGCACCAGGTGGGCGGGGCTTAGGCCAGGTGACCTAGATCCACTTGCACCAGCTCCCCATCTGCAAAGGAAAAGAGGCTGGAGGGCTCCTTAAGTAGGGAAATAGAGCACCAACCAGAAAGGCACCAGGTGGGTGGGGATTGCTAAGTGGGGAACAAGAGAGCCAACCTGGAAGGCACCAGGTGGGCGGGGCTTAGGCCAGGTGACCTAGATCCACTTGCACCTGCTCCCCATCTGCCAGGGGGGTCAGGCCCTGGGTCCTCCTGGATCACCATATGTATCATTAATATCAGCGCTTATAGGCCCATATTACCAAATTACTGTGAATGCAAGCAGACGTCCAAGACCAAACAATAATAATGTGTTATTATATAGCACTTACGCTTAATCACTTCATACAGTACAAATATACATACCCAACCTGTGTCCGTACTCATTTATCAACCTCAGAAGGATGAAAGGCTAAGTTGACCTTGCCGGGAGCCAAACCTGCAACCTGCAGATCACACACACATTGCAGCAGTGAGCGCTCAACCCACTGAGCTGGCTTAACGGCTATATTTTTATTTAGTGGTAGCAAGGGAGACCACAGGAGTAGCAACGGAGAAGGTGCGACCCCTGAATGATGTCCCTGGTTTGGTGCGCAGAAAGAATTGAGGTAATTCTGTTACCACTCCAAAAAAGGGGCAGTAACGGATCGCCACTTTTTTACCACACCGCCAAAGTTGGATTGAGGCCATATGATGGCTGGCAGGCAGTGTATCCTTCTCTCGAAATTCAAAGGTCTCCATTGTGTTTTTTTATTTTTTTACTACTGCAATTGATAATTCAAATTAATTTTGCCAGTAAAGTGTTTGATTACGTCCAGCTTGGTGCTTGAGATAACTCCTCCACTTTATCACCAACTCATAGACGGTACGCAGTGTGATAAAGTGGCAATATGGTTTCCACCACTTTGCTGCTGTTTTTACCCATACTGCCTTAATCGCATATACAGTCACTGGGTCTGGGTCCCGATTAACATTGGACTAACTGGCAACAATGAATTCTCCGGCTGCACTTTCAAAACTCACTCTCTCTTGGCTTTCACACAACCACAGTGGGCCTGTATGCGAGTGAGAGAACACACTATGAGCACCAGCATCCATGTAGTTGACTAAATGGCGTAGGTATGTTGTTTGAATCATGAAATGTTCTGGCAGAGTAGACTAGGCTTCCAAACAAAGATAGATTTTGTTTAGGTCAGAGCCCCACTGGTAAGTATGCATGAGAAAATCTGAAACTGGTCAATACTTGCCAACCTAGCCTAATAATTTTGACGAAGGGCCTTGTTGGACCAGCTCAGTGAGGTACAGCTTTATTCCCTAGGTGTAGCAAGCAAGACACCCACATCTGGGCATATACACATTCACTTAGGGAGGCAAACGGAAGCCAACATGCATTGGCAAAGCCAACCACGTGGGCTTTTGATTATGCACGGATAGGCATTTGCCAGGCACTGCCATAAGGGCACCACACAAGGGTACCACATGGCCATAAGATGGCAACAGCTGGAAAATGGTGGCAACAACTGGGCATATGATTGCATTGCCTGGCAAATGTCTGCTAATACCGATGCACAAGCCAAAACTGTTGGAATGCGATTGCTTGTTTAAGACAGGACTTCAGTGCAAGTCACAAAGGCATTGACAAATATATTGCTGATAAAAATCAACCGGCTGAAGACACACATTAAGAGGATATTATTACACCAGGAGCTCATTTACAGAGGCAATTAAGTAATGAAACACTCAAAAGAATGCTTAGATATAACGGGCAGGCCCTATAGAGCAACACGTTTGGTGTTAGTTTGTGATAGAGCTTGCTCAAAGAGTTCTAGAAAGGTTAGGTTTCGTCAGTGAGGCATTAATATAGCCATGGCTAGTCATTAGGTGGGTAAATGACCATAGGATGTATGTTTCTCCTCACATTTTATCGCCATCCTATCTGTGTTCCACTGCATGCGTTCTGGTTGTACCTAATAACAGGTAAAAAGTCTCTGAATCCATTAGAACCACTATCATTGCTCTGGCCAGCCTTCCATACCATTGTTTGCATGTCAGCCTTGGCCCTGTCACTAATATCAGAAGCCAGTCCCAAACTGCTAGACCATAGGGCCTAAAAAGGCATGTGGTTACTTGTGCTCCAGTGCAGATGGAACACGGCCTAGCAATTGAGATTGAACTGCAGCTTTTGGTGGCAGCACCAAAAGTCATTTGCCAATGGCTTGTCCCCTTCTCTAATGGCACATATATACTACAGAATTATGGCATGTAATGTTGCGCAGAGCAACGGTAGTGGTAATGTTTAATTCAAAGCTTTGCATCTATCACTTTTTGATGTTACTACACTCTTCCCCTCCAGAATTAAATGTATGTTACTACCAACCTTATCTTTTTACTTGTACTCAAGTAGTTAATGCAGCAGAATATATACTTTGAATGTAATTTGTAAGGGCCCCCAGTCAGTTGACGCACCTTCTGCAGAAATCTGTGCTCAAGCAACTTTACCTGTCATTTATATTGTTTGATATAATTAACCATTTTATTCAGCATGATTTGAAAAAACACTATATTCCCACACAAAAAACATACTTTAAATTACAGAAACCAAAATTGTGATTTTAGGTTTGAGAAAATAGTTGTAGGCAGCCTGCTTAAATACGTGTTCTACCTCACTTAGAGGTGTGAATGGCCCTCCATCTCCCTAATCCTTTGTATTTTCATGGCTATGGGGCATAAATCATTGTCTAGGGCAAGAAAACAAATCCTGGCCTGGCTGCCTGCAGTTCAGTCTCTCAGAATGATGTCTCTGAGGTTGCTGATGAATGTTTAAAGTGACGTCCACCCCCCAATGCCTTGGTTACTGATGGTGTATAACACCACTGACATGGCCTCCTTTCTGGGGGGGCCAGGGGCTGGCTCTGGGGGGCCTGGCCCCCCTGGACCCTCTGCTAGAGCCAGGCCTGCTTCAACCCTCAATTTCACCTGGCCACAGGATCACCATTCCCCTTCGTCACCATCTACCACCTTGTCTGTCAAAAGTTGCCTGCACCCTCAGAATCCACCTTCATTTGCAAAGATACAAAATCCAAGGCAGAAAAACGAACCTGAACAGCCTCCAGTAGATGACTTGAAGTAGCAGTACCTCACAAAGTCCAAGTACTACCACAATGATGTAACAACCAAGGTAGCACAGTAAAACAATGTCACAACAGGATGTGTACCATGTGTGGTACATAACATAGAATGATGCACCACAAACAGATGTGTACTGTCACAGGTCCCGTGTACAGGCGCAGGAGTGGCACGAACCAACCACCCCCACCGTGGCCTGGGTGCCTGCAAGGTCAAACTCACACAGGCCTCTGAGACCCTGGTGGGGAAGGAGGGTCAGGGATATGCAGTTGGGACAGCCGTTGGCATACTGGATAACTGGAATGAGGGACAGGAGAGGGGAGTAGGAATGACATGTGAAAGTAGGGAATGCACTAAAATGGAGTACTTGCATTAACACATACACAATCATAACAAACTGGTACATCATTGTCAGGGCCTTCCGGAGTCCAGGCGCAGGAGTGGCACGAACCAACCACCCCCTCTAGGGTTTTGGCGCCTGCAAGCTTGGGACTTACACATGCATCTGCAACCCCAGCGGGGAAAGAGGGTTAGGGAACGTTGGTTGGATAGGTATGGGAAGCAGGAACACCGGGTAGAGGGTACAGGGTTTAGAATTGGATAGGACTCGGGGTGATTTTGGAGAAAAAAAACATACCAAATTGAATTACACATTCATCCATGCAACAGTGCACCCCCCAGCAAGGCTATGTAGAGCAGTTTGAAAGATAAAAAACAAGACACTCAGCTCTGGTTTTGAGTGCTGGCCTCCTGCCTGCGCACTCTCAGGTCCGGTTACAGGTGCACTTCAATGCTGCAAAGAGAGCCACAGTTAATAATCTGTGCGTGCCCATAACACACAAACACACCACCAAATATGCCCCATAGCAACAAACAACTCTACAAACAGACAATCTGGTGTGGATGCTTCGTACCCATACGTAACATTACCCCTGTGATGGTTCATACACAGTCAATGCAGTAAGTCAGGCGCCGGTGGGTGTGTGGCAAATGGAACACCAATGTGTCACGATTCATACAACATGCAATGTTCCCTGGGTAAGCAGACAGACGCATATAGCAAGGTATGATGCAGAAAAAGTCGTGTCCCACCATGACCGTAAAAAATAGGCAGTGCATGTTTCAAAATGTACATGGAAATGAAATGCACTGCACCCGAGTCTGTCCCTTGCTGTATGTCCCTGTGAGCTGCTCCTTTCCATGTCTCGGAAGGCAGCATGGGTGTTACAAGTGCCTCAATGGCCCATGGTGGACCGGAGGGTATGTGCCACTGCCCCTGCAGGTGCCCCAGACAACCTTACAATCAACTAGCCATCAGTCCACCAACACATCTGAGCTGTATTGTGTGCTTCAACACCAATATTCGTCCAAGCTCAACCTCAGTGCTGCCACTAAGCCTGCATGTGCAACTGGCCTGGTGGAAGCTTTGCTGTGTTGTGGCCCCCCTGTGCTGCTCACCTTGCCTGGAGTTCCTTGGAACACGTCAGCAGTCCTAGGATGTATGTCTGCAATCCATGTGCCTCTGCTTGCGCACACATGTGCATGTGGGCACCAACAAACGTGTCCAGAATCCAGACGTCCAATGGGCCATATCTGCTGGCAAAGGTGGTCTGGAGGCTCATCCCCCTGCAGAAAGGGCATGAAACACATGATTAATGCTTCAGAGTCATCTGTGTGTCTCTTCAGGCATCTCATTACTGGACCATGTCAGAGACGTACATCAGAAATCACATCATCAGTCCGTCTTTCACATCCAAAGTGTGGAACACAATATCTACGGCATGAGTTGCAACAAGCACGTGTACAATAAAGATAAGAAACATACTACACAATGCATAGCAATGAATGTACACATTAATCATGAAACACCCCATCTAGCAAAAGCTGAACAGTGGACAATAACACCGCAATCATCCCCACTAGGGGTGTCAACACAAGTCACACAGCACCAGACATGCCACAGATATGACAGTCCAAAGCCCTTGTGTAATAGGCTGTTACACCGAACCATCCTTGCGAGCCCATGGATAAGGGAGGCAGGAGTGGCTTATGTGAGTCAAGGACCCCAAGCAGCAAACACAAGACAAGCATGAAGGGCCCAGCTGGAACAGACAGTGGATGCTTTCAAAAGCCACAAAGCACCGCACTGTCACATGAAAGCACAATAGACAATCAATTTTAAACTATATTAACTAATTACACTAACTATGAAAAACCTACATTACCTAATTAAACTAACTATCAAACAGAAACTTAACTAACTAAACTAAAAGAAAAAGAAAAAATAGCCACATACGACCCAGGGGGGGAGGGGAGGCACCCAGGAGGGGGGAGGTACAGGGTGCTGCTCAACACCCACATGCGATGATGCTGAGACAAAAAAAACCCTCCATGGGCTCAACGCCTGCACAGCCCGACCTATGTGGGATATAGATGGTCGTCCGAGTCTGGATCATCCTGGAAAGAAGGAAGTGACACAGTAGCCTGGCCACGCCTAGCCGCAGCTTGCCCCTCGATGGCAGCAAGTCTGCCATAATGGTGAGTCTGGTTCTGTGTGGCGATGTGACGTAGGTCTGCATGCAGAACCTCACGTGATACACGTGCTTCACGTGCTTCCTCTTGCAAGGTAGCACGTGTAACATGGAGTTCCTCCTGCAAGGCCTGGCTGGACAACCGCTGCACCTCCCGGAAAGCCTGTAGCTCAGCCGAGATGGTACGCTCAAGCTGTGCAAACCTCTCCTCTGCCTGCTGCCTCTGGGACATCATAAGGACACCCAGAGTGGATCTGAGGGAAGCATACTCTTCCCTCAGGGCATCCATGTGCGCCTCTGCATGAGCAGCAATTGCTTGATGCAGAGACGACATTTCAGCCTGGCATGCCCTGTCTGAGGCCGCCATGCCCAGCCTGAGCGAGCGGGCCGTGGACCGTGCCACCTGCTGCTGGAGAAGCACCTGCCTAGCAGGGGGGAGCACAGATCGGCCACATGCTCCATGCTCTCAGTGATGTTCTCCATTGCTGCCCCCTGCCGTTCTGAATTGGCAGTCATGTCTTGCTCCCACTCAGTTTACTGCGGTTGCACGCGGCGACCGCGGTGCTGGGCTTGACCCCTGCGGGACCCAAGGACCGGGTGTCCTCGCTGTGTTGGCACCGCCCGCGGCTGCACGACTACATGCCCCCATCGACGTGATGTCCCAGGCACATCAGTGACTGGTATGGAGGGTGACCCTGCATCCCGATCCACCACAGGCGGAGGAACCAAGACTGTCTGAACCCTCAGTGCAGGTGTCGCGGACAGAGGAGTGTCCACATCAGAATCACTCACCCCTGACACATGGACTTGATGCTCATCCAACTCGACATGGATGTCAGAGTCGTCATCAGGGCTGGACTCATAGGCAACCAGAGACAAGATGGACTGTAGCAATTGGGGGTTTTCGTGGCCTACCCCCCCACAACCGCCACTTGTGCCGGGTTGATGTAGTGGTAACAACCCTGTGTCTGGCATGACAACACCATCCTCCACCTCCATTGTGTCATCACCTGAAAAATAGAGAGAAAAAAGGTCACTACACATGTCAGAAGCACACAACACACACACACACACACATCAGGCAGACATGTGACACACAAAATGGAACCACGTGTGAAGAAGACACTACAACAGTCGGACAGAGTCATTGGCCATTAAACAGGCTGAGGCCTGTGACCCACACAGATTGGCAGACCCTAAACATGTTTGCAACGCAGTACTGAGCCACAGTTGACATGGGAAGGCTGATGAAAGGCCATGCAATGTATGTCACCCAGGACTTGTATTACAGTGATCATCCAGTCAAGGACACATAGGGGCATGCGTGCAATGCACATGGAGCATGAATGGGCACTCATGTCCCTGCGGGGCATCTGACCTATGCACAGTACAAGTGAGATACCCTGCATCAAGTACTAAGGCTGTACCACACAGCATATGTCTGTCAGATTGTACGCTGGAAGTTAGCATGTATACAAGCCGCATGAACAGGAAAGTACACAATGGCAAGATTGTAGCAAACCAGTGCAAAGGTGGAACTGGGGTGCAGAGTGGCGGAGGAGGGGCAAGGGAGCATGCCTACATGGAGTACCCGCATGCAGGCAGAGGACACATGCACGTCAGTCATGCTATGACATTGTGCCTGGGCTGAGAGGAAGGTCACTCCACGCCACATGCAGAAGGGCCAGTGAGCTGGAACAGGGACCGGAGGGGTATACTGGTAACCAACATGTGAGTAGGGTGCAATAGTGGTGATGCGGACAGTCCCCGTCTGCTCCACATGTCCACCATCCAGCAGAGCAGACATGCATCATGGAAGCATTGCATTACTTACACATCAGAACCATGTACACGTCACATGTAGTGGCAATCATGCACAACACATCCCACAAGTAAAACGCACACGTCCTCAACAAACACGCATCAACACTCACTGGACTTGGCATCAAAGTCCAGCATCTCTCCCACTCTCTCGACTGATTCAGGTGGTATGAACTCCGCAACGAGTGACTCATGCGGAGTGAGCTCTTCCTCCTCTGGTGCAGGCCCACCGCCAGTCACCAGAGTCAAGTTGTAATTTGAAGCATGCTTAGCCTTAGCGCTGCATTTGAGGTCATTCCAACGCTTTTTGCAGTCTTGCGCCGTGCGCACCTCATGGCCGAATTAACTGACATGTTCCGCAACATGCTTCCAGTGGGTGTCACGGTGGGCAGCCGTAGTCTGACTATTGGCACCCACTACCATGTCACGGCTGTGGCCCCGCACGTAGTCCACGAGGAAGTCCAGTTCCTGCTTTCAGAAAGGCTTCTTTCTCGACGTGCAGGAGGTCATGGATGTGTGTGGGGTCCCAGCCTGTGCTGCAGGTGCAACCTTCCTCCTCTTGGACTGTGGCGCAGACCCTGGCTGGCTAATGCCACCCTGACCAGTATGGCCAGTGGGTTCGGTGGATTGAGCCAAGGGAGTGGCAGGTGGAGGGACGACCAAAGGCCTGACTTGTGTCAGTGGCAGCTGGGTGCCCTCTAATGGACCCTGCGCAGCAACATCCGCTGTGGCAGGGTCAATGACCGCAACGGTCCTGGTTGGCAGACTCACAACCGGGGTGTTGTTGGGTGCATCTGCCCCTGCACTTGCCAACACCCGGCTGTTCAGGGCAGCAGATGACATAACTGCCCCAGGGACACGTGTCTTGGTCAGAGCAGCCCTGCATGCCCCTACGGTTTCGATCCTGCCCTGTTGTAAATCTTCCAAGGGCTCCTCAAGTGCCAACGCAGCCTGCGCTGGCAGACCCTGAGCCTGGGTGGCGGTGTCCACAGCTGCACCTACAGCTACCACTAACCTTGGGCCCGTGGCAGTCGATGAAACGGACTGCCGGGTCACACGGGTGCCAGTGCCAGATGCAGAAGCTGCATTTCCCGGAACCACCTGGGGTGGTGGCATGACTGCACCGACACATGGCACAACATTGTGCTCAAGTGGCGCACCCCTGCCTCTTCCCCCTCTGTGGCCGCCCTGGACACCCTGGAGTCCCCCTACTCCCTGGTCACCACGGCCACGTCCCCAACCACGCCTGCCACGAGGAGTACGCCCAGCTGAGGCACCCCTCACCTTTGCTGGCCTCCCAACCATGGCACAGATGGAGTAGTGCCGGCACAGATGGAGTAGTGCCAATGGGAGGTGTACAGCACAATTGACCTGGGCAATTGGGATGAAGGGGGTGGGAAGCTAGATGTTAACAGCCCCCCTGCACCTGCAAGGCTGTATGTGACCTCGGTGATGTAGTGACGGGTCACGCAATGCTCAGGCACCCCAAAACTGCAGTAAAACCGTGCACGCAACCCTGCTGCTTACTTGCGTGGAATCAACCTCCCGCAGTATGCGGTGGCACCCAGTAACACGAATAACACGTACGCGTGGGACACGCAGGCTACTATGACCTCGAAAATGGGTGCGATGCACAGGGGCACCCACAGTGGGAAAAATAGCGTGTCCGACTCACCGTCTGACTAGCGCGATGCAGAAAAACACGCGTAGCCAATACCCCTGCCAAAAGAAAAGATACGTCCTTGATAGCTGTGAAGTTGTGATGGCACGCGAAACAACAGGAAGCAACAACACACGTCGGTCTCCACGAAAGGCACGTACAGCGAACTGCTGCCCCCGCTCACCTTTAACCCCTGCTGAGGGAAACGCCTGCGCGCGTCACATCACTTACGCGCATGGGCCCTTTCCTCGGATTACACGCATTCACTCGCGGACGTGCAGTTTTTCACATGCGCTGAACCACTATGCTAACGTCACGAGGGAAACGGCCGTGCACGCCCGCACGCGTCACGCCACAGAGGCGCTTACGCTTGAAGGGCCTTTGGTCCAATGAAAACGCGTACGAGTGCTGACACGCTAACGCGCTAGGTGCCTTTCCTCGAATCAAACGCTGACATACAAATTTTGCATGTGCCAAATCACTCCGTATCAAGCTGGCCACGCGTTCACACACGGAAGACCATGCTCCTGCCCAAAAGGCCGAATCACTGCCCCCCAGAGCCCCGAGCACGCTCCCACCTGCCATCTGCTGCTGCCTGACTGCCTGCTGCCCACGTGCCCTGCTATTTGCTGCCTGCACATCAGCCAGGGGTGCAGTTGCTGTGACCACCCCTGCTGGAACAGAAGACTCCCGACTGGGATACCATCGCTCCCCAGCCCAGCCCCAGGACCCAGTTGCCCACCCACTCCTGCCTCTGGGGTTGCCATGTCGGGCACTACACCATCTGGCACCACTGGCAACACCCAGCCAGAGAGGCAGAGGGCCACCAGCTTCACTGCCACCGAAGTTGGTGTCAAGGTGGAGCAAGTCCTGGGGCAGTATGATGCCCTCTTCGGAAGTTCGCGCGCCGACAAGGAAGGACGGACTCGGATCTGGACGGACATCGTGACTGCCATCAACACGGAGGGGGTGACAGTGCGCGACTTCCAACATGTCAAGAAGCGCGGGGAGGACTTCAGGTCCAGGACCCTCAGCAAGGCCCGGCGCCTCTTGAAGGCAGAGGGTGCTAAGGGACACCGGGGCCACCTGTCGGAACATCAGATGAGGGTCCTGGAACGCATATGCCCAGCGCTCCATGTCCAGGTCCTTGAGAGGCAGACCCGTCTGGAGTCGAGCGGTAAGTGTACATGCATACTGATTGGAAGCTGTGCGTGTGGTGGTGTGCCAGTAGTGTGCAGGTTGTACATGTGTTTTTCTAGGGCCATGTATGGATGTGTATGTACAGGGCTGTGAGGCAGACACATGCAAGTCCTTTCATGTGTGAGACACATGGATGGTGTATGTGTGGGTAAGCATGCAAGCCAAATGCAGATGTGTGAGCACACATGTTTGGATTACTGTGTATGTCAGTTGGCATGGTTGTAGTGTCACACATGGATGTTGGTTCCAGCTGCATGTATGTGCACCGTGTACATGTGCATGTGTGTCTATTTGACAAGGGTGCAACAGTGATGCAACATGGATGCATGTGACACTGATATGTGGAAAACTGATTTGCAGATGTGACATGGATGCCGATCTCAACACTGTGACAGTTGGCGGATGTGTACACATGCATGTAAGTGTGGTGGCGTGTGTGCATGTGTAGTGCACTCCCTGTGTTTCATGTGATGTCTGGCTCACGTTTGGCTGCTCATGCTGTTGTATGTGTATGGATTGTATTGCTGGCTGTTGCAATATGGCTGTGGAATAGCTCATGTGTGTGAGTCAAAATGACATGAGTGTTGGGGATTGTGATGCCATGTCTGAAGTTTGACAATGCCACTCATGTGGAACTGTCATGTGTGTATGAGTCCATTGTACAGTGCCCTGATGCCTGTGTTTTATTTCTCCCTGTCTGCAGCGTCAACTGATGAAGAGGGCGGAGAAGGTGCTGTGGAGCACAGCGGCGGGGATCACACCACCAGCCGGAGACGCAAGGCCTGGCTCCCCTCCCAGGTTGTCATCTCATCGGGGAGTGTGGAGTCCAGTGCCGCGTCCCAGGCCACAGCTGGATGGGGGAGCTGAGACCCCACAGGGCCCAACGGAGGAGGATGGCATGGAGTCATCCAGGTTGGTGGGGGGTTTGGTGGAGGAGGAGGACGTGCAAGCGACAGAGGCGGGGTCTGCAGGTGGGGATTCCACTGGTGCTAGTGGTGCAGTCCAGGACCAGGGACAGGAGGCAGCACAGGCCTCCGCGGAGGTGCCTGTGTGCAATCCTGTCCCTGATCCTGTCACTGCATCAGCTTGCACCAGCAGGGATGCCTACGTCCAGACCCGTTCTCAGGGAGGGGATTGGCTTACACCAACTGGCCTTCCTCTCCCTGCAGATGTGGCTATCCAGCACCAGGTTGAGCCTGTCCTGGGTGGGGTGGCGTTGGGCCAACGTGCCATGCGAGGTGACCTGCAGTCTTTTCATGAGGAGACTGCACGTCTTCTCGCATGGCTTGTTGACCGCGGTGACCCACTGGGACAGCTCACCAGGGCCGGATTCCTCCGTTTCCTGGACCTTGTTCCGACCCCCTCCTCAACTGAACCCCCTGTGCCCCAGTCGTCCTCCATGCCATCTTCCCACCCATGTATCACCTGGGTGCCCTGTGGAGCTGCCTCTGACCCTGCGGCCAGGCTGGTGGACAGATCCCTGCCACAGTCGGGAGTCGGACGTCCAGCAGGGGTGGCCACCTCCACACCTGCACCCCAGCTGGAGGAGGATGTGCAGGCAGCAGGAGCCAAGGCACAGGCAGCAGCACAGCAGCAGCAGCAACAAGGTGGGAGCCATGATGGCTCGGGGCCTTCATCATCGGAGGGGCAGGCATCGGCCAGAGGGCAGGAGGACCCTGGATGGGAAGTGTCTTCCATGTGGCAGCGGTAGGGCCATGCCATAGATGCGGAGCGGCAGCGGGCGGAAGAGGCACGGCTCACGATGGTCAGGGCGGAGAACTCCATGCGTAGGGCCCTAAGGCAGGCCGAGTGCCTCGAGGCCATTCGCAGGGACCTGGAAGAGGACCGCCTCGGGGACATCGAGCAGGAGTTCGATGATGACCTGGCCCGGGACATCAACATGTGAGACGTTGGACTTGCCCGCTGCCCTTGTAAATAGTTGGATAGTATTAGGTTTCCTTTGGTTTTTTCTTTATTTTGGACCGTTAGGACAATGGACCACATTTTTGTATATAGTTTTTTTTATTAGGTAGGAGTTTTTGATAGGTTTCATTTCTTCAGTTGGGATCATGGACCCTGAATTGTTCATCTGTATATAGTTCACTGTTGGATTCTACTTTTGTCTTTGGATTTCCCCATGGAGCAATGGTTTTTCACTTTTGTTTTGCCCTTGGATTTCATTTTTGGAACTGTGACTTTGGACACCTTTCCTTGGGATTATGATTTGTTGTTTTTCATTATTTTACATACATGCAGCTTTTCCTTTTTAATTTCCATTGTCGTTTGTTTGATTTTAATTCCATTCATGTTGCTTTTAATACATTTTTTTCCTCCAACTTCGATGTGTGGTATCATCTCATTGGTTTCATGCATGTCATGATATGGGTTTTGACATTCACTTGCACCCATTGTGTGTATGTGACGGACATGTGTTCATTTAGATACTTGCCATTGGGGTTGTATCATGTAATTGGCATTTCTAAGTGGGTGGATGCAATACTCGGGTGGGTGTTTGGCATGTGGAGGCTGCCCATAAGGGCCAGGGATATAGATTGTGATGACTTGTTGGCTGGGGGACATGTGTCGGGGCCTGCTGGCAGGTGCCCTGCACTACTGGGGGGTGGGGGTGCAAGGGGACATGAGTGGGGGCCTGCTGGCTGGTGCCCTGCACTGCTGGGGGGTGGGGGTGCAGGGAGACAGGAGTGGGGGCCTGCTAGCAGGTGCCCCACACTGCTGGGGGGTGGGTGTGCAAGTGGACATGAGTGGGGGCCTGTTGGCAGGTGTCCTGCACTGCTGGGGGGTGGGGGTTCAGGGGGACATGAGTGGGACATGAGTGGGGGCCTGTTGGTAGGTGCCCTGCACTGCTGGGGGGTGGGGGTGCAGGGGGACATGAGTGGGGGCCTGCTGGCAGTTGCCCCACACTGCTGGGGGGTGGGTGTGCAAGGGGACATGAGTGGGGGCCTGCTGGCAGGTGCCCCGCACTGCTGGGGGGTGGGGGTGCAGGGGGACATGAGTGGGGGCCTGCTGGCAGGTGCCCCGCACTGCTGGGGGGTGGGTGTGCAAGGGGACATGAGTGGGGGCTTGCTGGAAGGTGCCCCGCACTGCTGGGGGGTGGGTGTGCAAGGGGACATGAGTGGGGGCCTGTTGGCAGGTGCCCCGCACTGCTGGGGGGTGGGTGTGCAAGGGGACATGAGTGGTGGCCTGCTGGCAGGTGCCCTGCACTGCTGGGGAGTGCAGGGGGACATGAGTGGGACACCTATTGCACCATTTGTAAAACGAATAAAAGAAGAAATTAACAGAAGGAAAATAAGGGTAAGCATTATGCAGTGACTTATGAGCTATCTATATAGGTAAGAAAAAGCGCCTGCACTGTCACTAAATAGCTGCCATGTGCATGTTTATCTACTCTTTCCCAACCTGTTCACTCCTCTCACATTTAGAGGTAGACCTATGTCCCCTTTGGGCACTATCTGATCTTAAACTCCCTCTTTTTTCGCTTTGAACTTTTCGCATAATGTACCATAAGACTCACTGCTTACCCTTATTTTCCTTCTGTTAATTTCTTCTTTTATTCGTTTTACAAATGGTGCAATAGGTGATTATACTCCTGTAAAGGCAGTGGGTCTCTTCAATAAATTCAGCAATATTTTACACTATTGCAATTTAGATATTTCTGTATGTAGTATTTTTCAGCCAGATGACTATACGTACATATGTATATATTTTTTTTCTTTTTAGTGTGTTTTCAAATTCCCTTATGGCATTTTCTTTTCATTTTCTTTTCATTTAATAAGCCTGGATTCGATAAAGGCAGCTCTGCCGAAACACGTGTCATCCACAAAGGCTCTAACATCACAAAAATAAAAGGAATTTATTAATCACCACTACTTGCCATTCCATTATTTTTCGGCGCACTATCAAGGGATAGCTCAAACAACCATTATATAATATCCATTGTAATATTCCTAGTAAAAATAAAAATGCCCAAAAGTGCCATTTTTCGTGCTGGCTCAGAGAACATTACTTCTACTATACATTTTCAAATTTCAGGAAATACTATATCTAAAATTGTGCAATCGCAATCTGAACAGTTAATCTTGGATTTGAAAACAGCATGTTCCATATTTGATCATAATTCACATGATACTGTACAATGAGTTTCTTCCCAAAACATTTTGCTCTTATATTGTCTAATGCAGCACACTCAATTAACAGATGCTGTAGAGATTCTCTCTGTTCACTGGTCAAACAAAAGCAACAGTAGTTTTGCTCTCTTGATATTAACCGCCTTCTGCACAAAATGTCTTTCATTTCATATTGATTCAGTCTGAATTTTAGTAATTTTCGCCGATATACATGAGATGGAAATTTTAATAAGTATGCAGCTGTCACACCATACCTTTTTAAAACCACATGCACAGGAATTGTAGTCCTTCAATTTAGAGCACAATGCCAAGTTATCAACCTGATCATATTCGTAGATTTTTCTTTTCGTGCGATCTGGGTTGGATAACAGGAGTTCAATTGTTACTGCAGCATTGGCCATTGCATTTAAGGTATGGCGCCGCCATTTTTTTGATAGACCATCATTGGAAGAGAACAGATTTTGAGCTAGCACATTCAGAAGAAATGGCTTCTCCAAACATTCCAATAATTTTTGCAGGAGGGCACATTGTTTCCATAAAGCTTGAGAATGTAATGATGTTAAACCCAATTCAAATCGCAGTAACGCCAAGGGAGTCCAGGGCGACAATGCTAGAACTGCTTTCCAATATTTGCCTTCCCAACCATCCCAAAACCAATGATCTTGTGGAGCAAAGGCCTCTACCCCATATAGTAAAATCGGGACTATCTTTGACTTATAAAAAGATATAACATGCTTTAGTGAAAACTTCCCAAATGTTCTTAATAATATCTTTGACTGCGAAATTAAGGGACCTAACCTAGATTTGATTTCACACGAATGAGTTTGCAGAGTTTCTCTCTCCCATATTGTTTCGGCAAGCAGTACCCAAAAAACAATGTTTCTCTTGTGCTCCCACTCACTGCCACTGCCTTCCATTCAAAAGAGTCAAGCCTAGAGGATGTTTGGGGGTGAGGGTTGCTGGGAGAGAAGTATATCCCGGTTCATTTTTCTTGTGTGCTTTGAACTCTTATTTGCTTGTATTGGGGGTAGTATAAAAGGAAACTATTGTACGGTATATTCCAGTGTCATCTCTTTGTGAATACTTTACCAAGTCATTTTATTTTTGTGTTGTCACAACATTGGTGGCTAATGTAATCTGTGAGTTCTAATTTGACTTAAATAAACACATTGATAAATATTCTTAACACACACCGGTCTGGTTCCTGGTCCATTGATGCACTGGGTATTTGTTGGGGTCATGTGTGAGACGGGTTGGAGGCCTTATCAAAAAGGAACTGAATGATATAAATAAAAGTGTTTTTATTGTGTTCCACATTCAATGTAGGGGAAGGAGATCCCTGACTTGCGTGTGAGCATATAATAAACTGCGACAAAACAGCATACAGCAATAAACCAGCAGATCGCTGGATTCTGACAACAGCCTACTTCGACTTATTGCTGTTGTGAGCCAATACAAATAACTGGCAGGGTCCTGTTCAGAATTCAGTTTGCCCCTTTTGCGAGGCCGCAATTGAGGATCTCCTGCATTATGTCATATTTTGTCGTAGGAAGAGAACAATCATCCCCCTACTGACACAAGCAAGATTTACTCAATGCCGTCCGGCCCTTACCTTTCTCCTTCAGGCCGATCCGTAAATTGTTGTTAGGAAACACAGTGTTTCCACGAGTCACGCTTCTCTCTGTCCTGTCACCAGAGGGTTCCCTGGGTCTCCTACGTGCTCTCCATATCACTGTTTTGCAACATCAATAGTAAAACGGGTTTTCCTCATGGCTAGGATGCGTTTCACCGAACGTTGCAAGTTGCCTTGGCAACTGGGACGGCATTGACAGCACTTCAGTCATGTGCAACGTCACGTATGATTACGTGACCAAGTTCGTATAAGGAAGCGCAGGACTTTACCGTAGCACTCCTGATTACGAGTCAATTCTGGCATTTTGGGCTCTTGCATTTTGGATTATTTTTGCTCTTCAACCTTTGCTTTGCCTCACGGACTCCTCCGGTTTACCCTTGACTGTTTAGATTTCTGCTCTGGTTACCAGACCTTGGTTACGCTCTTGGACTGCCCTCGCTTCTGCCCGTGTCGGCTCATGTTTATGGACTAGTACGTGTGTTGAACCCTTTTCCGTTACCTTGGATTGTCTTGTTTGTTCCTGATCTGTTTAGGTGTTTTTGTACTAGTCTTCTAGAGATGCTCCCTTGCTTTCTCTAGTCTCTCCTCTCCATTCCTTCTATCCCACCTTGTTCCTCTGACCTCTATTCCTTCGATGAAAGGCATACCCCGCAATTCACCTGGAGTACAGAACGCCGGTATTCACCTGGAGTACAGAACCCTGCTTCTCACCTAGAAGACAGAATCATGCTACTCACCTAGATTACAGACGGATCCTTCGACTTCTGGGATCATTTCTGCCTGGTGACTGTCACCAGACTTCTTTCTTCCTCCAAAGGATTTCTCAATCCCTACGTCCTCTGGTCGCCGTTGCACTTACCTTATTAGGCGCCCTCGTTCCGTCGGGTCCGGTGGCAATTTGGACTAGAGACCTGTCACCTCAGGGCTAGGCGATCCCTGTCGTCGGGTTAAGAAACCTACTGGTACCAGAGGTGCCTTCAGTCCACTCCTTGGTCAATGGTACGTCCTTCACCCATCTCCTTGCTTTATTTACGGTTCTTGGAAGTTATTTCACATGGTTTCTGTATTTTCAGGGGAATTGACAATCTGGTGTCAACATATGAGTGTTCTCGTCCCTTGAAGTGATTGTCACAGGTTAGTCCTCTGCTATAGTAGTCATAATAGAAAGGTTATTCTATGTAAATTGGTAACCGTCCATTATGCCTCACAGAGATATCACCTTTTTACCATCTGCATCGAGGCATCTCACTACAACTAGCATCGAGGCATCAGACAACCATCCTCCTGGGGTTTACGATCTCTCCTGGTCTCCATCTTCTGGTTAATACCTTTCTTGGTGTGTTCTGGTTCTACCTCACCCAACGACCGTATTATCTTGAGGGTCTCTACGGCTACACTACGAGTTCAAGGCCGTCAGCGATCCTGACAATTGTGGCCCGGTGTTTACATACACATTTGAGGATTGCTTGAAACTAGAGAAAATGTAGTATGGATGCATTGGTGTAGGACTATTGTTTACTAGAAGTATTTTAGTTATGAACTATTTTAACTTTTGCAAGCACTGTAGATTGTTTAGTCTATTTCTGTCTTATGTTGAAATCGGTATAGTACTGTATCTGTGTCATACATTGATTTGTATGAACACATTGCATCACATATGAAATGTAGTTAGATTTACATTTTGATTTTATGTAGATTGTTTTATGTGCATTTATGGTATTATTTAACCGAAATAAAGCTGATAGGATGATGATGATGAAGAATAGCCCTTGTGTTCGACTTCTGAATCACGTATGAAGAGACCGATAATGTGTCAATTTCGACCTTACATTTACTGCTATTTTATTTAATTATACTGGGTATCATTGTTCCTCCTGGCCTCTAGAGACTTGCTCACTCCATCTTTTAAGTGTCCAATACTTACTCTTGCAGATGTTTTCTTCATCTTAAATATAAGAGAAATATGTCCTTCGTACATAGCTTATCCGTCTGCCTCCCTTTGTGCCCATCAGAAATAGCACCGCTGATCCCAATCCAAAATAGCCTCCTCTTTATTTTGCGCACAAGACTGTTTCTCCAGCATCTCCTGACTCTGCATCCCTGGTCTGTCTCTGAGGTAGCTGGATAGAATCTTAATGCGTGCCTTCATCCTTCTTCCCATTATGGCCGTCCTAGTAATGTTAAATTTACCTCTAGCGCAAGTTTCTATAAGTCTCATCTACCTTGCGTTGCTGCGTATTTACACTTATTAATCAGAAAGTTACTTTGTCTTCTTTGCATATATGTTTACTTTATCATTTCGTACATTTTTCACTTGTCCTTTCAGTTACATCGTCACTCTTAAGTATTTTCATTTTGTTTCATCATGTCTTTGTATATCTGCATCATGACATCTCTCTGCTCTCATCAGATTTCCCTCAGTGCTCCATGATGTCTACTGGTGCATGCAGACATCCTTCCATGCAACATCCTTCCACTCTTTCAGTACGAGGGTACATTCGGTATGATTGTCTGAATGCATTTCGTCTCTTGCATACTCAAGGCGGTATAGGGACAACGCATGCAGTCTCATACAGGGCTCTTCCGCTGTTTCAGTTTGACGGTGGAGAGGGGGTGAGAGCTAGGGAAAACAGGTCCACCTGCTCCTCTACATTATTGACACAGTGAACTTTCAGCTACACTGATGGTCGTCTGTACATTGATGCAGAGAGATGTCACGGTCATTTGGGAGAGCTCAGAGAGTCAACACTAAAAGGCTGAATATGACCGGGGACAGAACTGAGCCTTGAGGGGCTCTGCCCATGACTCAGTGGTGTGTTGATCTTCTATTCCCCATCTGGACTTGTTGGAATCTGTCTGACATGAGGGAGGCAATCCAGGCGCGTACACAGTCTGTGAAGCACATCCTGAGGCAAGAAGAGATGCTTGCTCAGCTGTATCAAAGCTGGACAGAAGGCATGGATCTCTTGGAGCACGATAAGCAGGGCATCAGTAATAACCTGTATGGTTGCTGCCTCTCTGCTACTTCTAGGCCTGAATGCGACTAGTTTTCCAATCCTGGATCCCACCTTTCTGTTCACTACTGTATTTGCTTTTTAATGACTTTTCCCTGGAAGGAAAGATTGCTAATCTGGGGATAGGTTGCCAGGTCACCGGGCCCAGATTCACATTATTGGAGTATATATTGGGCTAGTTTTTAAGATTATGGGAACGTCCTTTGTGGAAGGAGTGCACTGCAGTAGTGGAGAAGTAATAGAGCCTCATGGCCCTTAACTTATTGATGTCATTTGAGGGGAGGGTGCCTCACTTGCATGTGATGAGCACAGAACTTGTCGGCTAATGTAGGCGTGAATTTGGGCAATTTGTGACAGGATTGGTGAGAGTCCTGGGTGCATTCATTGACAACGTGCTTAGCAATGATATCCACTTCGTTTTTGTCGGTCAGTGGAATATATGAAATGACACATCGGTCCACCTTGCTTTCCTTCTGATCTGCAGCACATCATATGCACATTTATGAATTAATGCCACACAGGCATTGAAAGACTCAAAAGCCACTTCTTGGAACTAAATATGTATTATGCAATATATAAACACCTTTGCCTTAACATCTGCTGAAGATGACAAAACATCTTTCTCAGTTCAACAACTTTGCAGTTCTTACAATGTGTTCCAAAATGCTGTATAGGGCTGACTGACACATTAGCAAAACCATTGTGCTTCTACATCAGACCTGTGATTATTTCACCTGTCTGTAATTTTACACCAAAATTCCCTGGGCTTCTAGACAAAACATTGCTTACATTAGCTGTAAGTGCTTTTAAAAACTTTAAATGTATTGCAATATGATTACAATGTCAGACACCAAGGACAGAACGTGCTAGGCAACCTCATGAACAGCACATACTACTACACCCCTCCTGAAAGTATCGAACCCCAGCAATCTAGTGTACTGCCACCTATATCATGATGTTATTCTGTTAATTGTAGTATGAACTCTATTGTACCCATATAAGCAAATGTATGTAACTACGCCGTGACACATCTGGCTTTGGGCGTAAAAGAAATTCAATAAATAAAAATAATGATAATAATAAATAAATAATGTGTGCTCTTTTTGTTATTAACAGGCTGAAAATAGCACTGTTTTTGAAAACACCGGACATGCTTTTGGAGCCATCTCTCACAAGAAATGTTCAAGTTGTTTAAAGTTGTTTAATGTAACTTAACTTTGTAGCTTTTGATGATCACTTGGAGTTTTGTGCAAACTCATGCAAAGCCCAGCTCTGTCGCTCTGCAGTGTTTATAAATCAGGAACTCAGTTTCTCAGTGTACCCCTTTCTCATGTGAAAACAGAGAAATTGATATAAGGCCGGGAAGCCCAAAAGAAACACACCAACACAGATTACAAAGAACATACAAAGTGCTTTATTTAAAAGCTGTAACAGTTACCAAAAAGTCAATTGACAAACGGATAGCTATTCGGCTCTCAGAGTAACAGAACGAACTTCAACGACAGTTCGCTGCGTTAGTGTGAGAGACCGTACATTGGGATACTCATGTTTTTATACTCTTTGTCCTGCTCTGGCCAACCCCCTCGCGGGTTAACCATTCTTAGGACCAGGCCTAGGGTTCCTTGCCAGGGTAATCCCATAATGTATGCATTTTAATCAGTTCCGCTGATACAGTTGTTCATTTACACATAGGTCAGGGAAAGGACAAGGTCTCAGTTCGCGACCCCAACAAGTGGCCTGCAGGCATATTATTTATTCATGTGTGCGGAGGTCACAACGGCCAGAATCCCACTCGAAATGTCATTCGGCCTCCATTTTGTTGTTCAGGGTGACTTCCACATTACAAGAGAACCTAAAATGGCGGCTAAATCCAAGATGGCGATTTACACAGTACATTAAGGTCAAGACCTTGCCGCGGAATCTATTTACACGATGTTTTAGACAACTTGGCGTAGGCCAACACACATTCAAACAATGCGATAGGAGGTATAATATTATTTCGATTCCGACACTCAGGTTATAGTGAGCTGGCACGTTTCTTTAGTTGGCATTCAGTTGAAAAATGAATAAAGAACATATGCTTCAGCTGAAAGGTCTGCTGGTGGGTGAGCTTTCTGCATACCCAGGTGGTATGGAGGCTGCATTCTCATCTTGGCTTCCTTTGGCTACTGCATGTTTCAGCTTCCGGGGCCTTCTGCATCAGCCTCCTCAAACCTGCTCGGATCTGATTGGTGTCTCAATCCGTCATGTCAGCAAGATGAGTGTCTAGGCATCCCTCCTATTGGTGCCCGCCATATTTATTAGCAAGTGCTGGCTCATTTGCAGCAAACGCACAGCCATATGACACTAGGTTGGATGTTGTAATCCTTCGGCCTGTGGTAGAAGTAGCAGTTCACTGGCCGAATGTTTAGGTCCATGTTCAGGAACTGAAGCCAAAAGCTGACTTCACTAGAATCTTACACATGTTGCAGAACGCCTCTGCAAGTGGACATTGCTGTTCAGTTAGAGAACTGTAGGTACACTTTGAGAGTGATTGTCTATTTCGCTGTTAGAGACCCTGCAGCTGGTCTTCCTTGCAATATTGCGGGTCATGTGAGGCCTGCTGCCTTCTTTGCCTGTGCAATTCCCATAACTAACGCATGCGCACTGCATATGTCTGCAGCTGCCCTTCATGATGCATTGTGCTGGCTTTAGCAGCTGGGAATTCCGCAACGCTGTCCGGTTGCTAACACGAAGATGTGCTTCCCCCGGGCTCTTTTTTAATTAAACAAGCCCCTGTATACTGTGTGCAGGATTCTGTGTGGCGTGACCATTTGCAAGATGTGTGCAATGTGCAACCTACCCTGATTGCTCCTTTAGTTGTGTGTGACTCTGAATATGCCACACAGTGTGCATTTCGCTTAACAGCAGATTATATGGATCACTTTGACTAGCCTTGACAGTGCTTCTTAGCGCTACCCTGGTGCTGAGTGCAGGCTGAGTGAAGGGTTTTAGTGTCTGCATGGGATGTCTGTGGGGTTACATGCTCACATCCTGCTCGGCCTACTGCCCTGTGCTTCAGAAGGAGTGAAGACCCACTCTTCAAGGAACACCTCGTCGCCTGTTCCTCCACTGGTAGCACTGCCTGCCCGCCTCTCTCTCCTGTGGACTCTCCCCTTCTGGTGTACTGCTCTGCTGCTTTCAAATAGAAAAGTCCCATGTTAATGTTAATGTTAAAGGATATTTGTACCGCGCACTATCACCACCGGAGTGGTCCCCTGGGGCTCTGGCGGCTCCGCAAGTTCATACATAGGTGCCTACCTACCTAAATAGGACATCGATGAGCCCAGAGCCCACATCATTTTCATCTACTCAATTCATCCACCAAAGCCCCCTCCTTTTTTTTTTTTTTAAACAGAAGCTCAATGTATCCAATCCATAGTCTTAAAATAGATGGCCTTGCAATTTTTTGTATCGAGAGTCTATTTTTCTTTTTTCTAACTGAAGAACGATACAGAAGTCTGAAACATCAATACATGCTTTTCAGAAACATGCGTGAGAATCCCTGGCAGGGTGGGCAAAGCGTAAGGTGAAGCAGCTCACTGCAGAGGCCAGTGGACCCCTAGTGAGAGGCCTCCGTGTTTGAAGTCTAAGCATAGCTCTCAAAGTCACACTGACTGTTGCATCAGATTCCAAAAATATAGGGTTTTCTTTACCTGAACTGAATCCCTGGTCCTTCGGGTAAAGGTACAGAAAACATGATCAGTGCGGTCCATGCAGTGCCACTTCAGACACCGGCTTGTGTGTTAGTGCAAACAACAGAAGGAGAGCATTAAGATTACAAACCGGAGGGGAAAGGCAGCTCGTGGCTGCAAGCAAAACCACAGTCGCTGACAGGATGCCCATGACCTCTCCATCAGAAACACAGGGGTCACCACTAGAATCATACGTTCAGCTACTTCTGCATTCAATGCTCCGTGCTTGTGAAGCAGTGAGGGGGGGCAATGCATGCACCCCAGGAAGACCTTCTTGACGCAGGCGCTTTCATTGTCAGCAACCGGCTCTGAAAGGTCAGGAGTGCAATTTCCCGAAAAGTGGTGGCGTGCAGACTGCATGATCAGATAAAGACATATAGAATGGTTTACGTGTTTCAGTCCATCAAATAAAAATAAAAAAACGGGGGGGGGCGTATTCAATTGCACTGTCATGTAAAAGCCCCCCCTCCCCTGTTCAATTTGAATAATTTCTAACATGCACTGGAAAAGGTCCGTGTCTTGAAAAGAAGTGTAAATGCTCCTGCAATTACTGGTTGTGTGAGGTGTGCACACCAGGTGGTGCCAAGTGACCACAACAGGTGGATTCCATAGGCGTCCATTGATCCGCGGCATGAGGAGGGCTGGCTGGCATTGGCAGAACGGGAGTGCAAGATGGACACTATATATGTCTTGTCCCGTGCCCCACTTTGCCTGCATGAAGGAAGACGATCGAGACATGCGTCCCTGTGTAAGTGATGGCGTTCGGACTTACAGAAGATCTGCTCTTCTGAGTGTTTGCCACTGTTTGCCCCCCAGTGGCATGGTGTTTTCCTGCAGAGTGCCTCTTCAAATCGAGGACTAGGGACACAGGAAAGACATAGACATGCCACATTAGGGAGCAGAGCACAGGCGGGTGATAAGCCTTACCGGGCCCACAATTATGGTGCATTCCAGTACGCACACCACACCTATTACCTACGTAATCACAGCAAACTGTTGTGCATTCCAGTCCGAGCACCCACTTGAGGTCCAGTGACCCATTTAGTGATCAGAATATACCTGAATCAAACTGTCCTCCCTGGGGAGTTACACACCAGTCCCCCGGCTTCCGCCGGACGCACTCCTGGCCACTGGTGTGACTGCAGGACAGAAAGAACACATTCTTGTCTTCATCTTCATCCACATAGGTATACGGCCTCCTGTGATCCTCTGCCACTTGGACGGCCACTGTTTAGGGGGGCATCCTCCCTGTAGCCTCCTGTGACGCACTCCCTGCTGCTGCCCCGACCATGCTGGCAGGTGTTGGGGCTGCGCGCACCCATGCAAAATGATCTTCTTTTCTGCACTTCCCACACGTATGTTGTTAGGCTGGGCACAAATGCGCTTGCAGGAGACCCCATCCACACTGTGGGCATAGCCTGGAATCTGGCTCTCTCCATGGCCACTCCCTTTTTCTTGTTGGCCTACCTCCTGGCCATTTGCCCATGGCTGACACCTCCACCAATGTTATCCGTTGCATGGAGGCTTCTAATTTTAGCTGCTGCCTGGAGATGTCCATAGCCGAGGCACGCACCTCCGCCAGCTCCTGTGCGCAGCCCAGTTCTAGGATTCGGTCGAGGTCCAGCCCTGGCTCCCTGAGGACCTGCTTCCGCAGTTTGGCAGAACTACAGCCATAGATTATCTGAGCCCTGATTTCGTCATCCTCAGAGTTGCCCAGAGCGCCGAACAACGCAATGTCACGATGCTTGCCATGAAATGCATCAAGGCTCTCCCCTTCCTCTTGTCTTGTGCATCTCATTCTGAACTGTTCATAATCCCGGTTGATCATGGGCATAAAGTACTCATTCAGAGCGGCAATGGCTGTGTTATACGATTGATCTCTGGGCTGCAAAGTCTTGAAGAGTCGCTGGACAGCCGGACCGGCCGAATACATGAGGGTTGGCCATTTCGCTCTTTCCTTAATCTCGACGGCCTCGAAGTACAACTCAAGGTTCTCCACCCACGTCGTCCACCGGGGTCCGAGACTAGCCGGTGCTCCTACGACATTGAAAGGATACAGGGGCGCAAACTGTCCATTTTGTCAATACGTCCCTTTATTTTCCTTATCCCCCATGTTGGGTACGTAGTGTCACACAGGTCCTTACCACCAGGGCGCACGAGCACTCACTCAGAGCGGCTACCCTGTGGTGTCTTCTCATGTGGACCCTGTTGCTGGACGCGGAGTGCAGCCCTTCCTCGCAGATCATGGAAGGAGAGACGGGCTTGTGCACGGCTCTTCTCCCCCTCAAGAGTTACACCACCCCAGGGCACAGTGCACTCGCTACCAGGAATCCCTGTTTAGTGGCTGGCCGTTGAGTTCTTCTCCTCCTGGGGACATGTTGAGGAGCATAGAAAGTGCTTCTGTACCTTGCTCCTGACCTGCTTCCAGCTGATGGCTGTCAGGCCTCACCTGTAGATGATGATGGCAGATTAGGATAGATATGGACCTTCCCGTGACTCCTGCCGCTTCCTATTGAGCATTCATTGTGTGTGCCTGGGAAGCCTCGCCGCCCCTGCCCACTGTCCTGATGCTGTAAGGGAGGATGGGGCACTGTGGGTTCTCCTCTGCGGCCTCCTGTACCAATGTACTAGTGGACTGGGGATGGGCACGCCCCCGCTGCCTCACCTATTATGTCCCGATGAGCTGGGAGAACACAGCTCCTTGTTGCTCCCCCTTATGGCATCGCACGCCGTATTCTGTGTCTCATTGATTTCTGGAGTGGACGCGCAAGGACACACAGCTCCTTCACTGGCTCTGTCCCTCCCTCCAGGGACTGCCAGGAATCACCAGATGGGACACAGCACTCTGCTTTTGTGAAAACAGAAACACAATATCGAGGCTGAGTACCCCAAAAGGAAATACACCGAACACGGGTTACAAAGGAACATACAAAGTACTTTATTCTCTACTGAATTCAATTACATAAACGGTGCAAAGTCAGATAGCTATCGGCCCTCAGTACAACACAACGAACTCCAGCGTGGTTCAGTGTGTTCAGTGAGAGACGCTGTACATTAGAATGCATTCGCTTTTTAGACATTTTGTGGGCACTATGTCCAGCCCCACTTCGGGTTAATATTCCACTTTATACATCACCAATTCTAGGGTTTGTTGCCGAATCCCAAATAACCGCATCTAACTGGTTTGTTTTTATTACATGTAACAATAAGCGTATGCATTAACTGTGTATTCTAAAGTTTCGCATTGCAGGTCTTCTTAAACATTAATACAATGTAGTAAAACAGATTTTCTTTGTTCAATATGTAAATACATTATCATAATATATACTTATGGATTGCTTTCATTGCGCGAGTAGTCCTTATACACATAGGTCAACGTACGAAGAGGTCTCAGTTCATGACCTCAACAAGTAGCCTGCAGGCAGATTACACATTAGCGATGTACAGAGGTCAAGATGGCCATGTTGTATTTTTCAATGACATCGTCCACCATTTTAGCTCACAGGGTGACTTTTCCACACAAATCCTAAAATGGCGGTTCGACCTAAAATGGTGACCTACATGGATTAAAGGTCAGGACCTTGCAACACAGATTTCTCTCTCAAGTGACTTTCGAGTAGCTTGGCGTAGGCCAATATTAAATATATTTTCCACAATAGGAGGCACGATATACTTTCTATTCCGACAAACCCTCCTTTTGGCCTATGCCAAGTGCTAAAAACTACTTTGGGTCTCCTTGCGAATAACTCCATGCATCAGTATCCATGTACCCTGAATCACTATCTGAAATATCTATTGCCATTAGGTCTTTTACTAATATATCTTTTTAACACATATTCTTTGGAAGTCTTATCTGAGGCATACACCTTATGTCCTATCGAATCTATTGCTTGTGCGCAACATCCCCCTAGCATCAAACACATACCAGGCAGACACTGAATACAGCAACAAAGGAACAACAGAATTCCTAAAATAGTTAATAAGATCGAAAGTACCTTCCAACCACAAGATCGCAAGAAGTCCCAGAACCAAGCGCCAAGATCCCAATTTCCCTCGGGAACATGCACTTCGGAACTACGGACGTGCAGATTCTGTATTGCCTTGAAGATAGTTGGGGAGGAATCTGGTACAAAAACACAGCAAGCGCACCCCACAAATTTGCATACTCCACCACGCTCAGCTAAAATGACATCTAATTTCATACGATTTTTGAGTGCTACTAATCTTATTGCTTTCTGCTGTAATGTCATATTGTAGAGTATATCCGTGGTCCAGTTGATGGTTCTCTCCAGTACTCTCGCTAGTCTCCTGATATCCTCTGAATTTGCTGTCTGCCCCAAAAATGGCACAATTGATTTCGCTATATCTCCCAAGACTTCTGCTGGGGTGTCACCATTCTCGTCCCGTCGTGGACGAGCTTTTGAAATTTCTATAGTACTTGCTATGAACAACCCAGGTAACAGGATCCCTAAATAACAGGTTCCCTGCCAATCCCTGGGCAACCATGGAAACGCTACATTACCGCAAACAAAATAGACAGGTTCACCTACATGCAAAGGTCTGCCTTCCCCGGTCAAATTTGCAACATTGGCACAACCTTTAAAAACTCCCATTGACTGAGTGCCATTCCTCTGTATGCAGAAAGAAACTGAATCGGGGCTATGATTAACAGTGTAAGAAGGAGGCATGGCATCCTTATTGCCTATCAGAGCCATTTTAAAGGAAATCAAAGATTGAAAGGGACGAGACAGTCTATCAGAAGGCCTAATAGAAGCAACATTCGGCTTACTCCTATTTGCAAAAAGGGAGCAATCCAGGGGAGTCAAAACACGCTTCTCAAAACTATTCAAATTGGTGCCATCAAAGTTCCCTGAGACGCTATCATTCCATCGGCCAAAGAACAGTGCTCCAAGAGAAGCATAGCAAGCAGTTGTCAATGGTAAAGGATGAATATACCAACCTAGCCCCTTATCCCTGTGTTGTGGTAAATGTGAACAGACCCAGCAATTGGACCTATTCAAAATGGCATGTGTAGCGTCCATGATAAGTAACAGAGTATTATTATGATACCTTTGTCTGTGCTGGGAATCTCTAGGGGTCAAAGTATGCAAATGCACAAAAGTTGTATGGACAGTGGGTACATTTTTAGTCGTTAGCGAAAACTCTAAAGGATAAGCTTCTTCTAAATACCAAAGGCCTACAACAGTGAGTATTATAAAACCAAATATTATTACAAAAATACAGCAATACGTTTTCGGGGCCCAGGCATTTTGTCCATTGTCCCGGTTGGTCACCCCCTTATTTACAAGTCCAATACGAGAGGCGGCAGTAGCAGGCATTGCAGTCTTCAAACAGAAACCCCAATGTTCATTGCTGGCGACCCCCCCGGTAGCGCGAATTCTGTGTCCTTCCAAAACCCTAGCCAACAGAATCCCCTTTCTCAAATTTGGGCAAAAGCAAGCCCTCGATGACTCTTTTCCTTCTTTGAATGCACAGCCGAACCGTGCCGTATGTCTATCAGACAGTCTATTTTCTCGGACGCAAGTGATATCTGGCTGTTCCTGGTACTGATTGATCCGGAAACAATGTGTTGTCACTTCCCGTTGGAAGCAACGTATCAGGAACAGATGAAGAGGCTGAATTTGAAACAGACGTTTCCGGGTGCAAAATTTGTGGAGAGTGTGTAAACAAAATGGCAGCTTGCCCAAGCCTCTCGGGCTTAGAGATATTCTCTGACACACTCTCAGTGCTGCTTACTGCTTTGGGATCATCAGTTGCAGTATCAGCGAGGAGTTCTGCTTCTTCTGTAACGTGTGGCGCAGGGTGAGGAAGTTTCTTGATGTGTGATGCGTGGATCCAATTCTTTCGCCCAGGTACCCGCACCGCTGTTTGGGTGACCAGCAGGACCTGGAATGGCCCACGCCAGCGAAGCGCGAGGCAGGAGGTGCGGTCAAATGATTTAATGAGCACCCAGCTCCGCGGTCGTATGCCGTGGCCCGGGCCTTCGTAACGCACATGTAAGGCCTCTCGTACCTGGTGGTAAATCAAATACAAGTTTTTAGTCAATTGGCTACAATAATCTGAAAGTAGTACATTTTCAATATTTCTCAAATTTCGACATTTTGGAATATTCCATATATATTGGCAGTTATCCCCATTACCACCTCAAATGGAGAGAGCCCAGTCTTAGTTTGAGGGGTTGTACACATAGCTAGTAACACGATCGGTAAGGCGTCCGGCCATTTTAGTTTGGTGCCGGGCCTCCGGCACACGTCTTAGCGAGCCTGTTCTTGATGATACCGTTGTGTCTTTCTACTAGTCCGGCGCTCTCAGGATGTCTGGCCGAATGGAACCGTTTGTCAATTCGTAACGCTGTACATATCTGTAGGATTACAGCGGCGACAAAGTGTGGACCATTGTCCGACCAGATAACTCTCGGCAACCCGAACCGGGGAAAGTACTCCTTTAACATGGTTTTCGCAGTGGTCATGGCTGTAGCAGCTTTAACAGGGAAAGCCTCAACCGACTTACTAAAGGCACAAATGACTACCAATACATATTTTAAATTGTTGCATCGCTCCATTTCAATGAAATCAAAGTGAATTACTTCAAATGGGACAGAGGGTGGCCCAAAACTTCCCCTCGGGGTTGCTCTTTCTCACATTATGTTGTAAGCAAATCATACAATTCTGGACGTAGTGCTAAGCAATTTTTGAAATTTTGTTGTTTACCCAAACCTTTTCTAACATTTTCATCATCTGTTGGGCACACACATGCGTAGGACCGTGTGCCATTGAAACCGGGAAGTAACCATTTTCAATCCATGTGTCCATCCAACACCCATCATCATCAAGTTTTCCCAAGCCCTTAGCCCACCTCTTAGCTTCTTCTACTGTGGCATCGGCTCGGATATCCCGTACAGACCCCACACCCTCATCCATCACATAAGCATTTTCAGTCTCCCAGAAACATATATCTCCGTAAAGAGATCAGTGGCAGTTTGTCTAGCTATTTGATCAGCAAAAGCATTCCCTTTTCCAATGTTATCTACAATCTTTCGATGTGCTGCACATTTTATAACTGCTAACTGAGTAGGGAGCGCAAGTGCTGAGAGTAGTTGCACTATTAGGGTGCCATGTTGGATCTTGGTGCCATGCGAGGTTAGGAATCCTCTTTCCAACCAAAGTCTCCCAAAGTTGTGAACCACCCCAAAGGCATACTGACTATCAGTATACATATTTACTACAAGCCCTTTGGAAAGTTCACAAGCTCGGGTTACTGCTATAATCTCTGCCGCCTGCGCAGAATTATGCGTAATTCTCTTAGTTTCCACAACCGTGCTCAAGGTAGTGATTGCATAACCGGCTGTGGATGTACCATCCGGAAGTTTAAAGCAGGAGCCGTCACAAAACAGCTCTCCTTGCGGATTATCCAAAGGGGTATCTTTCAAATCAATCCTGCCCTTTGTTTCTTGTTCGGTCGTATACAAACAATCATGAGAGTCTTCATCGCCACAAGTAATATCTTGCGGGAAAGGTAGGAGTTCAGCCGGATTAAGAACACAACACCTCTTAATTTGAATGTGAGGGGCAAACAAGATCAATTCATATCTCGTCAACCGTGCGGAAGTGAGGTGTTGCGTTTGAGTTCGGTTCAATAGAACATCTACAGAGTGAGGCACCATCAGGGTCAAATCATGGCCTAGGACCATTCCCTCACTCTGCTTTACAGACGCAGCAGCAGCGACAGCGCACAAACACCTTGGCAAAGCGCATGCTATAGGATCAAGGGCGGAGGAATAGTAACCGCACAGCCTATTCTTCCCTCCATGCTCCTGCGTTAATACAGCCAAAGCACATCCATCACATTCATGCACAAACAATACGAAGGCCTTTTCATTGTTTGGTGTGCCCAAAACTGGTGCAGAGCATAATGCAGTCTTAAGCAAGTCAAACGATGCTGGTGCTCCGAGGTCCATGGCAACGGCGAAGAAATGCCCTTCTTCATCAAGGCCAGCATCGGTTTTATCACTAGAGAAAAATTTGGGATCCACAACCTACAGTAAGAAGCCATACCTATCAAGGCCCTAAACTCCTTCTGCGTATTTGGGACAGACGTGCCAGAAATGTGTTCTATTCTTTCAGGTGTCAATCTTCTTCCCTCCTTTGACAGGAGATAGCCTAAATAGGCGACCTCCTGACAACAATATTGAAATTTCTTAAGCGAAGCTTTGTGACCATGCTTAGCTAGATGAATAAGTAGTAACACAGTGCCCTCCTTACAGGCACTCTCAGAGTCAGTAGCCAGAAGCAAATCGTCAACGTACTGAAGCAAAGTACAAGTAGAGGGCAATTCAAGGGTATCAAGTTGTTCTTTCAAAGCCCTACTATAAATACTAGGACTCTCTGTGTACCCTTGAGGTGCACGAGTAAATGTAAACGAGCGTCCCCCTAAGGTGAACGCAAACAAATATCTACTATCCTTGTGTATAGGAATACTAAATAACGCATTCTTTAGGTCTACCACACTAAAGTAAGTAGCTGTAGCTGGAATCATGGTTAGGATCGTCATCACATCAGGCACAATTGGAAATTGCAGTGCCACAACTTTATTAATGGCACGTAAATCAATTCTAAAACGGAATGGAATTACATTATCGCCTTTCTTGTATATGGGTAAAGTCGGACTTATTATACAAACTTCCTGAAATTACTTCAATCACACCGCGGTGCACAAAATCGGAAACAATACATTTCAAAGCTCGCCCTCAACCGAAATCTTATACTGGGGAATGCGTGGCAGCTCAATTCCATGTTTCAAAACTATCTTAACAGGCTCAATCTGCAAAACACCGACATCATTGTCATCAACAGCCCACAAGTTCTCTGGTACATCAATGAATTCTGGAGGCAAAGGTCTAGTCAGAAATTGCGAGGCAGAGAATTGCTGTGGTGAAATCGTCAAGCGCACTCCATCAGAAGAACAATAAATCACTGCATTTAATTCTTTTAACAAATTCAACCCCAGCAAGTTTTCCCCCCAATCCGAGGTCAATAGAAAAGGACACTGGTCCGTAAAGGGACCCAAAGAAATAGGTACCGGCATAGAGACCAGACAAACAACTGGTGTACCAGAAAACCCTACAGAAACATTGGTTTGCCCTGACAGTGGAATGTTTGGAACCCGCGAACGATCAATGGAACACTTCTGTGCTCCAGTGTCTATCAAGAACTGATGTTTCCTATTTCCCACCATCATTTCAACGTAGGGACCTTTCTGATTGACGGGAATAGGTGTAGGTTCCAAACCCTGCTTCTGGCAATCCTAACGAAACAGAATATTATCAAAGGAAGCTCTTCAGATAAATATGCAGCGGAAGGATGATCGAATATGTTCCTAGTGTCCGCACTCGGAATCTGATTGTCCTGTGAAAAAGGCTGTTGAGGGTCCTGTGTAAACTGACCTCTACTAGGCCCCCCTACGGCCGGGCGACACCTGGATCGCCTACCCATATTACCAAATGTATTATTCGACCTCTGTTGAAGGACTGGGCATTGTGCTTGCCAATGACCCTCTCGACGACAATAAGCACATTGATTAATGTTCACAGGACCCAAGGGCACATTCCTCTGTGGGACATACTGACCTCTAACCTGAGAGTTACCCCCTATGGGGCCTCTAACAATTTGCTGCAATAGCACCTTTGTTTTTAAATCACCTTTCCGTTTTTCAATCCTATCTTTTTCATTATTGACACGATTCTCATAGTACTGAGCCATATGCCGTACTTCTGATTGCGATTTCCCCTGCCAAGCGCTCTCAGAGGACATAATCTGTGACTGGATGTCAGGCGGCAATCCACGTACAAATTTGTCCACAAATAAACTTTTCCCAGACTCTGTGCCTAAGTCTTGTCCACTGAAATCTGAAAATACCTGTTCGAACCGATTAAAGAACTCGGTAGCACCCACAGACTTTCCTTGGACACAGGCCGTAAGCTTGTCCCAAATAATTCTTTTTTCGGGAATTATGGTTTTTAATTTAGCAATAATTCTATCAGGCAGAGTTAATATCACCTGTCGTGGTCTTTCGCCAGCTGGCCTTTCCCCATCGAGCCTAGTTAAATTTGCCAATGTATCTCCCAACCCGGGTACATCGTCCATAGTTCTCACTTGTTTCCATAAATCTACGGGCAGGAGTACTGGAAACAATAAATCAATGTCACCTAAGGTGAACACTGAGGATTGCAAAACAGATTCCATCTCTTTATAGAACCCTGTCGGATTTTTCCTAATGTCAGGAATAGACTGTCTAATGGTGTTCACTTCCTGTCGTCAAAACGGGACGTGAACAAACTGTGATACATAATGTGCGGGAATGTCCACAGCGACTATACCTTGAGCAGTATTGGCCGCAACCTCAAGCTTCGGGACAAATGTCAGAGGAACCACTCTCATAGGCAACTGAGATGTAGGCAACTCCGAACGCTTACTAAGCAACAGAGCCAAGTCGAGCGCTAAAGCAGTCGAAGAAGTGTCAGGCGAAAAAGCTCTCTTATTAATATTCAATAACTCTGTTGGACAACTAATCTTCCTCTTTACACATTCATCCTGCAGGTACTCTACCATTACCTGTATCACTTTCCTCTGCATTTCCAACGTATATTGACTATATGTGTCATATACCTCAACTGGAGTTATCGATATGTCTGAAACCCATCTAATCGCATCTTCCTTACAAATTTGCATTTCCTCCGATATCGGTTGGAAGGTACTGTTTCTGTACATACATACTTTCCTCTTCATCATCCTCATTCCGTATCCTTTCTATCTCCTTTCTATACTCAAATAACCTCTCGACATGCTCATTTACCGTCTCCACAGTGTCTCTGGAAAGTGCTAAAGTATTTAGATCCCTTAACCCTTGCGGAACGTCTGCATTATTTAATCTTCCCCACATTATACATAACTGAATCCCCAAACGTTCAATAAAAACATTTTTCTCAGGAAAATTATCCGTATTAAAAAGTGTGGAAAAAACACTAGCTTGATCATCCTTCTCCATACAATGCTTAGCCCATGCAATTAACTCATGTTTCTTCTCCGGTGGTAAAGTACTGCGAGTGACAGCCTTCGAACCTGCACCATGATCGATTACAAGCGGCCCAAGACCACTTGGAAGAGGGGGAGCAGGCAAATTTGATGGAGGAGCTATAACTGGTGCGATTAAAAGAGGCGGAGGAGCAGGTGGAGAGACAAAAGTCGGAGGAGTAGGAACAACAGGTTGAGCAGGAACAGCAGGAATAACAACAGGAAAAGGTACAGCAGCGGGAAGAGGAACATACGAAGGTGGCGCAGAGGCACCAGGCCTTCGTTCATTTAATATTTTCTCAAAAAACTCATCAGAATCATGAAGATCTTTGGAAGGATAGATTTTCTGAATACCAAGTGAGAGAGCCCTTTCCATATTTTTTGCCAATTCAGACTGTTTATCCTGGTCATATAATAACGCTTTTTCGGCAATCGTTTTATGACGGCGCGCATGTTTCTCTCTACTCTTAAGCTGTTGTAACGCTTCTTTTTTCCAATTCTGCAAAACATCAAATGCTGCAGGTCTAGCCTTTTTCTTTAACAATACTGACTCCAAATATTCAATGCGAAGGATCTCAAAACTACCATTGATTGGCCACTGAAGTTCAGAGGCATGTCTGGTTTGTCTGTGCCAAATATCATTAAATACTATACTTCCAATGCCATGCTTACAGTACATAGTACATGCCGGCGACCCCGCCTGTGGTGCGGGACGGCTAAATTCCAAAGATTGTCTATCACTGCGGAACAATGCCCTAAAGCAGGTAGACAATTTCCCAGGTATATCTCAAATTCTTGGTGTTACCTGGTCAATAATTGTGTCTGCAGATACAATGCGCCAAAATTCAAATTGCCAGGGTTAAATTAAGAGTCGGGTCACGACTCACCTGGCCAAACCCAAGGAGGACCGATCGGTACTTCTAAGAATCTTACCTAACCAATCTTACCTTGTGTATGGTGATTTCGGCAAATCTGCCCGCCTCGATAAGTGGACCCTCGTCAAGATGCTGTCTCAGACCACAGGCTAGTCATCCAGAGATCGGATCGTGCAGCGCTGCTGAGGTGTCGCGTCTCATCCAGGGGCCCGTTCCTTTTTGTCACACCGTCCGATCCCGGTCCGATAGCGTGTGTCAACCTTCAACAATCCGGCATCAATCTTGAGGGTCCCTATTCGGGCGCCAACTGTGAAAACAGAAACAAAATATCGAGGCTGATTACCGCAAAAAGGAAATACACCGAACACGGGTTACAAAGGAACATACAAAGTACTTTATTCTCTACTGAATTCAATTACATAAACAGTGCAAAGTCAGATAGCTATCGGCCCTCAGTACAACACAACGAACTCAAGCGTGGATCAGTGAGAGACGCTGTACATTAGAATGCATTCGCTTTTTATACATTTTGTGGGCACTATGTCCAGCCCCACTTCGGGTTAATATTCCACTTTATACATCACCAATTCTAGGGTTCGTTGCCGAATCCCAAATAACCGCATCTAACTGGTTTGTTTTTATTACATGTAACAATAAGCGTATGCATTAACTGTGTATTCTAAAGTTTCGCATTGCAGGTCTTCTTAAACATTAATACAATGTAGTAAAACAGATGTTCTTTGTTCAATATGTAAATACATTATCATAATATATACTTGTGGATTGGTTTCATTGCACGAGTAGTCCTTTTACACATAGGTCAACGTAGGACGAGGTCTCAGTTCATGACCTCAACAAGTAGCATGCAGGCAGATTACACATTAGCGATGTACAGAGGTCAAGACGGCCATGTTGTATTTTGCAATGACATCATCCACCATTTTAGCTCACAGGGTGACTTTTCCACACAAATCCTAAAATGGCGGTTTGACCTAAAATGGCGACCTACATGGATGAAAGATCAAGACCTTGCAACACAGATTTCTCTCGCAAGCGACTTTCGAGCAGCTTGGCGTAGGCCAATATTAAATATATTTTCCACAATAGGAGGCACAATATACTTTCTATTCTGACACTTTTTCACCGCCACAGGCCTGGCATTGTCCTTGGGCCATGCCCACTTCTACGGCCAACACCACCTCTTTCCTCTTTCACGCGTCACAAGTTGCTGTTCAAGCAGCAAACAGGCTTCCGGCAGCCCGCACAGACATGTGCATTGGCCCAGAACACCCCACGTTGCCAATGTAGGGACATGCCCACAGTCACCAGGGCGGGACGCACCAGATAGCGGGATCACCTGGTAGAACAGTAGAGCTGCAATCACTCTTCAGGTGAACCGCGGGGGGCACCCTGCAGAGTCCGGGTCACGGTACTCAGACACATGAGCTGGGGGCACCCAGTTGACAGCAGCCTCGGCTCTGGGGGCACCCGGGCCGGGGCTGAAACTCAGGCCATGGTCACACAGCAGGAAGCACACAATAAACACACAGAGTCAGAGTTGCCACTTCCTAGGGCTCTGCTGCAGGGTCCCTCACATGCCAGCAGAGCCCCAACAAAGTCATGACTCGTCCTGACTTGTCCTCTTAAAGGGGCAAGGCGCCCACAGTTAAATTGGCAATATACAACACTCCTGGGCTCCTGCGGGACTATGCATTTCACGAAAAGCCTGGAAAAGAGACAGGTGCCGGCAGAAAGCAATGAGGAGCAGGAGGAATGAACAAGAACTGGACCCAGGCAATGCCTCACATCCTTTACATGTATTGGGACAACCTAAGGCTCATCGCGTGCCAGTAATGTGCACAGAAAGTTGCCCTGGACAGAGCATCCCTTACTGACGCAGTGAAAGATGCTGTTACCATCAGAAACATGAGCACTGACTCTGCTGCACCGTGTTAGTGTTCTGGCAAGGGTAGTGCCTGGGTAGCACTACATGCACTCAGGTGCATAATGGATACTAGCAACATGCGCGGGTGCCAGGCCAATCACATTGCTCAGAATATGGGTTTATTGCTCTGAACGAAGGCTTTAACTAGTAGGATACACCTGTGTGCCGAGCAAGATGATGGACACTTGCAGACAAGAAAAGCACACGTCAACCACCAGACTCGTACCACACCACCCCTAAAAACACTCACCTGAATAACACCTTTTCCACTGCACCTTCCTTGCATCTTTGCTCCCCCATCTTGATGACTACCTCCATGGAAATTATTGGGGGTGGGGGAGTGAGGTAGTGGGAGTCTGGTGGTGGCACAGATGGAGCCTGGGTGGCAGGCTCAATGCAGTTATTTTATTTAAAACATTTTTCTGTGAAAAACATGAACAACCTGATCACTGCGGCAGTTAGGGAGAATTCTCAGAAATGTGCTAATTCCCTTCTGCCTTAGAGACCCCCAGCTCTTTTGCTGGACTGTAGGACTTTTAATCTCTAACCTGGAGAGAGTGAGACCTTCTTCCCACTCTCTAATGTATTTTTCTGTGATTTGGACTCTATGTTTCTTTTGACTTTGGAGTCTGACAAACTCCATAGGCATCATCTTTACATTGTGACACACAGCACCTTCAGTGCAGTGGCACAGGGAAGTCTCTTAGATTTCCCAAAGGTTAAATACCTTTTCTTGGTGAAACTACAGTTACCAAGAGCAGTGAAATGAAATTGACTTTACTTACATTTTGTAACTTTCTAGACCCAGCACACACTATCTTACCATAGGGTGCTGGAGGGGTTACTTAGTATCCCCTTTGTCTAGTCTCTCATGTAGCATTTCTTATGTTACCCTTTCTACAATTAATGGCTAGTGGCAGTGGTTTACTTTTTATTACCATTGTGTGTTTTTACTGCGGGCTGCATTCACAGCTGCAGTAAGGCATCCATGGGTGCCCATTTTTGTTAAAATGGCCCCGGTTTTCTTTTTTTGCCATTTCTTGTTGGAAAGGTCCTTCTTGACATTTACTCTGTGAGCCAAATCAGGTTTGGTCCCCTTGTTCGTTTTGCCTTTGGCAGGATTCACTTGTGAATCCCCCCTCTGGCTCTAGTATGTCTGGCAGGGGCAAGTGAGGGAGGTGCCCGAAACTCCCCGTGCTTAATCCCCTTTGTTTCAGGAATGCACCCAAAGGTGATTGGCCGGCTGGGACAGCCACCCTTCTGTGTGATTGACAGATAGGCTGGAATGAATTGGAGAAACCTTTATAAAAAGGCAAATCTCTTGGACTGGAAAGCAGAGTCTACCACTGGATGAAGGAATCCAAAGAAGAACTTGGAAGAGACGCCGGCTGCAACTCCTGGACCGTTGGTTTGCCCGGGGAAGCCCTGCTGCTGTGCTAAAGCTCTGAATTTCGTTTCGACTAGAGAAGCCCTGCAAGGACGACTTATCCCTTTGAGTTGGTCGGACCAATCAACCCTAAAGTGAATTTGTTTGGACATCCTCTCAGAGCTGGCCATACTTCCACTGCTGCTGCTAGAACCGAAGCGCTAGGGAGAGGAACACCAAACCGAGTGGATCGCTTCTAAGTCGGACCTGACTTCCAGGAAGATCCTCCGGACTTCCCTGAAGCAGGACTGACCAAGCCTGATCCACCACAACAGAGTGCTGGAACCCAAATATGAGGAAAGTCTGAAGTGGTATCCGAGAACCGCAGTGTTGCTATTTGTTGTAGACGCGAGGAGCTGAAACTGCGAAGTGCCGCTGAATTGAAGTTTGCCCATTGCTAACGCTGACCTTCCCATTGCAGTGCAGGAGACCCCAGATGTCCTCCCTCTTGTTCCCAAGGCTGAGGCCCAGGAACACCAGGCTCTGCAGACCTACACAGGAACAGAAGCCAGCTGGAACCAATTGTTCTAACCAAAAGTACTGTACACCTAAGAGGATTTACCTCTTGTTGTGTAGCCTTACTTGCTCTCAGTTGAGACTTGTCTTGGTTACCAGTGTACAGCTGCTTGCAGCTATGCCCCTCACAAGCCTCCCAGCTTGTAGGCCTTCAAGCAGAGGTGTTGCTGGGGGGGGTTAGGGGGCTATAGCCCCGGGTCTTTTGGTTGTAGCCCCGGATCGAATCTCAGGGGCGGCAACCAAAAGGCTGGCTAGCCCGAGTCCCAGCAATCCCGACATTAGTGTAGCACCAGATCTTTTCCAGACCTAGCAACACCCCGGCCTTCAAGTGAATCTTATTTCTACAAACATTTCCAAAAACATTGTGCAAGACTTTTACTTACCTGGAAAGAAGATCTTCAGCTCCCCCTAGACTTTGCTCACCTAACATTGGCTGTCCTGGCTCCCTGAGAGACTCTTCTTACCTCTGACACTGTGCCTTTACCTTTCCCCCAGGACAGGGTAAAATGTACTTGTCATTGGAAGGTTTAAAATGTACTTACCAGTTTAAACCTTTGTTTAATTCCCCACTCTAACCTTTGCACCAAATTCAGTATTGCTCCAAATGTACCAGTGATAAATTGATGTCCACAGTGTCCTAGCTATTTAAGTCACCTGAGGGTGTAGGAAGTGCCTGTTTGCCATCCCCAATGGGTATCATCTGATTAAGAGAAACAGAGTGTGTTTTAAAGTATATTATAATTGATAAATGTTTGCTCCCTTCTGAAGAAGGCTTATATAACTGACTGTTAAATAAATTAATAATTGTTTAATCAAGAAACCTTGAGTGTAAGTGTTTTTTTGAATAACTGTCACTGTGAAACTCTGTGTTACAACCCTACAGCTCACATTGACCCCTCTTGAGTTAAGCCTGGCTGCTCAGCCACACTACCAACCTGTGTAGTACAGACTTATACCAAAGGTTGGGTTCCTATTGCCAGGAGGGCAAGGTTGCCGTTGTCTACCACAGGATACTGCCCACAATCTTGCCAACAGCAGCTATTTTATCACCCCAAACAATGGCCCAGAGCACTCTGGATATTCAGCCTGCTTTGCCAATTTCTGGATTTGCAACTTCAGCGGGCCATACCAGGCCATAATGGCCTATCCCCCTAGTTAAGGGCCCTCGCTGTGCTCGTGGATAATGGGTGGCCAGTCATTACCACTATATGTGGCCCACCAACTAGTCATTATTTCTTAATTAGTCCATGAATTCCCGTATAGCCCTCCTCTTACCCAATCAGAATGCTCGGAATGCAGTCTCTTATCTCTGTTACAGACCTCATTTCAAGTATTCTGACTTGTGCAGCAGGTAGACAAGAACAAAAGAATTGCCCGTAAATCACAGCAGCAAAACACAACATGTGTACAAGTATAACAACAATTAATTCTATTAACTTCTTCGTGAAAGCAAACATGAACATACCATGCAATCACTATATGCTCAGTTTCCTCCACACAAAGTGCTGCACACCTTCACAGCTGCCTTAAAGACTTCAAGAGTAGTCTTGATCGCTTCCCATTGTGTGGCCAATGGCTGCGCCTCAGGTGATAACGTGAGGGCAGGTCATTACGAAACAGAGGACACCCCTCCCCCACTCTGACGATGGCTGCATAGCATCTAAGCTGCTGCAAAGTGGCGGTGTGCAGAGCGGCCCAGAGCCCCGACAGGGGTGAAGAAGACTTCCTAACCTTTGACCCATCCCGTTTCTCGGTTACAGCATCTAAGCTGTGCCATTCGTGTCGCAGGTGAAGCATTAACAGCGCCTCATTTAAATCTATAAAGGCGAGGCCCTGAGCAGCAGAGGATTTTACTAATGTGTTTTTCCTCTGGCCCCTCTCTGACTAAAGCTGCCCTTTGTGCTAAGAATGACCCCTCCCTTCCTGGGGGGTTAAATGGCAATTTATGGGAGCGTGTGCACAGCCTCAGTAATGTCTCGATTGCTCTTGGGGATGAGACATAAAAGAACTTGAATGCATCGTTTGCCTTTCAGTGAAGAAGGGCGGTCTGTCGCTGAAAGAAGTGCCCCTTGAAATGCAGGAAGGCTTTTAAAATATTAAAGGAACTCTGCAAAGGTTCCTCGACTTGAATTATTGCCATAAAGTGCCAGCAGGGTCTTAGTGCAGCAGAAATGCAGGGGGAACTCGCCACTCTGCAGGGGTGGCAGCAGGAAGGACCTCACACCTGACCTGCAAGCGCCAGAATACCCAAAGAAGGGTCGCCTTCAGGTGGGCTTTCAAAAGCATTCTGCATAGCCACGTTACTTTTTTCTAGATGTACAGCAGGGGTACGTATCATACATTACGATGCTGCCTCCCCCCTCCTCTCTGCAATAGAGATACTCCAGAGTTCACGCCAGCGTGAAATGTATATTGTACCGGAAATGCTGTGTATTCTTATGGCATCTGCCGCCTTTTACTCCATCAGAGAGTGACCTGGAGTGCTGTACCTGCTGGGGTCAACGCTCCTCATCTGTGAACTCCGACCCTCAATCTAAGAGCTGCATTGGAAACAACCTTGCGGCTGGTGGAGAGACTGGAGTTCCGCCCCTTAACTCAGGATAGTAGAGCTTGTGGGGTCAAGGGCGCGGGGTATTGCGCTCCCGCTGGGGATGCTGCTTCTTGTCCCAGGAGGGACTCCATTGGTTGTAGTGCTGGATCGCTAGGCCTCATCCCCTCCTCTATATCACCACCAGCAAGACCCGCCTGGCCGAAGCCCGCAGCAAAGCCCATCAGGTTAAATGCCACGGGTCAAGGGAGCGAGGTGTTGCGTGGCACTGGGGTGTTCCAGGACAGCGGGGTGAGCAGTGAAGAGTCTACAACTGTGAGTCCAAGCAGTGGACTGCAATCGAGGAACTTCACAAGAAGTGCACCATGAAGTGAGAGCTGGAAAGACATTAGCTGGGGATTGGAGTAGGGCACTTGACCATCTTGGATCCCAGGGTATGGGCAACACTAAACAATAACAAGACGTGTGGCCAGAAGGTGTCAGGTGCAAGGGTAAGTGCAGAGTGCAGGTTCCAAAAGTGCAGGTAGTGGATCGGTAGGGTTTCAGATACAGACCCAAGTGCAAGGGATGCCGGGAGGCAGCACAAGTGTGCAACTGGGTGGGCAGGAACCTGGGCCAGAAATCAGAGGGTAGCCAGGTGACCACTGCAGTATCAGACAGGGAATCAGCAGGGAAGAAGAGATAAGGCAGAAGCAGAGAGGAAAGTATTGAGGTGGTTACAGAACCAGAGATAGTTCTCCTCAAATATCAGAGAGGCAGGGAGGCTGTTCCAGAGGGAGTCCCCAGCTGAAGAAAGAGATCTACCACCAACTCCTTCCTTGGAGAAGCGACTGACCCAGAGGGAGTTGGAGGTGGAGGAGCGAAGAGCTCAAGTAGGAAGGTATTTGAAAAGAGAGAGTTGGAGGTATTGAGTACCCAGACCCCAGAAGATTTTGTGGACAATACAGAGGGTCTTGAATTTAGTCCATGTATCCTCTGGGAGCCAATGCAGAGATTTTGGGGCTGGAGAGATACAATCCCAGGGCTTGGGGCCAAAGACAAGTCTCACAGTCCTGATTTGAATGGGTTTCAGAGGGCAGAGAGTAGAAGCAGGCATATTTAGAAAGAGGCTGTTGCAATAGTCCAGCCTAGATAGAACCAGAGCTCTAGAGACATTGAGCTTCTGGGGGAAGGAATGGAAAGGAAGAATACCTCTGAGGAGGTGCAGTTGGTAGTTTGACTTCTTAGAGACATCAGAGATGTGAGAAGAAAAGGAGAGTGTGGAGTCAAAGATGACCCCAAGGTTCTTAGCCTCACAGGTGGGAGCAGCAAGAGGGTCAAGGGAACCCGGCCAGATTGTGACAGGAAAGGAAGGTGCAGGTGTGCCAATGTGGAGGATCTCTGTTTTACTGGCATTCAGGCAGAGATCATTGGTGGCACACTGTAAAGACCAGAGGGGGGGTCTGCACTTCCGCTCTCTGTATGGTAGAGGGGAGGCACAGAGACCCCTGCCAAGATTCTCTATTATGGTAACGTAGTCGAGTAATCAAGGCCTAGCTTCTCAGGAGGTGATGCAAGCTGGTTCTTAAGTACAGTGTAGTCCCCAAGCACCCACAAAGGAATATCCACACACTGTATCAGTTACAACACAGTCTTTATATAATTAATATTCAAGGTCATATACACGATCACGATAACTCACTTTGTACTCCGAAAATCAACAATGGCAAATATGTACAATTCTAAAGTGGCACCACTAACGTTATTACATCTCATTAAAGTGCATACGGTCAGAATGACACAGAGATCAAGATAAAGAGGAAACCAGCAATAGAGAGAGGAAGGAAAGCAAGATGGTTGAGCAATTGGCCGAATACTGGTAACTACTGTTAAACACAGTTCTGTGTGGAGATTTCCCCACCTGGGCAACCTGTAGAAGAAAGAAACAAGGCCAGTCCATATATTGTTCACACTAGACTTTCCAATAGTTCTGCAACCCCAAAGTACCTGGCGTTGTAGCGTCCCTAGTCGGGGAATCGACAGCCCTTCTTGAGTGTCCTCCCCTTCAGGCAGGAGTCACGGGTCGTCGAACATCTGACGGAGAACAGGTCGAGCTACGACGGTGAAGTGGCCGCATCGTTCCTTGCGGTGCTCGTTTACAGGGAAGCGTAAACGTCCTGTAAGGAAGAGGCGTGCGGGGCACCTCAGTGTCAATAGTTCTGGACCGCAAAGTGTTGAAGAACTGTGGCTCAGCAAGGGCGTCGAGTCATCGGCGTCTTTGTGGTCTTAGGGTGGCGGGAAACCCACCGGTGGATGCTCCTCGGCGCGTCAATGGTCATGCCTTCTCCAACCGGATACTGCAGTGACGATGCGGACGAGAGCGTCCTTGGATCAATGAAGTTCTTAGGCAACGGGAGCACGGCGGCTTCAGTCGGCGATGGCGGTCGGCGACAGTGGCGGACAACAGTCCGGGCGCTTCTCCTTGGAGTTCCGTAGCAGTCCCCGTATCGTGTCGGCAGCCTGTCGAAGGTCTGTCTACTAGGGAGCTCAGGCAAAGATCAGCTGTGCACGATGGTCCCTCGTAGCTCGGGAAGAGGGCGCCTTACCAGGTCCTCTCTGGGTCAGTTCTTGAAGCACAGCAGCTTTCAGATTGTGAAGGAGAGCAACAGTAATTCTTCTCGTCCAGCAGGGTTTCAAGATCAAGCTTCAGTTACTCCAGTTACTCGTCGTAGTGGACTTCATCTTCTGAAACGATTCCTAGCAGTGAGAGGTCCCCAGATATACTGTTGATCTCCCATTCATTCTTCTGGGTCCCACTCAAGCATCCAATCACGCCTACGGTCATTCATGCAGGCAAGCAGCCAATCAGGCACACAGGGCATTCAGGCGATTCACTTCTCTCCAGACACTCACAACAAGTTATGTGTATTGGGACGAGTACCGAGCCATTCAACACTCCAAGCTGCATTCATACCGGTTTCGGGCAGGGCTGTATCAACCATTTTGTCAACCACCAGATGCTAGACAGCCACAACATAGAATGTATATTCGTCACACACTCCATTCACCCAGGTCCCACCCACAGGCGTACCCACAACATACGGTCGTTGAGAAGGCACCAGCCAGTCTGGTTGGCACTTCCCCACACTACCATATATGGAACTTCCACCCAACAGCCAGTCAGAGAAAGGGACAGAGGCAGGGCTTCCCGGGACTTCGGGAAGATTAAGGTAACAGGTGATGGAAGGCAAGAGGGCATGAAGGCCATTTTGTCTCCATCCGGAATCTACCGATTCCAATGACAGGGCCTGGGCATCCCAAAATGGAGGACGCTCAGGGCACCAGTCATTTCAGCACAGAGCTGCCACCAGCCTGTATTCTGCTCTGTGGGTCACACACAGGTGCCCAAAAACATACACTAGGGGCGCAGGGTTGCACCCCTACCTATGGGTGCCATAAGGTTATCCCATGGGTCTGTTCACCAAACCAAAAGAGAGAGAGCTGCACCGCCAGGAGTCCCACATGAACTCCTGTGCAGAAAACACGACAGAACACACGATAAAAAGCAGTAAAGGACAAGGATACGGAGGCCCTGTCCCTCCGATGCATTTCCAGCATCACACACACCACCCCTGGATTGCAGACAGTCAGAGATGAGAGATGGAGAAGCGTAGAAGAGGTGGCAGAGGGGAGCATGAAAACAAGCTGAGTGTCATCCGCATAGCACTGAAGGCTGGAGCAGAGAGCGGCAATGAGATGGGTGAGAGGTGCGAGGTATTGGTTGAACAGCCAGGGAGGGAGGTTAGACCCCTGGTAAACACCAAAGTTAGAGAGTGAAATTGAGGAAAGGAAGGACCCAAGTTGGACCTGGGAGGGTCGATCTGTACTGGGGAGACCCCCGGCCGGCCCATAGAGTCAGGGTTTGCTCCAAAGTACTTTAAGACAAGATAGCTGCACCTTGAGGTGGATGGGGGTGCAGATCTATTACTCCAACACCAATCAATATGGACAACTAAATGGTTTGGCAAAGGGAGTCCATTTAATGACAAGTACAAAAAATGGGGAGTCATGGCAATCAGCAATGATGCGATCGTCCTTCTCGCCTTCAACTCCAATTGTCGAAATCGAAATAATATTATACCTCCAATCGCATTGTTTGAATGTATGTTGGCCTACGCCAAGTTGTCTAAAAACATTGTGTAAATAGATTCCGCGGCAAGGTCTTGACCTTAATGTATTGTGTGAATCGCCATCTTGGATTTAGCCGCCATTTTAGGTTCTCTTGTAGTGTGGAAGTCACCCTGAACAACAAAATGGAGGCCGAATGACATTTCGAGTGGGATTCTGGCCGTTGTGACCTCCGCACACATGAATAAGTAATATGCCTGCAGGCCACTTGTTGGGGTCGCAAACTAAGACCTTGTCCTCTCCCTGACCTATGTGTAAATGAACAACTGTATCAGCGAAACTGATCGAAATGCATACATTATGGGATCGACCTGGCAACAAACTCTAGGCCTGGTTCTAGGAATGGTTAACAAACGAGGGGGTTGGCCAGAGCTGGATGAAAGTATGAAAACCTGAGTACCCCAATGTACGGTCTCTCACACTAACATGGCGAACTACCGTTGATAGTTCGTTCTGTTACTCTGAGGGCCGAATAGCTATCCGTTTGTCAATTGACTTTTGGTAATTGTTGCATCTTTGAATAAAGTGCTTTGTATGTTCTTTGTAACCTGTGTTGGTGTGTTTCCTTTGGGCTTCCCGGCCTCATATCAATTTCTCTGTTTCCACAGTTGGCGCCCGAACAGGGACCCTCAAGATTGATGCCGGATCATTGAAGGTTGACGCAGACTATCGAACCGGGATCAGACGGTGTGATTCTGTGGGCCCGACCGATCGAGACGCGATACCTCGGCAGCGCTGCACGATCCGATCCTTGGACGATAGTCTTGTGGTCTGACACGGCATCTTGACGAGGGTCCAATTTTGAGGCGGGCAGATTTGCCGAAACCACCAAACACAAGGTAAAATTCATTAGGTAAGTTCTTTGGTAAACCGTATGGTCCTCCTTAGGTTTGGTCAGGTGCAGTCATGACCCGGCTCTTAATTTAACCCTGACAATTTGAATTTGGCGTATTGTATCTGCAGACACAATTATTGAACCAGGTAACACCAATTTTTTGTGAAATTCCTGGAAAATTGTCTAGCTGCTTTAGGGCTCTGTTCCGCAGCGATCGACAATCCTTGGAATTTAGCCGCCCGGCACCACAGGAGGGGTCGCCGGCGTGTACTATGTACTGTAAGTATGGCATTGGAAGTATAGTATTTAATGATATTTGGCACAGACAGACCAGACATGCCTCTGAATTTCAGTGGCCAATCAACGGTAGTTTTGAGATCCCCGTATTGAATACTTAGAATTGATTTTGTTAAAGAAAAAGGCTAGACCAGCAGCCTTTGATGTGTTACAGAATTAGAAGAAAGAAGCGTTACAGCAGCTTAAAAGTAGGGATAAACATGCACGTCATCATAAAACAAACGCTGAAAAAGCATTATTATATGATAAAGAAAAGCGGTCAGAATTAGTTAACAATATGGATAGAGCCTTTTCACTCGGAGTCCAAAAAATGTACCCCTCTAAAGATTTCCATGTTTCTGAAGAATTTATTGAGAAATTATTAAATGAACGCAGGCCCGATGCCTCAGCGCCACCTCCGTATGCCCCTATTTTGGGCGCCCTGCCCGCTCCTGTTGTCGCTCCTGTTGTTACTCCTGTTCCCCCTATGCAACCTATTGTTCCTATTCCTTTGGTTGTTGTTCCTCCGCCTATCGCACCACCCCTTCCCTCTGCACCGATAGTTGCACCTCTGTTAGAATTACCTATACCTCCGCTCCCGAGTGGCCCCGTATTGACTGAAGTCGATCCAGGTGCAGGATCAAAGATTGTGACCCGTAGTACTGTTTCTGCAGATAAGAAACAGGAATTGTTTGCATGGGCTAAGCATTGCATGGAGAAAGGCGATCAAGTTAATGTTTTTTCCACATTATCTAATTTGAATAGTTTTCCAGAGAAAAATGTTTTTATCGAAGGTCTGGGGACTCATTTGTGTGTGATGTGGGGTAGATTACAAAATTCGGATCTTCAACAAGGGGTGAGAGATCTGAATGCTTTGGCACTTTCGAAGGACACGGAGCAGAAAGTAGATGGGCATGTTGTAAGATTGTTTGAGTTTAGAAAAGACTTCGAAAATTCACGAGATGAGGATGATGAAGACGATAGAATATATGTACAGAAACGGTTCCTTCCGTGCCATAGATCGGCACCTGAGGAAGTACGAATTTGTACTAAGGACGCGGTTCGATGGATCTCGGATTCATCGATACCGCCAGACGAGGTGTATGACACGTATAGTCAGTATACGGTAGAAATGCAAAGGAAGGTAATTCAGGTGATGGTACAGCACCTGCAAGAGGAATATGTAAGGAAGAGGGTTAGTTGCCCCATAGAATTATTGGGGATTTGTAAAAGGGCTTTTTCGCCCGATACTTTGACAGCTGCCTTAGCGCTCGACCTGGCCCTGTTGCTTAGTAAGCGGCCGGAGGTACCTATATCTCAGTGGCCTATGAGAGAGGTTCCTCCGACCTTTGTCCCAGAGTTGAGATCCCCGCCAATGCTGGGACTGGTGCCCCCGCTGTGAATATCCTTGCACATTATATATCGCAATTTGTTCACGTCCCGTTTTCACGACAGGAAGTGAACACAATTAGACAATCAGTTCCTGATATTAGGAAAAACTCGACAGGGTTTTACAAAGAAATAGAGTCCGTTTTACAGTCCTCTGTGTTCACCTTGAGTGACATTGACTTGTTATTCCCTGTACTCCTACCCGTAGATGTATGGAAACAGGTTCGGACAATAGATGATGTGCCGGGGCTGGGAGATACGTGGGCAAATATGATTCGAATTGATGGAGAAAGACCAGCTGGCGAGAAACCACCACGGGTAATACTTACTTTACCTGATAGGATTGTTACGAAACTAAAAACTATAATTCCAGAGAAAAGGATTATTTGGGACAAGCTTACAGCCTGTGTCCAAGGGAAAACTGAAGGCGCCACTGAATGTTTTAATAGATTCAAGCAGGTATTTTCTGACTTCAGTGGACAGGATTTAGGTACAGAGTCGGGGAAAAGGTTGTTCGTGGACAAATTTGTACGTGGATTGTTACCTGACATCCAGTCACAAATTATGTCCTCTGAGAACGCTTGGCAGGCAAAATCTCAATCTGAGGTTTTGCACATGGCTCAGTATTATGAGAACCGTGTTAATAATGAGAAGGAGAAAATTGAAAAGAGAAAGGGAGATTTGAAAACCAAAGTATTATTACAACAAATTGTTAGAAACCCCAGAGGAGGTACGACACAGACTAGAGGTCAGTACGTCCCAAAAGGAAATACTCCTTTGAGTCCTGTGAATATTAATCAATGTGCTTATTGCCGCCAGGAAGGTCATTGGCGAGCACAGTGCCCCGTCCTTCGCCAGAGGTCAAGCAGTGCGTTTGGGGGTATGGATAGACGACCTAGGGGCCGCCCTGGAGCAGGGGGCCCTGACAGAGGTCAGCTTTTACAGGATTCTCAGCAACCTTTTTCACGGGAAAATCAGACCTCGAGTATGGACTCGAGAAACATATTTGATCACCCTTCTGCTGCCTACCTTTCTGAAGAGCTTCCTTCTGACGAGGCTCTGTTCCATTAGGATTGCCCGAAGCAGGGTTTGGAACCTTCGCCTATTCCCGTTAATCAGAAAAGCCCCTACGTTGAATTATTAGTAGGGAATAGGAAACACCAGTTTTTGATTGATACTGAGCACAGAAGTGCTCCATTGATCATTCTCGGGTTCCAAACATCCCACTGTCAGGGCAAACAAATGTTTTCTGGTGTACCAACTGTCTGTCCGGTTTCTGCACCGGTATCCATTTCTTTGGGTCCCTTTACGGACCATTGTCCCTTTCTTCTCACTTCAGACTGTGGAGAGAATTTGCTGGGGTTGAATTTGTTAAAGAAATTGAACGCAGTAATCCATTGTTCTTCGGATGGAGTACAGCTGACGGTTTCACCACAGCAACTTCCTAATTCTCAGTTTCTGATTCAACCTTTACCTCCCGAGTTTAGCATTGTCCCGGAATGTTTGTGGGCGGTGGACGACAATGATGTCGGAGTGTTACAGATTGAGCCCGTTAAAATAGTCCTGAAACATGGGGTGAAACTGCCGCGCATTCCGCAGTATAAAATATCAGTCGAAGGCGAACGTGCTTTGAAATGCATTGTCTCCGATTTTGTACATCGAGGGGTGATCGAGGAGATTACAGGTAGTTTGTGAAACAGTCCGATCCTGCCCGTATATACGAAAGGCGACAATGCAATTACATACCGGTTCATAATTGATCTTCGTGCTATTAACCGAGTGGTCGCCCCACAATTTCCTATTGTACCTGATGTGACGACGATATTGACAATGATCCCTGCTACGGCTACGCACTTTAGCGTTGTGGATCTGAAAAACGCCTTCTTTAGTATTCCTATACATAAAGAAAGCAGATATCTGTTTGCGTTCACCTTGGGGGGACGCTCATTTACATTTACAAGGGCACCTCAGGGTACACTGAAAGTCCCAGTATTTATAGTAGAGCTTTTAAAGAGCAGCTCGACACCCTTGAATTGCCACCTACTTGCACGCTGCTTCAATATGTTGACGATTTGCTTTTGGCTGCAGATTCTGAGAATGCCTGTAAAGAAGGCACTATACTGTTGCTTGTTCATCTAGCTAAAAATGGTCACAAAGCTTTGCTTAAGAAATTTCAATATTGTTGTCAGGAGGTTGCCTATTTGGGCTACCTCCTGTCAAAGGAGGGGAGAAGATTGACACCTGAAAGAATAAAACACATTTCTGGCAATTCTGTTCCAAATACACAGAAGGAAGTCAGAGCCCTGATAGGTATGGCCTCTTACTGTAGGTTGTGGATCCCGAACTTCTCACTAGTGATAAAACCGATGTTGGCTCTGACGAAGAAGGGCATTTGTCAAGTGGCACAGCGAGTAGAGCGCTCGCTTTGACATCCGTGCAGAGCCTGCTACCGCAGGTTCGAATCCCTGCAGGGCCAAACTCAGCTTTTCATCCTTCCGAGGTTGATAAATGAGCACCACACACCGTGGGTAATAATAAGCAGCGCTCAGATACCTGAGGGTTCGTAGCGCTATATAAGTGCCAAATTATTATTTCTCTGCCACTGCCATGGGAATCGGAACATCAACGATCATTTGAGCTTCTCAAAACCACGCTATGTTTGGCACCGGTTCTGAGTACTCCAAATTATGACAAGGCCTTTGTGTTGTTTGTGCATGAATGTGATGGATGTGCTTTGGCTGTGTTAACACAGGAACATGGAGGGAAGAATAGGCCGTGCGGCTACTACTCCTCCGCCCTTGATCCTGTCGCATGCGCTTTGCCAAGATGTTTGCGCGCTATTGCTGCTGCTGCCGCGTCTGTAAAACAGAATGAGGGAATGGTCCTAGGCCATAATTTGATTCTGATGGTACCTCACTCTGTTGATATTCTATTGAACAAAACTCAAACGCAACACCTCACCTCAGCACGGTTAACAAGGGATGAACTAATTCTGTTTGCCCCTCATATTCAAATTAAGAGGTGTTGTGTTCTTAATCCGGCTGAACTCTTAACTTTCCCGCAAAATACTGTTTGCGGTGGCGAAGAATTACATGACTGCCTGTATACCACTGAACAAGAAACGAAGGGCAGAATAGATCTCATAGATACTCCTTTGGATAATGCAGAAGGGGAGCTGTTTTGTGATGGCTCCTGCTTCAAACTTTCGAATGGTACATCTACAGCTGCTTATGCAGTTACTACATTGAGCAAAGTTGTCGAAACTAAGAGAATTTCGCATAACTCCGCGCAGGCCGCAGAAATTATAGCGTTGACCCGAGCTTGTGAACTTTCCCAAGGGCATAGAGTCAATATATATACTGATAGTCAGTATGCATTTGGGGTGGCTCACAACTTTGGAAAGCTTTGGTCAGAAAGGAGTTTCCTGACCTCACATGGGACCAAGATTCAGCATGGCCCCTTGATAGTGCAATTACTTTCTGCACTCTCACTCCCTAAACAGTTAGCGATCATGAAATGTGCAGCACATCGCAAGGTCATAGATGATGTGGGGAAAGGGAACGCTTTTGCGGATTTGATAGCCAGACAAACGGACACAGACCTTAGCAGGGCCATGTATGCCTTGAGGGAAATGAGAGATGCTTGCATAATGGATGAAGCTATTGGGTCTGTACGAGATATTCAAACTGATGCCACAATAGAAGAATCTAAAAAGTGGGCTGAAGGAATGGGGAAACTGGATAACGAAGGGTGTTGGGTGGATACATCCGAGGGGAAATGGTTGCTTCCTGATTTTTATGTATTGGCAATGGTTACGATAGCACACGGTCCTACACATGTGTGTGCCCAGCAGATCACAAAAATATTAGAACAAGTTTGGGTAAATGACAAGATTCTGGAAACTGCAAAGAGGCACGTCCAGAACTGTATGATCTGCCTGCAGCACAATGTGGTTAAGGGGACAGTGACTCCAAGGGGAAGTTTCGGGCCCCTTTCTGTCCCCTTTGAGGTTATTCACTTTGATTATATTGAAATGGAGCGATGTAATAATCTAAAATATGTTCTTGTAATTATTTGTGCCTTCAGTAAATGGGTCGAGGCTTTCCCGGTCAAAGATGCTACCGCCATGACCACTGCAAAGATTATGGTAAAAGAATTCTTTCCTCGATTTGGGCTCCCGAGGATAATCTGGTCGGATAATGGTCCTCACTTTATCGCAGCAGTAATTTTGCAAATATGTGCAGCCCTATGTATTGAGAAACGATTTCATTCAGCTAGACATCCTCAAAGCGCTGGGTTGGTGGAAAGACACAATGGTATTCTAAAGAATAAACTTGCAAAAACAAGTGCTGATACCAAACTAAAATGGCCAGATGCCTTACCTATTGTGTTATTAGCTATGCGTACCACACCTCAGACTAGAACTGGGCTTTCTCCATTTGAAGTAGTGATGGGGAGACCTGCTAATATTTCGGGTCTCCCGAAACCTAAAGCCCTGAGAGAGGTGGAAAATGTATTGCTTGTAGAATACTGTAACCAGTTAACTAAAAACCTGTATTTCATTTATCACCAGATTCACTCAGCTTTACCTGTACGGTTCACGGGCCCAGGACACGATATACAGCCCGGAAGTTGGGTCTTAGTAAAGGCCTACGAGAGGTCTTCCTGTCTCGCGCCTCGCTGGCGGGGACCCCATCAGATGTTATTGGTCACCAGGACAGCAGTGCGGGCGGCTGGAAAGAAGAACTGGATTCACGCGACGCACGTCAAGAAACTTCCTCACCAGACGCCACACGCTACAGAAGAAGTAGAACCCCTCGTTGATGCTACAGTCTCTGATCTTGGAGTAGCAAACAGCGCTGTGAGTGCGTCGGAGAAGTTCTCTGAGCCTGAGGAGCTCGGGGAACAGTCCATTTCGTCTCTCCACTCTCTTGAAAAATCACTTCCGGAAAACACTGTTTCGAGCTCTGTGACTTCCGTCGCCACCGACACGTCGCTTCCCTCAGGAAGTGACGATACTTTGCTTCCGGACCACACAATTTTGGGTACCATCAGGTACAACCTTCGACCAAGGAAATAGAACTACGGCACGAGTTTCGTACATCTGGAAAAAGGAAGTGATTGGAAAATTGTCTTGGTATGAGAAAGTTTTGTTGAACAAAAGGGGATTCTGCTGGCTAGGGTTGGGAAGGACTAAGAAATCAAGCGACCGTAGTGTCGCCAGCAACGAACATTGGGGCCGTCGATTGAGAAACTACGATGCCTGCCACCTTCACCGCTGCTCCCCGCACTGGACTTGTAAATAAGGGGGTGACCAAATCGAACAATGAACAATGTTCCTGGGCCCCGAAAACGTACTGTTGTGTTTTGATAATGATTATTGTTATTTTTGCAACTGCTGCTGTAGGGCTTTGGTATTTCGAAGAAATCTATCCTTTGAAACCTTTATTACCGACCGAGATCGTACCAACTGTTTTGACTCCCTCTGTACACCTTCACACTCTGTCCCCTAGAGACTCCCAACATAGACAGAAGTATCATAATAACACTCTGATGATAGTAATGAATGCTACTCATGCCATTTTTAATAAGAGTAATTGTTGGATTTGTACTCATTTACCGCAACATGGGAACAAGGGACTGGGATGGTATATACATCCTCTACCTTTAACGACTGCTTGCTATGCCTCTCTTAGAGCACTATTCTTTGGCCGATGGAATGATAGCATCTCAGGGAACTTTGATGGAACTAATTTAAATGATTTTGAGAAACGTGAATTGACTCCCCTGGGATGCTCGCTTTTCGCAAATAGAAGTAAACCTAACGTCGCTTCTATTAGGCCGTCTGACAAACTATCTCTTCCTTTTCAAACTCTGATTTCCTTTAAAATGGCTCCGATAGGCAATAAGGACGCTGTACCTCCTTCTTATTCTATAAATAATAGTCCTGACTCAGTTCCCTTCTGTGTACAGAGAAATGGCACTAGGCCAATGGGAGATTTTGAAGCTTGTAAAAACAGCGTAAATTTGACTGTGGAAAACAGGCCTCTGTATGTAGGGGGGCCTGTTTATTTTGTTTGTGGTAGTTTAACATTTCCCTGGCTGCCCAAGAATTGACAGGGAACCTGTTATTTAGGAATATTGTTACCCGGGGTATTTGTAGCAAGTACATTAGAGATTTCTAAGGCTCGCCTGCGGCGAGACGACAACGGAGATACCCCTGGGCAAGTATTGGGGGACATAGCGAAATCAGTTGTGCCCTTTTGGGGGCAAATAGCAAACTCAGAGAACATTAGGGGATTAGAAAGGGTACTGGAGAGAACGATCAACCGGACCACGGACATACTCTACAATATGACCTTAGAGCAAAAGGCAATAAGATTGGTAGCACTTCAAAATCGGATGGCATTAGATGTCATCTTGGCAGAACGAGATGGAGTATGCAAATTAGTTGGGTCCGCTTGTTGTGTTTTCGCACCAGACTCATCACCAACAATTTTTAAAGCAATTCAGAACTTGCATACTCTCAGTTCTGAAGTCCATATCCCTGTAGGAGACTGGAACCTTAGTACTTGGTTCTGGGATTATTTGCGATCTTGGGGTTGGAAGGTGCTTTCCGTTATTCTGGTTATTTTAGGGATTCTGTTATTCCTTTGTTGCTGTTTTCAATGCCTCCCAAGTATGTGTGGAATGATAGGGGGGTGTTGTGCTCAAGCAGTGAGCGCAATAGGGCATAAAATATATACCCCAGATACAGCATCTAAAGAATTCATGTTACAAGAGGTTTTCTTGAACGACCTTATGGCCATAGACATTACAGACAATGATGCGGAATCTATGGATGATAACACATGGAGTTATTTTCAAAAGTATTAGGAATGATGTTTAGCACTTGGCATAGGCCAAAAGGAGGGTCTGTCGAAATTGAAATAATATTATACCTCCAATCGCATTGTTTGAATGTATGTTGGCCTATGCCAAGTTGTCTAAAAACATTGTGTAAATAGATTCCGCGGCAAGGTCTTGACCTTAATGTATTGTGTGAATCGCCATCTTGGATTTAGCCGCCATTTTAGGTTCTCTTGTAGTGTGGAAGTCACCCTGAACAACAAAATGGAGGCCGAATGACATTTTGAGTGGGATTCTGGCCGTTGTGACCTCCGCACACATGAATAAGTAATATGCCTGCAGGCCACTTGTTGGAGTCGCGAACTAAGACCTTGTCCTCTCCCTGACCTATGTGTAAATGAACAACTGTATCAGCGAAACTGATCAAAATGCATACATTATGGGATCGACCTGGCAACGAACTCTAGGCCTGGTTCTAGGAATGGTTAACCCGCGAGGGGGTTGGCCAGAGCTGGATAAAAAGTATAAAAACCTGAGTACCCCAATGTACGGTCTCTCACACTAACACGGCGAACTACCGTTGATAGTTCGTTCTGTTACTCTGAGGGCCGAATAGCTATCCATTTGTCAATTGACTTTTGGTAATTGTTGCATCTTTGAATAAAGCGCTTTGTATGTTCTTTGTAACCTGTGTTGGTGTGTTTCCTTTGGGCTTCCTGGCCTCATATCAATTTCTCTGTTTCCACAGTTGGCGCCCGAACAGGGACCCTCAAGATTGATGCCGGATCATTGAAGGTTGACGCAGACTATCGAACCGGGATCGGACGGTGTGATTCTGTGGGCCCGACCGATCGAGACGCGATACCTCGGCAGCGCTGCACGATCCGATCCTTGGACGATAGTCTTGTGGTCTGACACGGCATCTTGACGAGGGTCCAATTTTGAGGCGGGCAGATTTGCCGAAACCACCAAACACAAGGTAAAATTCATTAGGTAAGTTCTTTGGTAAACCGTACGGTCCTCCTTAGGTTTGGTCAGGTGCAGTCATGACCCGGCTCTTAATTTAACCCTGACAATTTGAATTTGGCGTATTGTATCTGCAGACACAATTATTGAACCAGGTAACACCAATTTTTTGTGAAATGCCTGGAAAATTGTCTAGCTGCTTTAGGGCTCTGTTCCGCAGCGATCGACAATCCTTGGAATTTAGCCGGCCGGCACCACAGGAGGGGTCGCCGGCGTGTACTATGTACTGTAAGTATGGCATTGGAAGTATAGAATTTAATGATATTTGGCACAGACAGACCAGACATGCCTCTGAATTTCAGTGGCCAATCAACGGTAGTTTTGAGATCCCCCGTATTGAATACTTAGAATTGATTTTGTTAAAGAAAAAGGCTAGACCAGCAGCCTTTGATGTGTTACAGAATTAGAAGAAAGAAGTGTTACAGCAGCTTAAAAGTAGGGATAAACATGCACGTCATCATAAAACAAACGCTGAAAAAGCATTATTATATGATAAAGAAAAGCGGTCAGAATTAGTTAACAATATGGATAGAGCCTTTTCACTCGGAGTCCAAAAAATGTACCCCTCTAAAGATTTCCATGTTTCTGAAGAATTTATTGAGAAGTTATTAAATGAACGCAGGCCCGATGCCTCAGCGCCACCTCCGTATGCCCCTATTTTGGGCGCCCTGCCCGCTCCTGTTGTCGCTCCTGTTGTTACTCCTGTTCCCCCTATGCAACCTATTGTTCCTAGTCCTTTGGTTGTTGTTCCTCCGCCTATCGCACCACCCCTTCCCTCTGCACCGATAGTTGCACCTCTGTTAGAATTACCTATACCTCCGCTCCCGAGTGGCCCCGTATTGACTGAAGTCGATCCAGGTGCAGGATCAAAGATTGTGACCCGTAGTACTGTTTCTGCAGATAAGAAACAGGAATTGTTTGCATGGGCTAAGCATTGCATGGAGAAAGGCGATCAAGTTAATGTTTTTTCCACATTATCTAATTTGAATAGTTTTCCAGAGAAAAATGTTTTTATCGAAGGTCTGGGGACTCATTTGTGTGTGATGTGGGGTAGATTACAAAATTCGGATCTTCAACAAGGGGTGAGAGATCTGAATGCTTTGGCACTTTCGAAGGACACGGAGCAGAAAGTAGATGGGCATGTTGTAAGATTGTTTGAGTTTAGAAAAGACTTCGAAAATTCACGAGATGAGGATGATGAAGACGATAGAATATATGTACAGAAACGGTTCCTTCCGTGCCATAGATCGGCACCTGAGGAAGTACGAATTTGTACTAAGGACGCGGTTCGATGGATCTCGGATTCATCGATACCGCCAGACGAGGTGTATGACACGTATAGTCAGTATACGGTAGAAATGCAAAGGAAGGTAATTCAGGTGATGGTACAGCACCTGCAAGAGGAATATGTAAGGAAGAGGGTTAGTTGCCCCATAGAATTATTGGGGATTTGTAAAAGGGCTTTTTCGCCCGATACTTTGACAGCTGCCTTAGCGCTCGACCTGGCCCTGTTGCTTAGTAAGCGGCCGGAGGTACCTATATCTCAGTGGCCTATGAGAGAGGTTCCTCCGACCTTTGTCCCAAGAGTTGAGATCCCCGCCAATGCTGGGACTGGTGCCCCCGCTGTGAATATCCTTGCACATTATATATCGCAATTTGTTCACGTCCCGTTTTCACGACAGGAAGTGAACACAATTAGACAATCAGTTCCTGATATTAGGAAAAACTCGACAGGGTTTTACAAAGAAATAGAGTCCGTTTTACAGTCCTCTGTGTTCACCTTGAGTGACATTGACTTGTTATTCCCTGTACTCCTACCCGTAGATGTATGGAAACAGGTTCGGACAATAGATGATGTGCCGGGGCTGGGAGATACGTGGGCAAATATGATTCGAATTGATGGAGAAAGACCAGCTGGCGAGAAACCACCACGAGTAATACTTACTTTACCTGATAGGATTGTTACGAAACTAAAAACTATAATTCCAGAGAAATGGATTATTTGGGACAAGCTTACGGCCTGTGTCCAAGGGAAAACTGAAGGCGCCACCGAATGTTTTAATAGATTCAAGCAGGTATTTTCTGACTTCAGTGGACAGGATTTAGGTACAGAGTCGGGGAAAAGGTTGTTCGTGGACAAATTTGTACGTGGATTGTTACCTGACATCCAGTCACAAATTATGTCCTCTGAGAACGCTTGGCAGGCAAAATCTCAATCTGAGGTTTTGCACATGGCTCAGTATTATGAGAACCGTGTTAATAATGAGAAGGAGAAAATTGAAAAGAGAAAGGGAGATTTGAAAACCAAAGTATTATTACAACAAATTGTTAGAAACCCCAGAGGAGGTACGACACAGACTAGAGGTCAGTACGTCCCAAAAGGAAATACTCCTTTGAGTCCTGTGAATATTAATCAATGTGCTTATTGCCGCCAGGAAGGTCATTGGCGAGCACAGTGCCCCGTCCTTCGCCAGAGGTCAAGCAGTGCGTTTGGGGGTATGGATAGACGACCTAGGGGCCGCCCTGGAGCAGGGGGCCCTGACAGAGGTCAGCTTTTACAGGATTCTCAGCAACCTTTTTCACGGGAAAATCAGACCTCGAGTATGGACTCGAGAAACATATTTGATCACCCTTCTGCTGCCTACCTTTCTGAAGAGCTTCCTTCTGACGAGGCTCTGTTCCATTAGGATTGCCCGAAGCAGGGTTTGGAACCTTCGCCTATTCCCGTTAATCAGAAAAGCCCCTACGTTGAATTATTAGTAGGGAATAGGAAACACCAGTTTTTGATTGATACTGAGCACAGAAGTGCTCCATTGATCATTCTCGGGTTCCAAACATCCCACTGTCAGGGCAAACAAATGTTTTCTGGTGTACCAACTGTCTGTCCGGTTTCTGCACCGGTATCCATTTCTTTGGGTCCCTTTACGGACCATTGTCCCTTTCTTCTCACTTCAGACTGTGGAGAGAATTTGCTGGGGTTGAATTTGTTAAAGAAATCGAACGCAGTAATCCATTGTTCTTCGGATGGAGTACAGCTGGCGGTTTCACCACAGCAACTTCCTAATTCTCAGTTTCTGATTCAACCTTTACCTCCCGAGTTTAGCATTGTCCCGGAATGTTTGTGGGCGGTGGACGACAATGATGTCGGAGTGTTACAGATTGAGCCCGTTAAAATAGTCCTGAAACATGGGGTGAAACTGCCGCGCATTCCGCAGTATAAAATATCAGTCGAAGGCGAACGTGCTTTGAAATGCATTGTCTCCGATTTTGTACATCGTGGGGTGATCGAGGAGATTACAGGTAGTTTGTGAAACAGTCCGATCCTGCCCGTATATAAGAAAGGCGACAATGCAATTACATACCGGTTCATAATTGATCTTCGTGCTATTAACCGAGTGGTCGCCCCACAATTTCCTATTGTACCTGATGTGACGACGATATTGACAATGATCCCTGCTACGGCTACGCACTTTAGCGTTGTGGATCTGAAAAACGCCTTCTTTAGTATTCCTATACATAAAGAAAGCAGATATCTGTTTGCGTTCACCTTGGGGGGACGCTCATTTACATTTACAAGGGCACCTCAGGGTACACTGAAAGTCCCAGTATTTATAGTAGAGCTTTTAAAGAGCAGCTCGACACCCTTGAATTGCCACCTACTTGCACGCTGCTTCAATATGTTGACGATTTGCTTTTGGCTGCAGATTCTGAGAATGCCTGTAAAGAAGGCACTATACTGTTGCTTGTTCATCTAGCTAAAAATGGTCACAAAGCTTTGCTTAAGAAATTTCAATATTGTTGTCAGGAGGTTGCCTATTTGGGCTAACTCCTGTCAAAGGAGGGGAGAAGATTGACACCTGAAAGAATAAAACACATTTCTGGCAATTCTGTTCCAAATACACAGAAGGAAGTCAGAGCCCTGATAGGTATGGCCTCTTACTGTAGGTTGTGGATCCCGAACTTCTCACTAGTGATAAAACCGATGTTGGCTCTGACGAAGAAGGGCATTTGTCAAGTGGCACAGCGAGTAGAGCGCTCGCTTTGACATCCGTGCAGAGCCTGCTACCGCAGGTTCGAATCCCTGCAGGGCCAAACTCAGCTTTTCATCCTTCCGAGGTTGATAAATGAGCACCACACACCGTGGGTAATAATAAGCAGCGCTCAGATACCTGAGGGTTCGTAGCGCTATATAGTGCCAAATTATTATTTCTCTGCCACTGCCATGGGAATCGGAACATCAACGATCATTTGAGCTTCTCAAAACCACGCTATGTTTGGCACCGGTTCTGAGTACTCCAAAGTATGACAAGGCCTTTGTGTTGTTTGTGCATGAATGTGATGGATGTGCTTTGGCTGTGTTAACACAGGAACATGGAGGGAAGAATAGGCCGTGCGGCTACTACTCCTCCGCCCTTGATCCTGTCGCATGCGCTTTGCCAAGATGTTTGCGCGCTATTGCTGCTGCTGCCGCGTCTGTAAAACAGAATGAGGGAATGGTCCTAGGCCATAATTTGATTCTGATGGTACCTCACTCTGTTGATATTCTATTGAACAAAACTCAAACGCAACACCTCACCTCAGCACGGTTAACAAGGGATGAACTAATTCTGTTTGCCCCTCATATTCAAATTAAGAGGTGTTGTGTTCTTAATCCGGCTGAACTCTTAACTTTCCCGCAAAATACTGTTTGCGGTGGCGAAGAATTACATGACTGCCTGTATACCACTGAACAAGAAACGAAGGGCAGAATAGATCTCATAGATACTCCTTTGGATAATGCAGAAGGGGAGCTGTTTTGTGATGGCTCCTGCTTCAAACTTTCGAATGGTACATCTACAGCTGCTTATGCAGTTACTACATTGAGCAAAGTTGTCGAAACTGAGAGAATTTCGCATAACTCCGCGCAGGCCGCAGAAATTATAGCGTTGACCCGAGCTTGTGAACTTTCCCAAGGGCATAGAGTCAATATATATACTGATAGTCAGTACGCATTTGGGGTGGCTCACAACTTTGGAAAGCTTTGGTCAGAAAGGAGTTTCCTGACCTCACATGGGACCAAGATTCAGCATGGCCCCTTGATAGTGCAATTACTTTCTGCACTCTCACTCCCTAAACAGTTAGCGATCATGAAATGTGCAGCACATCGCAAGGTCATAGATGATGTGGGGAAAGGGAACGCTTTTGCGGATTTGATAGCCAGACAAACGGACACAGACCTTAGCAGGGCCATGTATGCCTTGAGGGAAATGAGAGATGCTTGCATAATGGATGAAGCTATTGGGTCTGTACGAGATATTCAAACTGATGCCACAATAGAAGAATCTAAAAAGTGGGCTGAAGGAATGGGGAAACTGGATAACGAAGGGTGTTGGGTGGATACATCCGAGGGGAAATGGTTGCTTCCTGATTTTTATGTATTGGCAATGGTTACGATAGCACACGGTCCTACACATGTGTGTGCCCAGCAGATCACAAAAATATTAGAACAAGTTTGGGTAAATGACAAGATTCTGGAAACTGCAAAGAGGCACGTCCAGAACTGTATGATCTGCCTGCAGCACAATGTGGTTAAGGGGACAGTGACTCCAAGGGGAAGTTTCGGGCCCCCTTCTGTCCCCTTTGAGGTTATTCACTTTGATTATATTGAAATGGAGCGATGTAATAATCTAAAATATGTTCTTGTAATTATTTATGCCTTCAGTAAATGGGTCGAGGCTTTCCCCGTCAAAGATGCTACCGCCATGACCACTGCAAAGATTATGGTAAAAGAATTCTTTCCTCGATTTGGGCTCCCGAGGATAATCTGGTCGGATAATGGTCCTCACTTTATCGCAGCAGTAATTTTGCAAATATGTGCAGCCCTATGTATTGAGAAACGATTTCATTCAGCTAGACATCCTCAAAGCGCTGGGTTGGTGGAAAGACACAATGGTATTCTAAAGAATAAACTTGCAAAAACAAGTGCTGATACCAAACTAAAATGGCCAGATGCCTTACCTATTGTGTTATTAGCTATGCGTACCACACCTCAGACTAGAACTGGGCTTTCTCCATTTGAAGTAGTGTTGGGGAGACCTGCTAATATTTCGGGTCTCCCGAAACCTAAAGCCCTGAGAGAGGTGGAAAATTTATTGCTTGTAGAATACTGTAACCAGTTAACTAAAAACCTGTATTTCATTTATCACCAGATTCACTCAGCTTTACCTGTACGGTTCACGGGCCCAGAAAACGATATACAGCCCGGAAGTTGGGTCTTAGTAAAGGCCTACGAGAGGTCTTCCTGTCTCGCGCCTCGCTGGCGGGGACCCCATCAGATGTTATTGGTCACCAGGACAGCAGTGCGGGCGGCTGGAAAGAAGAACTGGATTCACGCGACGCACGTCAAGAAACTTCCTCACCCGACGCCACACGCTACAGAAGAAGTAGAACCCCTCGTTGATGCTACAGTCTCTGATCTTGGAGTAGCAAACAGCGCTGTGAGTGCGTCGGAGAAGTTCTCTGAGCCTGAGGAGCTCGGGGAACAGTCCATTTCGTCTCTCCACTCTCTTGAAAAATCACTTCCGGAAAACACTGTTTCGAGCTCTGTGACTTCCGTCGCCACCGACACGTCGCTTCCCTCAGGAAGTGACGATACTTTGCTTCCGGACCACACAATTTTGGGTACCATTAGGTACAACCTTCGACCAAGGAAATAGAACTACGGCACGAGTTTCGTACATCTGGAAAAAGGAAGTGATTTGAAAATTGTCTTGGTATGAGAAAGTTTTGTTGAACAAAAGGGGATTCTGCTGGCTAGGGTTGGGAAGGACTAAGAAATCAAGCGACCGTAGTGTCGCCAGCAACGAACATTGGGGCCGTCGATTGAGAAACTACGATGCCTGCCACCTTCACCGCTGCTCCCCGCACTGGACTTGTAAATAAGGGGGTGACCAAATCGAACAATGAACAATGTTCCTGGGCCCCGAAAACGTACTGTTGTGTTTTGATAATGATTATTGTTATTTTTGCAACTGCTGCTGTAGGGCTTTGGTATTTCGAAGAAATCTATCCTTTGAAACCTTTATTACCGACCGAGATCGTACCAACTGTTTTGACTCCCTCTGTACACCTTCACACTCTGTCCCCTAGAGACTCCCAACATAGACAGAAGTATCATAATAACACTCTGATGATAGTAATGAATGCTACTCATGCCATTTTTAATAAGAGTAATTGTTGGATTTGTACTCATTTACCGCAACATGGGAACAAGGGACTGGGATGGTATATACATCCTCTACCTTTAACGACTGCTTGCTATGCCTCTCTTAGAGCACTATTCTTTGGCCGATGGAATGATAGCATCTCAGGGAACTTTGATGGAACTAATTTAAATGATTTCGAGAAACGTGAATTGACTCCCCTGGGATGCTCGCTTTTCGCAAATAGAAGTAAACCTAACGTCGCTTCTATTAGGCCGTCTGACAAACTATCTCTTCCTTTTCAAACTCTGATTTCCTTTAAAATGGCTCCGATAGGCAATAAGGACGCTGTACCTCCTTCTTATTCTATAAATAATAGTCCTGACTCAGTTCCCTTCTGTGTACAGAGAAATGGCACTAGGCCAATGGGAGATTTTGAAGCTTGTAAAAACAGCGTAAATTTGACTGTGGAAAACAGGCCTCTGTATGTAGGGGGGCCTGTTTATTTTGTTTGTGGTAGTTTAACATTTCCCTGGCTGCCCAAGAATTGACAGGGAACCTGTTATTTAGGAATATTGTTACCCGGGGTATTTGTAGCAAGTACATTAGAGATTTCTAAGGCTCGCCCGCGGCGAGACGACAACGGAGATACCCCTGGGCAAGTATTGGGGGACATAGCGAAATCAGTTGTGCCCTTTTGGGGGCAAATAGCAAACTCAGAGAACATTAGGGGATTAGAAAGGGTACTGGAGAGAACGATCAACCGGACCACGGACATACTCTACAATATGACCTTAGAGCAAAAGGCAAAAAGATTGGTAGCACTTCAAAATCGGATGGCATTAGATGTCATCTTGGCAGAACGAGATGGAGTATGCAAATTAGTTGGGTCCGCTTGTTGTGTTTTCGCACCAGACTCATCACCAACAATTTTTAAAGCAATTCAGAACTTGCATACTCTCAGTTCTGAAGTCCATATCCCTGTAGGAGACTGGAACCTTAGTACTTGGTTCGGGGATTCTTTGCGATCTTGGGGTTGGAAGGTGCTTTCCGTTATTCTGGTTATTTTAGGGATTCTGTTATTCCTTTGTTGCTGTTTTCAATGCCTCCCAAGTATGTGTGGAATGATAGGGGGGTGTTGTGCTCAAGCAGTGAGCGCAATAGGGCATAAAATATATACCCCAGATACAGCATCTAAAGAATTCATGTTACAAGAGGTTTTCTTGAACGACCTTATGGCCATAGACATTACAGACAATGATGCGGAATCTATGGATGATAACACATGGAGTTATTTTCAAAAGTATTAGGAATGATGTTTAGCACTTGGCATAGGCCAAAAGGAGGGTCTGTCGAAATTGAAATAATATTATACCTCCAATCGCATTGTTTGAATGTATGTTGGCCTACGCCAAGTTGTCTAAAAACATTGTGTAAATAGATTCCGCGGCAAGGTCTTGACCTTAATGTATTGTGTGAATCGCCATCTTGGATTTAGCCGCCATTTTAGGTTCTCTTGTAGTGTGGAAGTCACGCTGAACAACAAAATGGAGGCCGAATGACATTTCGAGTGGGATTCTGGCCGTTGTGACCTCCGCACACATGAATAAGTAATATGCCTGCAGGCCACTTGTTGGGGTCGCGAACTAAGACCTTGTCCTCTCCCTGACCTATGTGTAAATGAACAACTGTATCAGCGAAACTGATCAAAATGCATACATTATGGGATCGACCTGGCAACGAACTCTAGGCCTGGTTCTAGGAATGGTTAACCCGCGAGGGGGTTGGCCAGAGCTGGATAAAAAGTATAAAAACCTGAGTACCCCAATGTACGGTCTCTCACACTAACACGGCGAACTACCGTTGATAGTTCGTTCTGTTACTCTGAGGGCCGAATAGCTATCCGTTTGTCAATTGACTTTTGGTAATTGTTGCATCTTTGAATAAAGCGCTTTGTATGTTCTTTGTAACCTGTGTTGGTGTGTTTCCTTTGGGCTTCCCGGCCTCATATCAATTTCTCTGTTTCCACACAATGAACTTCATAAAAACACATACATTATACTGAAAGTTCATCATAAGTGACGTGTAATACTCAAAAGTTAATAAGCATTCAATTTTTTGTTTCACTCACTGTTTGCATGGTTTGTCTATGGACCCTCGGGATCACCGCCTTCGTTGACGCCTTCTTCAGCTTTTCACCCGCTCAGCTGCCCGTAGGAATGGGAAGGGATGTGTTGGAAAAACGGGTCCCTTCAGGCCCTGTCTGCAGTCTCTTCTTTATCTACCACGGTCTACAGGGAGTTTCACGGTCTACTCAGCCAAATGGCAAAGGACTCGTGATAGTGCCGAGGACCTAGAGTTACTTTATGTTGACGGTCAATAGTTGTCTTATTTTAATACATAATCAATAGTTGATAAACCATCAGATCTTCCTACCAAGTGTACTGGGGAGATCCCCGGCCGGTCCATAGAGTCTGGGTTTGATCCGAAGTATTTTAAGACAAGATAGCTGCACCTTGAGATGGATGGGGGTGCAGATTTATTACTCCAGCACCAATCAATAAGGACAACTCAATGGTTTGGCAAAGGGGAGTCCGTTAAATGACAAGTACAAAAAACGGAGAAACATGGAAATCAACAGTGATGCGATAGTCTGTCTCACTTCAATTCCCTCGAAATTCATACAAAACATAATTTTTATACTCAAAACACGTCATAATCTGACGTGTAACACTCAAAAGTTAACATGCAATTCTATTGGTTAGGAAAAGGTAACTTTAATATAGGTGCTATATCTGTATATGGTAACGGAGTGAGGGGATTGGTGTCATGATGCCTACCCCCGGAGCACCAGGCCAGGCCCAGCACCCCCGGGAGCAGGCATCACGCCCCCGGGTAAAAGCCCAGCGGCCCTTTATAGGGGCTCTTTGGACTCTGTCCTGGCGCCGTTGGCGCCAGGCTCATGTTGGACATCAGTCCTGGCGCCATAGGCGCCAGGCTCATAAGGGGAAGTGTTTGGTGCACTTACCTGAAGCAGACCATGCTGCACACTCACTTGATACACACCATGCTGCATGAAGAACCAAGTCAAATGAGGCTTAGGAGGGACTATTTTTCTGAAGGAACTATTTTGTTACTTGGGTGGGGCTGTGGAAGAATACTCACCTGGAACTTCTTCCAAGCCTATTTAAGCCACACCCAGACAGCCACATGTGCTTCGCGTTGTTCTGCATCCCAGCAGCTGAACGCTCACCATGTCTGCTCCTGCACCTGGACTCCAGCCACGCCCGCCTCAAACCTGGAACACCCGCAAGGGAATAAGAGAAGAGAAAGATGAAACCCAAGAACTATTTCAACCTTCTTACCTGCATCCGGAATCTTCATGCCAGCATTCCTGAAGGAAGACTTCCATTTAAAAGAACTGCGTTGCTCGCTGCAGCGCCGCGCTTCACTCACCTGTTCCCGAGACGCCGCCCGGCTCCATCGCGGCTCTCAGTGCCGGTCGCCACATCTCTGCACCGCACCTAAGGGAAAGAAGAAGGGACAAAAGGTGAGCAAGGGAACACAAGAGGAAAGCCGGATTTTCAGCCATATTACTTACCAGCTATTCTTGGTGAGCCATTCCACACCTCGGGTCGGTGCCACATCTCTGGCAGGTACCGCACCCCGGCCCCTATGGGGAAAGGACAAAAGACATTACTGGGGAATTATAAAGACATTTAGAGGGGTCGCCCTCATCACTAACTCACCTGATTTTACCCTGGCAATGTAACCCCTCAACGCATCGCCTTTGTTCTGCACCTGAAATAAAGGACAGAAAAAGACAACATAAAAGGAGACTCACACTTGAACTTTTGCATCTTCATACTTACGGCGTATCGCTCAGAAAAGTCAAGTGGATGTGCCAGCGCCATTCTGAAAACCAGTGAAGTAACTGGACGAACGCGCGCCCCTGCACCAGAAGCAGGATGGAGAGTTCATCCTTCCAAACCATAAGGTGAGCTTAAACCGGGGGTTTTGGAGGAAGTCAGAGGAGAACGAAGGGGGAAAGGGGGGAGCAAGCACATTATTCAGCAGACAGTTAATCCCCTTTCTCATCTGCAGAAGGATATTCCTACGGGCCAGACAAGCAAGGTTTGGGGGTCCTGTTCAATCGGTGGTCCGAATTCTGCGCATCACACTTCAAGAGGCCACAGCAACCCAGACCAGACCAGCGCCTCCGTGGGAGCCAGGTGAGTGTTACAATTGGGTAACCACTATCAGGTGGGCGTCTAAGCCCTTTCTTCAAAATTGACTACTGTAGACGTCACTAAAAGTACGACGTCCCATTGGTTCTGCTAACTATAGGACCCTAGATTATTTGTTCCATGGTGATTGGGTTGGCATCAACCCCATGCATACATTTCCACTTTGCTTAGCAGCATGCAGAACGGTCAGCAAGGTGCAGGGTGTCCCCCAATTCATCCTGCCTTCCTTCAATCCATCATCACTTTATGGGTGTCAATTAGTTCACTGTGGTTGGCCTCGAAACTGCATTTTCTTGTCTTGAGAAAGTTCTGATATCTCTGTCTGGGCAGATGCCAAGCGTAGGTGTGAACCAGTGCTTCTTTTTGCTCGGATAGTCCCATGCTACCACACCATGGATTTGCCTCGTTTCCCTCAATTTGTGTATTTGATTTTCATTTCACCCGTCGCCTGCCTTCGCCATCTTATCTCGATCCTTGAGACGCAGGATATTCTGTTCTTAGCTTCAATTAAAAGAAGCTACCATTCATAGCTTCTATTGATGTTATCTTGGCTTCCTTGGCACAAGCTGCCTCTGCCGAGTTTCGATTCAGCCTTGTTTCCTCGTGTTTGCTAGAATATGAATCTTCTTGCATTTGGCCTATAGTAACCTGGGTTGGTTCTGCTTTTAGTGCAAAGTGGACTAGCACTTATATAACATGCTTCGTTTTGAGGTAGATTGTGTACAATGGTGCTTGCTGCTCTATTTTTCTACTTAGCATAGCAAGCCACACTGTTTTCTTAGCTTTCTTGTGGTTACAAGCATATGTACAGGTGTTACCTGATTGAATATCTTCATCCTGCTTGCAATTTAAGCTCCTTTGTCTTTCATCAACGTTCTCTTCTTTCAGTTTCACAATATCTTTATTCCTGGCATTTCGTCTCTTTGTGTCATCTTTGGGTTGTCATATCTTCTATAGGTGCGTTAGTCCAGGCCCCCGTAACATCACCATTTGTCTTCCATTAAGGACTTTTTGGTTTCTTCTTGGACAGTGCTTAAGTAATCTTCATTTTGTTTCATTTGCTGGTAGGGTTTTCTTAATGGGTACCTTACTGTTCATGGTTGTTTGGTTATTGGTACTTCAATAGGTATTGTTCTTCTGATAGGTACTGGGCAGAGCCCTACTGTGGCTCTTCACTGGTTTATTTGCTCATCAAACATCACATATTTCGGTGTGAATATTCCTGCGACTTCAAAATGGGCGACTGGAGTGCAGGCTTTATTTGGGACTTCCTCTACAGATCAGAGAGGAACCAGGTCAGCCAGGCCAGGGCCTGATCTGTGAAACCCAGGTTAACATGGAGACAATTGAGCAGTCTACTGTGTCAAAGGCAGAAGAAAGATTGAGTAAGAAGAGGACAGAGGGGTGATTAGAATCAAGGTTAGAGAGCAGGTCTTCACAGATGTTCTGTAGAGCAGTTTCTGTGCTTCGGGCTGCTCTGAAGCCAGACTGATGGTCATGGAGACACCCACCAGATTCAGTGTGAAGATTAAGCTGGGAGATGGCCAGTCTTTCAAGGAGTTTTCCAGGAATGGAGTGATGTAGATCAGGTGATAGTTATCAGGGCAGGAGGGCTCAGCTGAGGGTTTCTTGAGAGGAGGGTGCACAAGAGATTGCTTCAGGGGGGAAGGGAAGGCACCAGTAGCGAAGGAGTGATTGCAAAAGTCAGCCACGGCAGGAGCAAGGGGGTCAATGTGGTCCTTGATGGTTTTGGAAGAACATGGAAGAACCTGTTTTGACAAGACTTTCATAGATCGACTTGTCTAGTCAGGGGATTTGGGGGTCAATGTCTTTTCATTTGACATCATATGATGTATTTTTGACTCTAACTAATTGGTTTGTTGTGATTAGGATGTACACTGATGGTCCGATGGCCGAATAAAGTTATTTGACTGACTAAGTATTTAAGCATCATGTGCGTGCCATGCACCTATGCGTGCCATGCTCCTATGAGTGCCACTGGAGTGCTGTTCTGTTGTTCGGCTGAGCGGCGTAAGAGGTGAAAGAGAGATCGTTGTTGTGCTTGTTAAAAAAGTATGATAAACTGACTTGGCACTCTTGTGAGGAAATAGACAAGTGAGCGCATGTGTACTGCTGATGGAAATTCACGCCTGATGGGAGAATGTATGACCTAAGAGAAAGGTAGGAGGGAGCACTGACCAATGAGGTGATATTAGATGCCCCGTTGGTTTATAAAAGTGGGCAGGGCAGCCTGAGTTTAGTGGTTTCAATGCCTTCAGTATGCCCCCCAGGCAAAAATTACGTTGCTCTCCAGCAGCCGAAGGGCAAAGGGTTTTGCATCAAGACTATGACTGAAGATCATTTTACATCACAGTCCAATGGAGCGGCCAAACTGATCCCCACGCAACAAAGTGACCTGGGTCTTCTACCACTAACAGTTGAAAATCAAATCTTGGGCAAAGAGGCATTGTACGGTGTGCAGAACAGTTGCAGGGTATAACTAAGATATATCTACCCCAGTTGCCAGCATTACTATTCAATACTCTGCATGTATTTACAGGGGGGGACCTATCATACTCTGAAGTGCTAATTAAAGAGGAAATTAAAGCAGAAAACTCAGTTGAGACCATTTCGATTAAACAGGCTGAGTCTGTTCTCTTAGTTGACTCGGTAGCAAATATGTCATCCATGATGAGGTCTATAATGAAGGAATCAAACCTAGGTATTGTGAGGAATTTGACCATCTGCATGGTGGGGGTGCACTCGCCTGGGCTTTTTGAAATGTTTAAGTAAATGGTATGATGGTAGACCAACCTCAGGAAAATGTGTAGAGCTAATCCACACACATTTTCCCATGCTCAAACCAAGACAAACGCATTGACCTGTGTACTCTCGGTGGACACAGCCTACAGGCACAGCCTTCCCTGTCATATTTAGTTGGAAAGTACCATGTCATCTCCAGGAAGAGGGAGAGCCAACCTTTACACTGACATGGCCAGCCTGATTATCTAACAAATGCGTCATGGATCCGCCCTGCTCTTTTGTTCAGCCCTGCAGCTGGTGGCAGCAATTGACATACCAATAGAGGGTACTTCAAACAGGCCCACATGGGACCTGGCTTCAGAGGATAACAAAGGATACAGGAAACCCAGCAACCTTTCATATGTAGCTGTGTCAACCTGAAGCAAGCTTCCACCCTCAGTATCAATGACAGTGAGCTGTCATGTCTTGGACATCTGTTTACAGTAAGCAACCCCGGTAGGGGGACCCTATTGATAAGGTACAAGAATTTGGTTTTTAGGAGCCGGATAGGCTGTTCTCACTGCAGCTTCAATGGAGACCCAGTGCTTTAACGGGGATCACATAGAGAGGAACATTAACCAGAGGGACTCTGAACACAAAAGACAGGAAGATGGGTGGGACTTGGTGGCAAAAGGGCGTGTGGTCAAAGCTTTCTGTTGAAAGAGGGTTTATGCCATTTTAATTCTGGGGCACCCCTTGTTCCTGTTTTCACCCCTTTACATTTCCAAGGCACTCTGGTTATGACCTCACACATCCAGGAGATTGTTGGTAGGGACCCCAGGATTGGTTCTTTAAGGTAGGCTTAGCATACACCAATCACTGTGGCCCACTTGGCTTAAGATGATGGCTAGAACCCCTTTTTAAGCAGATCATCTGAAGACTTCACCAGAAGTAACAAAGAAGAACTCAACCTTGGATCCTGGCTAAAGGCACAGTCTGCCTTACATGTTCCACCAGTGAGGGAAGGCCAGGATATCCAAAGAGGGAAGCAACATCCCTCCCCTAAACATCTCCCGGGGAACACAGTTAGCTACAGAACCCAGAGGACCCTCCAGCCTATCCAGAACCGGTACCCAGCTAGCACACAATGTGCCCTGCTAGGATCTGCAGCAAGCTCTCTGGACAGGGAGCACCAGAAGGTCTCTGAACCTCCAACCATGGACATGGCAGCTGCCTGCAACACACTCCACAGCTTTGGGCCATCCACCTTATGGATGACACAAGCCCATTGAAGAAGCTGCGATAAGTGCCTCGACGAACATTTACCGACATCTGCCTTAAAGGACATTTTTTTGAATCAGTCAAGTTGCTCGAGCTGCAACCGACTGCAATGCTGACCGCTGTCAAGCCACAGTCACTGAAAGACATCCAAGACATCTCAAACTGTGCTTCAGATCCACCAATCAGCACTGAGACAACGATTCCTGACCCCGAGCTGCCTTGCATGCCATCCTGCAGCCGTTCGTCCAGCTTCCCTCACCGAACCGTCTAGCCCCTGATATCCGCAGCTGATTTCCATCTTGAAATCTGTCACAGAAGCCTGCAAAGCACCCTGAAGTTGACTCAACCATGTCAAGCACTAAGAATACCTACAGCACAAGGTACATTGCATTAAGACCCATTTCACCCTTTGCGCTGAAGCCAAGTAACCTTAAACTGTTGTTGTTATTAATCATACCAGCTACCCTCTTGTCAGTATCCAGAGTGCATCCTTTTTCTTCTTTGAAACGATCTATCCTCTGCATTCCTCTACAGGGTGGGTTGTATTTTGTAGTGTTCTAGAACGGTCTGTTGTGATAACAATAAAGTAGATTTGTTTATACAACCTTAACTGGGCAGTCCCTTTTACCATTGGGTAATAATTGTATTTTCGCTGTGTTACAACTAACCAACGATCCACAACCTTAGGGAGATGAGCCTGCTATTCCGTCCTCATTACCAAAATTGGACAAGGAGGTTTATAAATTACTTGTATTCCAATCTGTTTGGATCTTTTCTGCTGTATTAGAGGTGTGGGGTTGATTGATGGTTTAGAAACTGATATTCACCCCTCAGGTATTTTGGAGGAACTAGAAGGCCAATCAACAACACTAAACCTAATAGCCTTGAGTCTTAGCAAAATTGAGTCATAGGCCTAGGGCAACCAATGCCTCCTGTGGTGTAGTCCAGGGTTGGTGAGGAAACTGATCTCCCTCATAGATCCACTCAATCGTGTCACACAACAACAGTCAAGAGGAGTAAAAAAGGGGAATGCCATCAAAATTGGTGCCAACGAGAACGGTAAAGCATCAGGGAATGGCGAGGATCAACGTGGAAAAGGAAAGCGCGCAGACTACTTTAAAAAATAAGAGATGGCCCCTCTCTCATGCGATGTGTCCTCGGTTGAGTTTAATCCTGCTTTAGCTAGTTCAGGAATGCAAGATGAGGATCATGTCTCAATCATCACAGTGTGAAGATTCTTGTTCCAAGACAAGTTGAAAACATCTGTGGTTCCCCTCCTCCCCCACCATTGTGCCCAAGAATCAATTTGCGGCGCAAGGGGAGGGTGTGCCCGGAAAAATATTTGATCATAAAATGGGCACTTAACACTGCCTGCAAGGAATGTTAGAGTGGTTAACACTGCCTCCAAGGAATGTCAGAGTGATAAACACTGCCTCCAAGGAATGTCAGAGTGGTTAACACTGCCTGCAAGGAATGTCAGAGTGGTAAACACTGGCTGCAAGGAATGTCAGAGTGGTTAACACTGCCTGCAAGGAATCCCAGAGTGGTAAACACTGCCTGCAAGGAATGTCAGAGTGGTTAACACTGCCCGCAAGGAATATTGGAGTGGTAAACACAGCCTGCAAGGAATGTCAGAGTGGTAAACACTGGCTGCAAGGAATGTCGGAGTGGTTAACACTGGCTGCAAGGAATGTCAGAGTGGTTAACACTGCCCTCAAGGAATGTTGGAGTGGTTAACACTGCCCGCAAGGAATGCCAGAGTGGTTAACACTGCCTGCAAGGAATGTCGGAGTGGCTAGTGATACACACTGCTTGCAAAGAATGTCAGAGTGGTTAACACTGCCTGCAAGGAATGTCGGGGTGGTAAACACTGCCTGCAAGGAATGTCAGAGTTGTTAAAACTGCCTGCAAGGAATGTCAGAGTGGTTAGTGGTAAACACTGCCTGCAAGGAATATCAGAGTGGTTAACACTGCCTGCAAGGAATGTCGGGGTGGTAATCACTGCCTGCAAGGAATGTCAGAGTGGTTAACACTACCTGCAAGGAATGTCGGAGTGGTAAACACTGCCTTCAAGGAATGTCAGAGTGGTTAACACTGCCTGCAAGGAATGTCAGAGTGGTTAGTGGTAAACACTGCCTGCAAGGAATGTCGGAGTGGTTAAAACTGCCTGCAAGGAATGCAGGAGTGGTAAACACTGCTTGCAAGGAATGTCAGAGTGGTTAACACTGCCTGCAAGGAATGTCGGAATGGTAAACACTGCCTGCAAGGAATGTTGGAGTGGTTAGTGGTAAACACTGTCTGCAAGGAATGTTGGAGTGATTAACACTGCCTGCAAGGAATGTTGGAGTTTTAACACTGTCTGCAAGGAATTTCAGAGTGGTTAACACTGCCTGCAAGGAATGTCAGAGTGGCAAACACTGCCTGCAAGGAATGTCAGAGTGGCAAACACTGCCTGCAAGGAATGTCAGAGTGGCAAACACTGCCTGCAAGGAATGTCAGAGTGGTTAACACTGCCTGCAAGGAATCCCAGAGTGGTTAACACTGCCTCCAAGGAATCTCGGAGTGGTAAACACTGCCTGCAAGGAATGTCAGAGTGGTTAACACTGCCCGCAAGGAATATTGGAGTGGTTAGTAATAAACACTGCCCACAAGGAATGTTGGAGTGGTTAGTGGTAAACACTGCCCGCAAGGAATGTCAGAGTGGTTAACACTGCCTGCAAGGAATGTCGGAGTGGTAAACACTGCCTGCAAGGAATGTTGGAGTGGTTAGTGGTAAACACTGTCTGCAAGGAATGTTGGAGTGATTAACACTGCCTGCAAGGAATGTTGGAGTTTTAACACTGTCTGCAAGGAATTTTAGAGTGGTTAACACTGCCTGCAAGGAATGTCGGAGTGGTTAACATTGCCCTCAATTAATGTCAGAGTGGTTAACACTGACCCCAAGGAATGTCGGAGTGGTAAACACTGCCTGCAAGGAATGTCGGTGACGTTCATACTGCCTGTCAAACTAATGTGCATCAGCCTTTGGCTACTGGTGATTGTGGGCCTGCAAAGATGGATGGAGCCTTGGGGCAGGGAGCTCGCAGGAGCTTATTGTCTCAATCATGGGGGGTCTCCTGGAGCATTGCCAGAGGGGATCAGGGAGGGTTGCTATCAGATTGACCAATTAAGAATGACCCGACAGAAGCCTCAAAGAGGCCACAATATGGGGAACCAGAATGAAGGGAATTTAGTACGCCAGGCTTGGCCAGGTGGGAAAAATGCTGACTGTCAAACTACTGTTTCGCTTGAGAACGATCACACGTGAAGGACCTATAAAACCTACTGGGTGATGTTTACTTTATTTTATCTCCATTCCTTGCATTTATAGAAGCACACACAGACGGTAGGCATCGGTAGGCATCTGGGCGCTATTACAGACAGTCAGATTATGCACAGGGAATAGCAGGAGGGACAGATGATCTCAGGTTAGTTCAAAAGGTGAGAATTTATTTTTCCGGAATAGGTGGAAGGAAGCCTCTTCTTTTAGTGGGTAGGGGGAGATTGTTGCAGGAAGATGGCGCTGCAACCTCTTTTTAGCTTCAATGTGGTATGTTGAGGCAGCAGTTGTAGGTAATTCAGAGTGGACTAGTGGATGCAAGTCTCTTGAGCTTTCGGGTGAGGTATGAAGGCGCGTTGTTGGACAAACATCGGTGAGCAATGGTGAGGATTTTGAATGTGATTCTCTCTTGGATTGGGAGCAAGTGAGCTGACCTTCTTGCCGCCGAGATGTGGTTGTGCTTCTTCAGGTCAAGCGCAGCACGGAGAGCATTGTTTTGGATTATTTGTAACTTGGACATGTATTTTTCTGAGGGGCCGCAGAGAAGAGCATTGCAGTAGTCTAATTTCGAAAGGTGTGTCCCTGTGCGATTGTAAGCCAGTTGTTTGAGAAGAGGTATGGCTTACAAGTGGTGATGAGCTTCGTGGCATAGGCTGAAGTGGAGGTGACGTGATTCACAGGGTGTGTCACAGTAAGAAATGCGTCTAGCTTTTTACCGAAGTGTCGACTTGGATTGTGTGGCCATTGATGGTAAACTGGCGGTTGCATCAAGTGTGGCAAGCCGGGCAGGGGATGCGATGAGTAGCAACTCTGTTTTTTCATCATTCAGATTTGAATAATTTCATACATATTGTTTACTTTGAGGGTGTCTTGTGAGTGGTCTCTGGAGAGGAGGATGAGGATTTGGGCATCATTGGCATAGCTCGAGTAAGTGATTCCTAACAATATGAGGTGGTCAAACAGGGGATTCGTGCAAATTGTGTAGTGGGTTGGTGAGACACAGGAGCCTTGTGGGACACCACAGGGAATAGGATTAGGGGGAGCGGCTGCCTCACCAGCAAAGACCCTGGAGGTTCTCTTGGCTAGGAATGCTGAGATCCATTTAGCTGCCTTTTCAGAGAAGTGTGTGGAGGAAGTGAGGTGGTGGCAGAGGGTTTGGTGAGGTCGAGGAGTAGAAGTATGAGGAGAGAGAGAATGCCAGCCTGCATGGCCTCATTCAGTTTGTTTTCGAGGTCTAAGCAGGCTGTCTCCAGTCCATGTTTAGGGCAGAAGCCGGATTGGTGAGGCCTCAAGATGTTTTGCTTTTTAAGGAAGTCATGAATTTGAAGGTTGGTAACCCTGTCAATGATTTTCAACAGGTACGCAACTGTCGTGTTGGGCCAATAGTTGCTAGGGGTAGCTGGGTCTAAAGTCGTTTTTTTTTTTAGCAGGGGAGAGACCCATGACTGTTAGTGTGACGCAGGAACAGAGGAAGAGTTGATGATGGCTGTGATGAGGGGGAGTAAAGGTTCTGTGCAGTCCTTTAGAAGGGAGGCTAGGCATATGTCGCCGTTTCAACATGAGGGTTTTGGCCTATGATGATGGTGCCAAGATCTGATAGTCAGGTGGGTTGGAATTTGAATGGGTGGATGTAGGCTTGTGAGCAGAGGGGGTGGACTGTACGGCTTCTGAGATGGCTGCAAGTTAATTACTGATTTTGCTTTTCAGTTGCGCAATTTTCCCAGTGAAGGAGTTTCTGAACATTGCTACACCAGAGGTTGCTTTTCTCAATAGTAGATAGGGGGCAACCAGTGCTTCTAGGTCTCAGACAATTGCAAACAGCTCTTGGTTTCAGGAGTCTGCATTATCTCTTCTTGCATTGTAAGTGGGTATTTTGGAGGCATGAACCACATTCTTGTATTCAGAGGATAAGATGGTGACATTTTCTTTGGCACTAGTGGGATCTTTCTGCCAAAAGTGGGTTCTGCTGCTCTCTTTTTGAGTGGATGGCATGAAGGTGGGTAGTGAAGAAGGTATTGCAGTGACTGATATTTTTAGCTGTATAATCTTTGAGCGTAGCTAAGGAGTTGACAGCGTTATCTAACATTAGATTGCAATTGTTCACCAGGGTGTCAGTGTTGTGAGGCATGGGAAGGAGGAGGTTAAGCAGCGGGAGGAGGCGCGCACTGGTCTGGTGGTGCATACTGCGAGCAATGGTAGGAGGCAGTCGGGCGCGCATATTGAGCTTTTTGCTGGGAATAGATATATTGAAGGTGATGATGTGGTGATCTGACCATGGGCAGGGTAGATTGCAGGTGATTGACATGTCACAGTTCTGATAAAGAATCCATTCGAGCGTGTGGCAAAGTATGTGCGTGAATCCTTCCGATGCAGCCCAGAGTAGAGGTGGACTACGCTAGGGCAAGGGCGCCCGCATCAGTGGCATCATTTAAGCCTCGATAAGGACACTCAAGATGATGAGTTGGCTAGTGGATTTAAGGTGGGAAGAAATGGCTTGTATGAGGTCTCCTTCAAATGTTGTGGTAGGTCCTGGGGGGCGATAGATGAGGAGGAAGAGGGAGATGGTTGAATTAGCTGAGCTGTCTAAAATAGATTTGCAGTGTGGGATTTGGGTAGTGGTGATGGCGAAGATACCAATGTTACTTGTAACATTGAGGTCTAGAATGTCTGGTGCATGGGCAGCCAAGTATCTGCTGTTGACACGGGCACCTCGTAGGGGTGGGATAGGTGTGGGACAGAGGAGGATGGACTTTGTGCTGGCTTGCGTTTCTGGGGAGGTTGTTTTTGTGTAACGAAAGTGTATATCGAGTGGCATTGACTATTCCCACACGTAGCTGTACAACGTTCTGTGGGGGAGACCACCAGTCTGAGAAAGTTGGGCTACAATCTTGCAGCTTGCAACGATAGAGGACTGGAAAGGGCGGTCAATAAAAGAACGGACGTGAGGGAAGAGGAGCGATAGCCAATACAAAAGAGCCTGAAACACCCCTTACCCCCCAGAGTGTTAACAACAGGAGTGAGACTGGGATGAGCAAGAAGGATGACATGATCGATACTAGCTTGAATGGTATAAACGAAAGGTGCTGGTTGGCATTAACCCCTGAGGAATCGACTTCTCAGCTGAGGGGTTTAAGACAGCAAGTGTAGTGATAGCGAATCCTACAGCTGCCTATCATGGAACATGAGAGCCCACAGACATTTGACAAGTAATGCCACCCTTTTTATTAGCCCACTCAATGGTGCTGTAGCTATAAGTTTGGTGATGACAGACCCTGTACTGAATGGTGTATACAAATATGACTACAGCCGGCCATAATGGGCAAACAGGGTCACCCATCGGGTGTGTTAACAATAGCCGTCAGAAATGATGCAGTCTTCTCCTTTGTGAAACAGCTGAACTCAAGCAGGGGCATCCTGGCTATCCACCTGGGGCGGAAGGGGGAAACTGATGGAAGCATTCTGGTGACTAACATCGATTGGCAATGCGCGCATTGTGAACTGCTACGATTCCTGGGCAGTCTCACCACAGATGTGGAGGTATGGCTCCTCAGTTTCCTGGGCGGTCTCACAACAGTCATGGAGGCATGGCTCCTCAGTTTCCTGGGCGGTCTCACAACAGTCATGGAGGCATGGCTGCTCAGTTTCCTGGGCTGTCTCACGACAGTCATAGAGGCATGGCTCCTCAGTTTCCTGGGCGATCTCACGAAAGTCGTGGAGGCATGGCTTCTTTCATTTCCTCAGCGGTCTACCGACAGTCGTGAAGGCATGGCTCCTCAGTTTCCTGGGCAGTCTCACAACAGATGTGGAGGCATGGCTTCTCAGTTTCCTGGGCGGTCTCACGATAGATGTGGCGGCATGGCTCCTCAGTTTCCTGGGTGGTCTCACGGCAGTCGTGGAGGCATGGCTCCTCAGTTTCCTGGGTGATCTCATGACAGTCATGACGGCATGGCTCCTCAGTTTCCTGGGCAGTCTCACGATAGATGTTGAGGCATGGCTCCTCAGTTTCCTGGGTAGTTCCACGATAGATGTGGAGGCATGGCTCCTCAGTTAGCTATGTGGTCTCACGGCAGTCGTGGAGGCATGGCTCCTCAGTTTCTTTGATGGTCTCATGGCATTCATGGAGGCATGGCTCCTCAGTTTCCTATGCAGTCTCATGATAGTTGTGGAGGCATGGCTCCTCAGTTTTCTGGGCGGTCTCACTACAGTCATGCAAGCATGGCTCCTCAGTTTCCTGGGTGATCTCATGACAGTCGTGGAGGCATGGCTCCTCATTTTCCTTGGCGGTCTCACGACAGTCGTGAAGGCATGGCTCCTCAGTTTCCTGGGTGGTCTTATGACAGTCTTGGAGGCATGGCTCTTCAGTTTCCTGGGTGGTCTCACCGCAGTCGTGGAGGCATGGCTCCTCAGTTTCCTGGGTGGTCTCACGATAGATGTGGAGGCATGGCTCCGCAGTTTCTTGGGCAGTCTTACGACAGTTGTGAAGGCATGGCTCCTCAGTTTCCTGGGTGGTCTCACAACAGTCGTGAAGGCATGGCTCCTCAGTTTCCTGGGTGGTCTCATGACAGTCATGGAGGCATGGCTCCTCAGTTTCCTGGGCAGTCTCACAATAGATGTGAAGGCATGGCTCCGCAGTTTTTTGGGCAGTCTTACGACAGTTGTGAAGGCATGGCTCCTCAGTTTCCTGGGTGGTCTTATGACAGTCGTGGAGGCATGGCTCCTCAGTTACCTAGGTGGGCTCACGACAGTCTTGGAGGCATGGCTCCTCAGTTTCCTGGGTGGTCTCACGGCAGTCGTGGAGGCATGGCTCCTCAGTTTCCTTGATGGTCTCATGATAGTCGTGGAGGCATGGCTCCTCAGTTTCCTGGGCGGTCTCACAACAGTCATGGAGGCATGGCTCCTCAGTTCCTGGGCGGTTTCACCACAGACATGGAGGCATGGTTCCTCAGTTTCCTGGACGGTCTCACAACAGTCATAGAGGCATGGCTCTTCAGTTTCCTGGGTGGTCTCACCGCAGTCGTGGAGGCATGGCTCCTCAGTTTCCTGGGTGGTCTCACGATAGATGTGGAGGCATGGCTCCTCAGTTTCCTGGACGGTCTCACAACAGTCATAGAGGCATGGCTCCTCAGTTTCCTGGACGGTCTCACAACAGTCATAGAGGCATGGCTCCTCAGTTTCCTGGGCGGTCTCACCACAGACGTGGAGGCATGGTTCCTCAGTTTCCTGGGCGGTCTCACAACAGTCATAGAGGCATGGCTCCTCAGTTTCCTGGCCGGTCTCACCACAGACGTGGAGGCATGGTTCCTCAGTTTCCTGGGCGGTCTCACAACAGTCATAGAGGCATGGCTCCTCAGTTTCCTGGGCGATCTCACGACAGTCGTGGAGGCATGGCTTCTCAGTTTCCTGGGTGGTCTCACGACAGATGTGGAGGCATGGCTTCTCAGTTTCCTGGGTGGTCTCACAATAGATGTGGAGGCATGGCTCTGCAGTTTCCTGGGTGGTCTCATGACAGTCATGGAGGCATGGCTCCTCAGTTTCCTGGGCAGTCTCACAATAGATGTGAAGGCATGGCTCCGCAGTTTTTTGGGCAGTCTTACGACAGTTGTGAAGGCATGGCTCCTCAGTTTCCTGGGTGGTCTTATGACAGTCGTGGAGGCATGGCTCCTCAGTTACCTAGGTGGGCTCACGACAGTCTTGGAGGCATGGCTCCTCAGTTTCCTGGGTGGTCTCACGGCAGTCGTGGAGGCATGGCTCCTCAGTTTCCTTGATGGTCTCATGATAGTCGTGGAGGCATGGCTCCTCAGTTTCCTGGGCGGTCTCACAACAGTCATGGAGGCATGGCTCCTCAGTTCCTGGGCGGTTTCACCACAGACATGGAGGCATGGTTCCTCAGTTTCCTGGACGGTCTCACAACAGTCATAGAGGCATGGCTCTTCAGTTTCCTGGGTGGTCTCACCGCAGTCGTGGAGGCATGGCTCCTCAGTTTCCTGGGTGGTCTCACGATAGATGTGGAGGCATGGCTCCTCAGTTTCCTGGACGGTCTCACAACAGTCATAGAGGCATGGCTCCTCAGTTTCCTGGACGGTCTCACAACAGTCATAGAGGCATGGCTCCTCAGTTTCCTGGGCGGTCTCACCACAGACGTGGAGGCATGGTTCCTCAGTTTCCTGGGCGGTCTCACAACAGTCATAGAGGCATGGCTCCTCAGTTTCCTGGGCGGTCTCACCACAGACGTGGAGGCATGGTTCCTCAGTTTCCTGGGCGGTCTCACAACAGTCATAGAGGCATGGCTCCTCAGTTTCCTGGGCGATCTCACGACAGTCGTGGAGGCATGGCTTCTCAGTTTCCTGGGTGACCTCACGACAGATGTGGAGGCATGGCTTCTCAGTTTCCTGGGTGGTCTCACAATAGATGTGGAGGCATGGCTCTGCAGTTTCCTGGGTGGTCTCACGGCAGTCATGGAGGCATGGCTCCTCAGTTTCCTGGGTGATCTCATGACAGTCATGGAGGCATGGCTCCTCAGTTTCCTAGGCGATCTCATGATAGTTGTGGAGGCATGGCTCCTCAGTTTTCTGGGCGGTCTCACTACAGTCATGGAAGCATGGCTCCTCAGTTTCCTGGGTGATCTCATGACAGTCGTGGAGGCATGGCTCCTCATTTTCCTTGGCGGTCTCACGACAGTCGTGAAGGCATGGCTCCTCAGTTTCCTGGTTGGTCTCACGACAGTCATGGAGGCATGGCTCCTCAGTTTCCTGGGCGGTCTTACGACAGTTGTGGAGGCATGGCTCCTCCATTTCCTGGGTCATCTCATGACAGTCATGGAGGCATGGCTCCTCAGTTTCCTGGGCGGTCTCACAACAGTTGTGGAGGCATGGTTCTTCAGTTTCCTGGGTCGTCTCACGACAGTCGTGGAGGCATGGTTCTTCAGTTTCCTGGGTCGTCTCACGACAGTCGTGGAGGCATGGTTCTTCAGTTTCCTGGGTCGTCTCACGACAGTCGTGGAGGCATGGCTCCTTAGTTTCCTCGGTGGTCTCATGACAGTTGTGGAGGCATTGCTCCTCAGTTTCCTGGCTGGTCTAAAATGAATAGCAGGAGATACTAACTGCTAATGCTTGAGTCGACCGGATGTTACACCACCTTGCCACGAAGAGAGGGTACAGCGGGGTGAGCTATGGTGTCAATTCATGGAGGTTTGGGGTTAGTATGTATTTAATGACCACTTTCAGGGTTACCATATTAAATTTCCCACACGGCATAGGAATCAATTTAGGTCATCTATTGACTATATTTTTGTATCTTCAAGACCGTTGGACAAATGTATATCTTTGGGTATAGGGAGACCGACTTAGCAATCGCAATATATTGATCACAAGGATCAGGTATTCCAATCCAAAAAGAGATTCTCTGGCCCAGCGAGATGTGATGGTCAACTGCGCGGGCAATGGAATCAAATAGGATAAGAATATCTTGGTAGTCAACAATCAGTCAAAATTCGTACACAAATGGAGCAACAGATGGACTTGCTTATGGTGGGAAATGCGCCCCCTGTTAAAAGAAACATGGGGGGGTTCTTCTCTGTTGTGGCAACACTCCACCCTTCAGGTCATATCATCATGGAACGGATAGGGTGGTTGCTGAGAAGAACAACTATTCACGATGGGCAACTCGCCAAATGAAATAACTGTATAAGAAAACTGTGGAATGTCCAAGACTTGTCAGGCAGTGGAAGCAGCGACATAAGAACTAGACGAAAAATCACAGACACCAATTACCCCAACAAGATGGGGAGCCATGTTTTCTCTATTGCTACCCAAACAGAATGCCAATTTATGGGTCCCAGTTAATAGCCTGGAGGTTGAACAGAAAAAGGTCCAAACTATTCCTATTCTAGAAGAAACATGGGTGACGCATTTCTCCCAGCTGTGCGGATGTGAGCAGGGAAAGCAATGCCCTACGGTGAGAGTAAAAGGCAGCTTACGGCAATTAAAATTCTCTGATGAGGATGTGGAAAAGGCCATTAGGAATGGCTGGTGGATCTAGGCCGGGGGTCCAAACCAACCAGCTAAGAAACTGTTTATATGCGATCCGGCAATGTGGGCATGGATTCTTTTCCTGTTGTTCTCTGATATTATAAGAAAGGAGCCACCTCCCCTGACATGGAATAACGCCTTGCTCATTCCAGTCTATAAAAAAGTCAATCAAGTAGAGCCTAACCAGTTGTGGGCTAAATGGAATTCTTAGGGAATTGGTTATAGATGCACTTGTGTATAGGTGTGTTATACACGCCATATCATATCATGTCATATCATATCATATCGTAGATGCATCCGCATCAGAATACAATGATACAGGTTAGGCTAGACAGTGACGGTCACTTGTCTAGATACATGTGCACATTTCTTGCACTAAGGCAAGGATGTGTGTTGACCCCTGTCTATTTAACTTGTATGTTGCGGATATTGGGGCCTGCCTTGATGGGGCTTCATTCATAGATCCCCGCAATGGAGATCTCAGGATAATATGGCCCGCTTACGTGGACGATTTTCTATTATTTGATAAGACGCCTATTGGCCTGCAAAGGATATTAACGGCCTTTCACACCTGAATGGTGAACAACAGATTAAAATTAAACCCCAAGAAAACAAAGATGATGTGCTTTAATGGCAGAAAGAATAGGCAGAGTTGTACTTGGTTCATTAAAATCAAAGGTTCTGGTATTTAAGGGGTGCAGGAAAAATTGTAAAGTACTGCCCTGGTACTTGAAAAACGGCAAAATAGAAGTTGTAAATAAATTTGTGTACTTAGGGCTGACAATTTACGACAAGTTCTCTGGTTCCGAACTACAGGAAGATTTACGGGCAAAATTTGTAGGGGCTGGTATACAACTTAGAATTTTCGATGGAAAATTCGGTAGATACTGGCCCTCATTACGACCCTGGCGGAATTCGGAAAACGATGGCGGAAATGCAATACCGCCATCGAATAGCGCTCGGTGCGACTATGACCCGTCACCGCAAAGTACGAAGCCACTAGCGACACCGTAGTGAACGCCAACGCCAACTGCACCAAGCACGCGCGCGCGCGCCATGCCAAACCGTAAACACCACCATGGCGCAAGGGTACGCCAATTCCGACCCTAGCGGACATGTACCTAACGCCATCAAGCATGGCGGAATGTACCATTCCGCCATGGTGAGAAGTACGGCATCGCGAATCAACCGTAAACGGCCCCACTGAGTGCCTGTACACCGCTCCCTGCCCACAAAGTACAACTCCCCGTAGGTGCAATGAAGCCACAATGCAACCAGTGAAATGTACAAGTCACCCATGCATGCCAACGAACAAAAAAACACAACAGGGGCCAATGGGAGCTGCAGGGCACAGATGGCACGAATACAGAAGCCATCCCAATGGACATGACCACAGTCCCCCACCAAGAAACGCACGCAAACACAGGCACCTGTGACCAGCAATATTCCGAAAATCACATCATTACACCAGTCCACCTGGCTGACCGGCATCTGTCACACAAAACCCAATCCCCCGCCCCTGAGCATGACAACATTCAAACAGTCATATTGGCAGCCCCCATCCCTGACCTCACGGGCTTCGTAGGCAAACGCGCCCAGTACAGTACCACGCAACTAAACTCCGAAGCTGGAACCCAATGCAGATCTCCTCACAATACATCGCTCCCCAAATAGGCATATGCCACATCACTTGCAAAGAAGAACGCTACACGGGCCAAATCAGAATAGAAATTTAATGCACAACAAAATCACCAAGCCCATACAGCCATCAGGCCATGAACTCCAAAACACATTTCACCATTGTGGGCTGCATCCGCAAGAAATGACCAGCCACTACTTGTGTGACGCCCTGTTCCATCCTGGTACACAGAGCCACATTCACGTACGAAAAGGCAACATGGAAGCGCACAGAACCGCAGGGCCGGCCCAATGGGGAGGCACTAGTCCAGCTGAAAGGCCGAAATGTTGCTCCGAGCCACCAGTACTGCGTAAGGGCATGTGGCCCATTGGCGATCGTCCCATAAGATCGTAATGCTGCTCCACTGATTAACACGAAGCAGCAGGTGTCGGGAGTAAAACCCATCTGCAGGAGTGGCATACAGATGGCAGTGGCAAAAGGGGAGGAGATACCTGTCAACCAAAAGAAAAGAAAAAGAACAGAATGGCCATCAGAACTACATTCCAACAACTCACTTCAATGATCACACTAAATCCACAGCCATATGCATGCTAGCCCACTCCAAAGGTCCATCACCACCCAAAAACCACTTGCGACTCATAACTATCTATATCGAGGTGTAAACACCATCACAAACGAGTGTACCTGTGCATGCGTCTGTCAAAACAGAATCCATCAGATGGGATTGGTAACGTGCATGGACACAAGTGTCTGAGGGCGCGTCGAGACAGGGAGGGCTCAACAAGGCCAGATAGACGATGGTCCCACTATGGCAGCCCTGCATCACATAGCGTAGGGGAGGCGGATAGATCCCAAGAAGCCCTGTACATGGCAAACTCTGTATCACATCACCTGCCCATGCATCCATTCATCATTCCCTCATCCCGGGATTAAAACGCCTGAATATTTACTCACATAACATTAGAAATATCCATTGAGTCTGTGCGTTATGCAGCCTGCAAAATGCACAGTGCCCCAGCCCGTAATTCCAGTGTAGTGAAGTAACATGTATTTGGGAACGTCCGGCCTCATCGCCCACGTCGCTATTGCGCATCCCATACTATTCATATCAATCATTGCATCCTCGCCATGGCCCCTGTCCCAAGGACATTGAACAATAGTACGTTATATTAGCAGTCAGACCTGTGGGCATTTCCTCGCCGCCAGCTGAAAACCGAAAGCGCCGCCCTTCGAATTCCTCATTTGCAACATCACGTCGAAGAGGCATCTGTGGCCGTTTGAAATCACTAATTAATCCATCGAGTGCGGCTGTGTGTGAAAATGGCAACTGCCTTCACCCACAAATGGGACGCCCCGCCCGTCATTGCAACTCGGTACAGTGATGCATGAGGGCCCACCGTTACTCGAGTACTACGTTCCACTGACCCTTCACAAGTCTGTTCGCGACTGCACAGATAGTATGTGAAACAATGGGACCACAGCAGAATGAACATATCAACCAATGTTACACGGCCATCGGGTACAAATACATGATTGCAATAGCAAGATGCCATTCCCCGAATTGCAGCGTTGTGCGCGGGACGTGCTCGGCCAAAGGGGTGAGCAGTTTGTACAGGTGGAATGAATCTCCACAGGTGGAGGCCATACAGCCTGATAACACATAAATTGCACAGCCAGTCTCCTCCCACAACCACACCGAAATGCTACCGGCAGGACTCGCGATGTTGGCCCTGGGGGACATGATAGCACTGCAAGTACTCCAACTCCAAGAAGAAGACGAACACCAACTACAACCGGCCGCACGGAGGAGACGCAGGAGGAGGAGGAGGGCAAGGCAGGGCCAGCAAGGGCCGCCAGCACAGCCACTACCACCACGCAGGCAGCCCGCAATCCCACGCCTCTGAGCACATCCGTTCAACCTCACTGATGAGCAGATCCACACCCTCTACCGTCTGGACCGGGACACCATAGCCGCCATTGTGGACATGACACAGGCTGACCTTGTCAGCATGATAGATAGCCCAACCGCCATCCCACCCCTACTGAAGGTGGTGTCTGTACTACACTTCCTGGCCACAGGCACCTACCAGCACACAGTCGGACAGTTGCATGGCATTTCTCAGCCACTGTTCTCACGGACACTATTGCAAGTGCTCGATGCCCTCCTGCAGCACGCAGACGACTACATCTCCCTACCACGCTCGGAGCAGGAAATTACCAACACAAAAGTGGGATTCCATGCACTTGGCGGCATACCGGGTTGCATTGGTGCCATCGACTGCACCCATGTGGAATTGGTCGTCCCACATGCCATGGAGGCCCAGTACCGCAACCGAAAACAATTTCATTCTCTGAATGTACAAATGGTGTGTGACTCCAACAGGATCATTACACATTGTTGTGCCCGATTCCCTGGATCAACCCATGATTCTATGGTCTTGAGGAACTCTACAATACCACGCTAAATGGAGCGACACGCAGGGAACAGATCCTGGCTACTCGGTGAGTCTCATTACATGCATGATAAGGTGGGGTATGTGATTCGGCAATGACCTGGCAGGAAGGGGGGGGGGTGTGCGTACGTAGCAATGGCATTCCACATCATACGTTTATCGTCCACATACAGGTGATGCTGGATATCCACTGAAGAGATGGCTCCTCACACCAGTCCGGAACCCACGGGACCAGCATGAGGAGGACTACAACCATGCCCACTCACGTACCCGTGTAGTCATTGAACAGGAATTCGGCCTACTAAAGGGTCGTTTCCGCTGCCTCAGCAGGTCTGGCGGGGCACTCCTGTACCGCCATGAGAAGGTTGCAAAGATGGTGATGGCATGTGTCATGCTCCACAACATGTGCGTACGTAGAAATGTGCCCATGCCCCCTGACGCAGAACTGCAAGCACCTGATGATGGTCATGATGAGGGTGGGGATGTGGCAGCACCTCAAGGAGTCTGCGAGGCACCGGAGGGCCGTGACATTCGTCAGCATCTCATTGATGTATGCTTCTAGCACTCACGCCTGGTGGCTGATACATGGACACGGGACTCGTGGCACTGTGTGTGTCTGGGACATGCACAATATGGACTGTACGCCTATGATGGGCTAGTACACAAAGATCAATGTCCACACATCTCATTGGTTGATCGTGCACTGTTTATGGAATATGTGATATCATGTAGTACACCCTATCGACCCGCCACCCAAGTGAGCCCAACACACCCCCTCCACCCTCCTACCTCCCCCCCGAACACCAGTGTCCAAAGATGCTCATTGTCAGTGGGCTGTCGCTATTGCAAGCCCCCTCTGCGGGTATCAGGGGCACCCCTGCCTGTGGAGCGCAGGTTCCTCCCAGATCTACGTTGGGGGCTGCCCTGGACGGAACTTGCAACGGATGATGTCTCTGCCTGCTCACGTCCATGCATGTCCCTAAGGGTTTGCGAGAGCTCAGTGAGCACACGGCGCACTGCGGCAAGTTCGGCACATACGTCTTTGGACGTCGCATGCAGTTCCCCCCTCAGGCTCTCGGTGCTTCTCTCCATTTGGACTCTCAGGCTCTCGGTGCTACTCTCCATTTGTGCCCTTAGTGTCTCTGTACCTCTCTCCATTTCTGCCCTAAGTGTCTCAGTTGATGTTTCTATGTCTGCCTTAGTGCCCCCACATTCATCGGCATGGTCCTTGAGGAGCGTGGCCAGTTGCTGCTGTTGCACGATTAACTGGTCGAGGGACTGTTGCCTCTGCTGGGCCATGGCCATTTGCGGGGGTGTCACAGAGGGGCTGTTGTCCTCATGTTGCCTTGCCACAGGGCTTGTGGGGGATGGCCAGTCGTCGTCTTGTGGGTGCCCCTGCGTGGTATCCTCATGTTGTACGGGATGGGACAGACAGGGGGATTGGGACAGGTCATGGATGGATCTGATTTCGACATCCCCGTCTTCTGTGTCGGAGCATGCTGCCATCAATGGGGTGTCACCTATGGTGCTGCTGCCACCAGAGGCAGTGCCTTCTGTGGCATCCGTTGGGGGGACCTGTGGTGGTGGTGTTGTGGGCATGCTGGCTGCTGGGGTGCCTGTTGATGTTCCCTCCTCTGTGCTGCCACCTGATTTGTGCTGCTGCCGTGTCTTGATGCGTGCAGCTGAGGTGGAGGGTCTTTGGCCGTTGGTCTTGGCCCTCTTTGCAGGTGTGCTGGTAGGGGTGTCCTGATGCTCGTCGTTTGGATCGGACCCTGTGGTGGAGTAAAGGAGGGCGAGGGTTATTAATGGGTCTGTGGGTATTGGAATGGCATTGTATCACATGCATTGGGGTGGTACCTGAGGGTGATTTGGGTCGGGGCCTTGGAGGTGCTTTCATTTGTGTGTGGGGTGAGGGTGCAGTTGTTTGGCAGCCTGCAGTTAGGGTGTGCCTGCTGCACGTGTAGTGCGTGTTTTAGGGGTTTTTAATTATTTATGTATTTATTGTGGGTTTTAACGTGCGCTATCAGGCCGATGTGTGTGGACGTTCTCCTGGACATGTGTTTCTGTTGCACTATGTGGACACATGGTACTTCACATGGATGGACTTTGTGGGTTTGGCATTGTTTTATTTGGCCCACCTACCTGAATCTTCGGATGTCTGCATTCCTTTCTCCATCCCTCCGACTCCCTCTATGCTCTCCATTCCGATGGTGGAGGCACAGATTTCTTCCCAGGGGGTCAACTTGATGGGTGATTCAGGACCTCCCCCGGTGGCTGTGGCAATGTTGCGGTTGGCAGAGAGTATGCTGCGGACGCGTATCCGCAGGTCGTCCCATCGCTTTCGGCATTGCTGTGGGTTGCGGGGTGCGGTCCCCACCGCACTTACCCGCTGTGCCACCAGAGCCCATATGGCCTTCTTGTTTGCAAGTGCCGTCCTGGTCATTTGCGTGGAGAAGACGACGGCAGCATTCTCCTGGAGGGTCTCTGTTAGCACGGTGAGTTCCTCACGGGAGAAGTGGACCTGCCGCTTGCGGTCGCACGCTTTCTTCGCTACTTTTCCCATTTTTCTTGGTTTCGCTAGGGTGGATGTCGGGTTGGGGTGTGTCTCAGGGTAGTGTTTTTAGTGGTTGTGTGGTTTTAGTGGTTTTATAGGTGTACAGCGGGATGTTTCCCGTTCCTGGCCCATGTTTTAACTTCCGTTTCCGTATATTTCCGGTCACCGTACTTTCCGGTAGGCGCACACTGCGGTGTCCGCTGTGATGGGTGGCGGTATTGCACCTAGGGCGCCGTACGGCGGCGGTGTGGGCCGTTTTGGGGTAATTTCCGCCATCGCGGACTTTGCACTTCCGCCATGCCGTGGTGCTCGTGCCCGATGGGTCGGAATTGGCCGCACTTTGCTCCTTCGTGCAATGGCGGAAACGCTATTTACGCTGTGGCGGTCCGGTCAGTCACTTTCCGCCAGGGTCGTAATGAGGGCCACTCTCTTTTACCAGTCCTAAAATTATACAAACAGCAATTAACCCCAAAATTAATCTATGGAGCACATACTCGGAATCAGCCGATTAATTGTTCATTATTAGAGGGGGTATTATGGAAAGGTTTGCTCCAACTTCCGCAGTCGGTCCCTTTAGTAGGGATTCTGTTTGAATTAGGCTTGCTACCAGTACAAACTCTGGTAGATTGGGGCAAGCTTCAGTTGCTGGTAAATATATTGAACCCACCAGGGTCGTCAATATACGAACAACTAAATCTGGTAAGACTCCAGGGCGGCTGTAGGGTTCTCAGGGACTGGGTTCAGAATTGTCAATTAATGCTTCAGCAGGCAAATATTCCCCTGGAGGAACTGGAGTTGACACCAAAGGTTGCAAAACTAAGATGGTGTAGACATGTATGGTCTAACTTGAGATCTGAGATAATGACGTATAAATGCTTTGAGGATCATTTTCTTTGGTCATGTAAAAGCTTTAACACACTTGCACCTTATCTTAAAAAACATCCTTCGCAATCTTTGAGGTCTCAAGTGCTAAGGCTCAGGTTAAACTTGTTATCAACAAAAGAAGTACTGAGTCGTCGGGCGAACATTCCGCAAGATCAGAGGCTATGCCGGCACTGTAACATAAACATTGAGTCCTTAAAGCACTTGTGTGTGACTTGTCCAAAACTGATTGACTTGCGGACATGCTTTTTAGCAGGCATGGTCTACAACTCCGAGAATGAACTATGGTGGAGGATAATGAATTGTAATGAATTAAGTTTGACCATACATGTTTTAGAATTTTTAAAGAAAGTTGCTGGAATTTTATAAAAGTTGGTCATTGTATGCTGGATTGTATATCTGTGGATTGTACGTATATGTGTTAAAAGTACTTTAGTACTGTATAACACAATAATAAAATAAATAAAAAATAAATTAAATAAATTAGGAATACTCAACTGGACGTGGTGGCGAATCTGGTGCACCTTGGATTCCAGGTAATGGCTCGACCAGTTAAGTCCGCTATCGAGAGCTAATAGAAGCTAAAACGCTCAAGCTCACTGCCCAGATGGTGTACATCAACAGAACATTTGCAAAATTCTCCTTATGCCCCCTAATTAAACTCTATAATGTAAAGGTGGTGCCGAAAAGTTATTGTATGGCTCAGAGGTGTGGCCGAACTATAATTTGAATGAATTGGACAGTATAGAAGCCCTGAAATGGTGGCGCATTCTGACAGGCTACTGAAACGCATACCATTGGTGGCACTTGGCTGGGAATTAGGCCTCCAGTCACTGAAGAGTAGAGCTGTTTGGCGCCAGCTGGTGCTCCCTAGGAAACTAATAGGCTCAAAGGAGGACTGGATGTTTTATCATTTGGGGTAAGCCGCTCTCACGGTGGGGACCATCCACTGGGGGAGTTTCAGAACTATTGCAATATCGTGCTAGAAAATATGAGTCTGTTGACCGAAAGGCTGCTGGCGAATCTGAATAGGGTCAAATCAATGTTTTTTGAATGATTGTATTAAAAAAGCGGATTGCCTTTGCAATTATCACCTCTACGGGCGTGTAACTATAATCCCTAAAAAAGCCGGACAGGCTGAATCGTATGTATAGATTTTGACCTAATGCATGAAGCACAAAAGAAGCGTTGAGCATTAGGAACGATTAGGCCCAGGAAGCCTCAAACTTCTGGTAATATCGAGAATTTGAAACATTAGTTCAGTGCCCTGGTTCGCTCGGCCAACGACTCAAACTCTTTGGAGAACGTGACCACATCTTGGAAAGAGTGGACGCGCAATGCTCTGGATGTCCTTGTTGAATGTGCTTCAGTTTCCATGATTTTGACAGTGGTGAGATGTATAAAATGTTGTGAATTTTGTATTGTGATCTGGTTCTTTATATTTTAGATGATTATGTCTGTTGTTTTTATTTTTTTCTGTTTTCTGTTTTGTTTCTTTCTCTTTTTGTTATGTTATTGTGTTTTCTTTTTATAGATTATAAATCTTTGAAAAGTGTTGATGCATTTTAAACCAAAAACAATAAAAACATTAAAAATAAAGGAATTATATGGAGCAGAACTTGTTAGATGTGTTTTCTTGGTCCAGGTTTTTCAGTGGTACTGCTAATCAACACCAGACCACAAAGTAGCGTGAAATGCATGTACAAAATTCAAGCATACACATTGTACGCATGCATTGCATGACACATGACATTTTCAGTCATTTGTAGCGAGGGAACGTGTCATAAATTACGATTTCACATCTCCCTTCCTCTCTGCCATACAAATACTCCAGCGTTCACGCCAGCATGACATTTTCCTGATGGCGGAAATGCAGCGGGTTCCGATGGAATCTGCCCAACCCACCAGAAAAGCAGGCAAATTCTATCCAAATCTATTGTAACCGTTTCCTGCCATGACCACTCAATCTGCTTGCCAAGAGCAAAAGGGCGCCGTAAAGGTGATTACGCAAATGGTGAACATTACGTGGAGGTGACCTGTTTTCACCAAAGTGCAGAGGTAGCAGGTCCCATCAGCACAATTTACAAGGAACACAAAAATGAGACACGGTGTGAAAAACGTGAAGGTCAAAGGAGACATTTTCTTTGCTGAAGGTACATTTCACTTGCACAGATAGAAATGAAAGTGAACTGAAATCAGCAGCACTAGTACAGGGCACCAACACAATGCTTTATAAGTATACTACAAGGATGTGTGCCAGATGAAATCTGATCTACCTTTTCCTTTCTGTTCTTCTTTCTGCTTAATCATCCTCTCTTTTGACTCTTTGGGTCTCATTATTATTTGGGCGGTATTATGGCAGTAAACCTGCCAGAATACCGCCCCCAACGGAATTAATGTTACCACCACTTGGTACGGCAGAGTTACCTCTTGATTACAAGTGGCAGTGGTGGGGTTGATCCCCATTATTTTAGAGTTCATTGGACTCTCTGTGGCATTTTTGGCAGAATTTCCGCCAGCGGAAATAACCGCTGCAGTAATTCTGCCGATTTCACTGATTTTCAGTGGAAGGTGGGAGGATATACCTCTAGAAAAATGTTTGGGGTAAATCTCCCACTTCAGGGCCATACTTGTAATATGGTGGTGTGGGAAAAGTGGCGGTAATTCCGTTGCCGCCATTTTTTACCGCACCGCCATACTTGTAATGAGACCTTTTATTTGTTTACATGATGGATGTCCATTTACATACATGTGCATACCTATAGATATGGAATCATACACATGGGTTGCCCTGATGACATACATGTCCGAAATGCATTCGCAAATAAAAAAAAATACCTTGCCTGTTTTCTCTGTCTGGAATCTGCATATTAAAAAAAAAAAAACACCTGTCCTCAGAACAATCTGAATATGTCTTTATTCCAAATGAATGAGCTCTACTTGAATTAAACATAACCCACACTTTGAGGCGTGTGCTAGTTTCTGTGACAGAATCTGACACACATTATCCGGTTTATAGTCAATCCATCGACTGCCAAAGCATCTAATGCAATACCATCTAAAAAAAATAATCTAGTATTTTTTTACATTTATTTTTAATGGGGGGGTCCCCCCAAACTCCCCTTTTTTAACCTTTTAACCCCATTTTTATTAAACTAAACCCTTTACCATCTAAAAAAATTCATTAGATGCTTTTTTTTAGATAGTATGGCTGTTGATGCTTTGGTTGTCGATGCAATGACCGCATACCACATTATCCTGGTGAAGACCAAGACCCCCATCGGTCCGAGACACTATGAGAACCAGTCTACATAAACCTTGCACACACTTTAGTAAGACAGAAGAGTGAGTGCATACACAATGCAAAAGTCCAGCAACATCTACTTTGATCTGATGGAATTATTTCCTCCACAATACCTGTGTGCTCATGGAGCTAAGCATAGGATATATAACATAGCATGAAAGCCAAAGCATGCGTGTGTGTGTTGGCATGTGGCATGATTCCCATCGTACCCCGTTTGCCAGATGCCAGCCTCCACCCCAGAGGCAGATAGAATGACTGTTGTGGCTGTGGCAGCCTTTTTATCAGAGAACAGCACTTCAAGCACCGTAAGACCCCAGGGAGATTGTTTATTGCAAGATAACCAGTTAAACATGAGCACCTGACTAGTTTCCTGTTGCCCAGCACCATTCTTGTGGGTCCAGCCCAAGAGCATTTAGGAATTGATTAATATGTTCCTTGTGTGTTCCCCGTGTGTAATAGACATTAGCCTTAGATGTGTTGGAGTAACCGAGCTCACACATCAATGTTGGGTGATGACAAATAGAGACAGATTGATTTGCAAGGCTAGGAAACAGCTTCCTATGTCTACCAGGAAGTGACCGCTCTACCATAACCCACTCTCCCTCCCCTCTACCTTTATAGGCCCGGAGTTACCTGGCCGATTAGAACCTGGAGAGCATTCGGTTACCCATCGCTAGGTTTGCTGGATGGATGATTCATCCCGCCTTCTGACAATAGGACGAGTGTCTTTATGAGTCTATAGTCCTTGCAAGTTGCCAATTCATGTGACGACTTCCAGTCCCGTGGTTGCTGCAGGGGTGCATGGCTCCAGAGGCGCCTCTCCCAACATCTGCGGTTCTATAAGTCCAGCGTGCATACTGGTCCTTTCCAGTCTGACCCATCACGCGGGCCAAACGAACCTGGGCTTTGACTCCCGCTGAACAACACGTTTGCAGTGCCATCACCTACGCAGAGTAAGACAAGTAGGTGCAAAGCCACACTTTCAATTCACTGCAACAGTTTCCTACAGAGACTGTGAATAGAGAAACATTACTCAGGCTTTGCTAGCGTGAAACAGCCAAAGGGTAGGGGGGCGGGTGGGAGCGGCGAGGAGGGGTGGTGGCCTACATTTGTTTGTGATTGGCTCATTTAGCTTTCAAATGAATGCATCTGTATTCCTTAATGCATCGTGTTTCTCCTTTCCACCACAGCTGTCATCAAACCTCCCTGCACCGTTCGATCACTAAAACAACACGCATTTACACACTGCACACACAGAGTCTCTTTATTCGCATAAAATAGAACTGGTTGAAGCATGCTCCGACAGATCTATGTAGCATTTACACATGTGTATTCTGTAGTGGGGATAGTGAATTAGCCATACAGATAGAACAAACAATAAGCGAGCTCTAATATAAGCAATATTCTAATTAAACTTTGTGTAGCACCCTACTCTTTTCCTATTCACTTCCGGGAATGTAAACCACACAGCCAACCAACTATGTGTTTAGCCATCTAAAATATTGCACATTAAATAAAACTAAGGACCTGCCCACATTGGTGCTGTCAGGAGCCAGTATGACGATGATAAGGATGATGATGACAGGTTATTTATAATGGGCTTAATATCCAGAGGTTTATAAGCGCAGACTCGAGGATCGAACCTGTGGTGCTCTGTGTCGCCCGTTGCCCCTGAGCTATCCTCCAGTAGCCATGGGATGCCATTTGAGACACTGCAACTCCATACAATGGATCTGTTAGAACCTATGAAAAGTTCATGGCTACTAAGGACAATGGGCCTCATTACGACCCTGGCGGTCCGGAAACTACGGTACCGGTAAGCATGCCGGTACCGTAGTTCCCGGGCCGCCATACTACCTGTTGTGGTCACGGGTGCCTGTCAGCCCGCCAGGTTTTTCGTGGAGGGTGTAATGGCACCAGCGAGCAGAGCACGTCGGCTGCACCGGCACAACTCTGAATGTGCCGGTGCAGCCGAACTCCCCATCCCCATTCAGCCCCATGGGGATCTGGAGGCCCTTGATTCCGGCACCTGAAAATGGGCAATTACCGGGTCCACCAAGCTCGGCATTACCCGGTTCTTGCCCATTCATGGGTGCTGGAATCTAAATTCATGGATAAAAATATAGGGAAAACACCAGAAATCCAGCTCATTAAACTTCCCATCCACTATTGTACTTATAATGGCCAGTAGAAATACAAGGATGAGCAAAAGTTTCAGAATATAGTACATAAGACCTATCCCACTCCTCAGCTCTTTGCCTTCCCAAACAGAAGCGAGCCGTCAAGAGAAAACCTCGCAAAGGTTCAAGCTGGCCACTCCTCGTGCCAGAGACCACGAAGAAAGAAGACATATGTGGGCCATGTTCTTTATTGTCTCATTCCGGCTCACACTATAGCATCAGAAATAAAGTGTCTCTGTGAACATTGGAAAATGCAAATGATTGCAAGCTGCATTTCGGATTCACTTTTCCATGTAGAATCTGTTTGGACTTCTGCTCGCCCTCTTCTGCACAGCGCTGCGCTGCGTGTCGGCGGGTCTTAGCTCGCCAGATCCTCTGTGACCTCTGTGGAAACACTCCACTGGTGAAGTGCTTTATACTGGGTTCCATGAGGCCTCCCGTTAAGCACATGAGAACTAAGCGACGCTGACTTCCTTATTCTGCACCATCACCATCCATAGAGCAGGTCAGGGTTCAGGGTGTCACAGGGTCACGAGCTGGCATGCAGAGTCTCGTGTGGCGTGACTCGTAGGTTACAGTGGCTGTGCCACAGTTCATAGTTTAGCCCCCCCCCGCCCCCACTTTCATGTAGTATAGCCTTTGAGCAGGCTACATTATGCAACCCTCTGCACTTTACAATGGGCAACTCTCTATTCCAGCGCGGTTCTGATAGCATTTACATGGTCTTAATGCTGTGTTATTTGGACACGAGCACGATGCCACTCAATGGTTCTAATGCATTAACACATCAGTGTTAACCAGAGTATGTTTCGAACTTTTAATGTGCACCACATGCTTGAGCATTGCAATGGCCACAGATCAGACATTAAGATGGGTTTGCCTCAAGAAGCGAAATCATCCAATCAGTGTGTCAGGGGGGATACGTGTGTATGAGGATATGCTGAGCTGAATGTTGTGGGGTAATGGGGAGGTTTTGGGGGCATTGCAAGAAACATACAATATTTTTTATTTATCTCGCGCTCAGAGCGTGACCAGGCAAAGGGAGGGGAACAGGGGAGAACAAAAACAACAATCTTACTAGGCCCAGTGACATTAAGAGTGTGCAAGTGCATGGGAAAGGGAAAAAGGGGGAAAGTGCATGGATGGGGGGAAAAGTGCAAAGTGCGGAACAGAAGAGAGAACAGAATAAATAACAATAAGTAAAATAAATAAATAAATCAAGGCGATCAATAGTGGTAGCGCAGCCAGCAAGTAGAAAAGTGCTGGGTTAGTCAGCGAGGGTGTATCTGATAAGTGCAGAAGAAAAGTGGGTGGGGGACTGTATGAGTGCAGATACAGACCCCAGTGCAAGGGCTGGCCTCGAGGCAGTGCAGAAGGGTGGCAGGGTGAGCAGGTACCTAGCCCCAGGGGAAAGAGGGTGCCAGGTGCACAGTGCCGAGAGAGAAAGCAGATCAGCAGGGGAGACAAAGAGGAGGCACTGGGAAGCACCTTGGCACTGGGAAATAGGTGGAGGCAAACCTTGTCCACTGAGCCTGTCTTTCTTACAGAACTAGGGACCGAGAGCCGCAGGGATATAGAAATGGGCACTGAGAGTCTTGTGGAGGCAGAACCAGGCACTGGCAGCAACATGGGGACAGAAGGTGGGCCCTGAAAACTACATTAGGTTGCAACTTGACCCCCGAGAATGATACTGGTGCAAAGGTGGGTAATGAAAGCCACACTCTGGCAGTGCTGGGCACTACCAGCTGCATTGGGACAGAACTGTGCATTTAGAGCAGCATGGGGCAGAAGGTGCAACTGAGGGCAACATGGAGAAGAATCTCAGTGGCGAGAGCCCCATGGGTGCAAACCTAGAGAGGGCTGGTGACATGGTGGCAGAACTGACAACTAAGCACCACATGGAGGCCACATGAGGCATTGTGAACCACATGCGACTGAACCCGGGCAGGCAGACAGCAGTTGGCAAGGACTTGGGCAGGGGCAACGATATGGGCAACAAGGAACATGAACATATTGGCATAGATTTTTCAGACAAGCCTTATGTTGTCTTGGGGCATGGGCAGCAGGACGTGTGTTTTGCTGTGCCAGTTATGCAAAGTCAACAGTGAATCAAGGCACACCACTCACACACAAACACATAAACACATAATACATTGTTGAAATTAGCATCATCATTTTCATTGGGCACAAGCAGCATGGCATGGGGGTCATACTGAAATACATTGCTGAGATACAACACATAATATTCTGATGATAGGAATTTAGATTTAAAACTTGTATTTGACAAAAACAAAGTTTGAACATTACATCTGGAAAATGAAGGTTCACAACTATATAATTGTACTTACTTTGCATTGCTGTGCATTAGAATTCCAAAATTTACATTTCAAAATATGAATTTCACTCAGTACATCTGATTTGTTTTGTTATGTTATATTTGGAGTTTCTTCTACAGTGCCAATCACTATGGTAGTGATATATTAGCAGGGAGGCTTGCACGGAGAGTGCTGCCCTGTGCCTCCACCAGCAGGGCCTGTGCATTGAGCTACGAGAGAAGAGAGGGGAAGGGTACATGGGGAGGAAGGAGGAACTCGCTTCAAACATGGGTACATGTGAGAACTGGAATGAGGGGTAGGGATGGAGTTTGTCTCTCTACAGTGTTCGTGTAGAATGGCACCGATCAGAAAGGGCAAGGCCTAATGCTCCTGCGAAGGAGCGGATATCCATGTGGTCAGCTTTTAGCACTTCCCGGGAACTCTTGAAATGACTCAGTGGGCCTCATTATGCGTATACCGGTCTGATAATAACGGTGCCGGTAAGCTACCAGCACCGTTGTTACTGGAATGGCATACTCCGAGTTCTGCGTGCGGGTGCCTTCCCATCCGCCATGCCTGAGCTGCTTGGCGGAACGGCACCCGCTTGCAGACCTTGACAGTAGCAATGGTGCCGTTGCTACCGTCCTCCCCATTCCTATTGAGTCCAATGGGACTCGAATGGGAGTAATTTTTGCAGGCGCAATGAGGAATTACCGGGACCGTCAGGGCTGTAATGTCCCGGTAAGTCCCCATTGCCAGGCACGGGGAAAAAAATGACTCTAGCGGTATCCTTGTCATTTTTACCGGCACGGCTACCGCCGGGGTCATAATGAGGACCAGTGAGTGGTCATGTGATATGCTTGGGATGTGCTCTCACAGACCCTTGGAGTGCTGAGGCGTGTGTGACTAGCAGGGGTTATTGTTCAATGAATAATCTGGGATTGCCCAATAAATGGTCATTCATAACAGATCCCAGAGTTGACTGCGTTCAAGGCGCATGAGGCTGCCATGCAGAAGAAGAGAACACAGGTGCGTGGGCCCTCTCTCAAGGGCCACGGGATGAGGGATTACGTAGGTTCATGGCTGAGTGTACAGCTGTGGGACTTCAGTCCACGAAGACCTGGTGTTCTTCCAGCAAAATAATGAGGCTTTTTGGGGCATTGAGGAGGATGAGCACCAAGTTGCTGGGCTTCACTTGGATCAATGTTCATATACGACACCCCTTGCCGACCGGTTCCCCGTTTACTAGGTGATCATAGGGGGAACCCAAAGTGCTTTGGAAAAAACAGCTTGCTTTGCTGAACTGGACTAACACATGTGTGGGAGAGAGAGGGGAAGAGAAATGAAGGGGGGAAGAAACAAATATATAGCGAGATGGAGAGGGCACACACATGCACATGCCAAGGGTCCATGAGCAGAGTCAGAACATGGGAAGATTTCTAGGAGTGGTTTGGCAATACTCCACTGCACCTCCGGAAGACGAATTCCCCGTGTGTGGCAGCACATGGCAGAGACGCAAGACAGACTTCAGGCCCAAAGTGGAGAGGGTGGCAGTGAAGAAACACATTCATTTGGTCCAACACAGACTAATAGGCAAGAGCAATGGTGACCTGGGCAGCTTATACACTCAGAAACACGTTAAAAACAGGTGGAATTGCGTTGAAGCGTGTCAACACACACATTGATGTGCTCCAATGCAGAGAATGCATTTGCCAGGAGTAAGGGGGCAGGGGGTTGATTCGTCGACAGGCTTAGAAATGCTTTAGAAATCATTTAAACATTTCGCAGACAAACAATTTAAACATGTGGGAAGGGATATGTTAAAAACGATCAAAACGCAAACACATTTCCTTCAAAACGTGCACCCTAGGGAGCTTGACAGCATCCGCAGAAAGGAGATTTAGGAAATGGATAGGCTTGCTAATCCTTCATAGGCCCAGGTGCGATTTACATTACCCCGCAGATCCACACATGGATGTGTACCAAGTGGACTATGAAAGGCCGCTCTCTTCCAGCAGCAGGAGAATGTATCATTCTCCATAGCTTTTAAAGTGAGTATTTTTAAAGTGTGCACCCTTTGGCTGATCACCCAGCATAATCCCCCCACCCCACCCCCGTCCTCCCTCGTATCCTCTCATTCCTGGTCCCCAGCCCTGTATTCATACATATTTGTGTTACCATGAAAATGGGGGCAGCTCCCATTGACCCCCTTTCACCCTTGCTTTCTCTGAAACCATGTGCCCTGCAGGCCTGCCCCTTACATCTCCCATGTGCACACACGTGATTTCGTCTCCCTCATTACTTATAATGGTCCCCTCATTTAGACCAGTTGGTTTGGGAGGTTTTTAGGTAGCTGGAGAAGTTTTTCTTTTTGCTTCAGATGATGAGAAAGTTTTGATAAAATTTATTGTGAATAAGTAAAAGTTCAAATAAAAAAAAAAATAATAGTCCCCTCATTTAGATGGAGAAAAAAAAACAATAATCTCGATTTTTATTTCCTAAATGTTCTGTTTCTCAACATGTTTTCAATCATAAATCTTTCAAGGTTTGTTTTACGATGTTAACACCGGATTCTTTTAATACCTTTATCATTGAAATGTATTTTATAGAGGCAACGCAGGAATATATCGTCGTGACACGACAGACGATTGTTTACCTCGTGCACTGCCAGCATTATTATATGTTGTGAAATACATTATATAAGAGTAGTTTCTTTCTTCCCCTGATAAAAAAAATGTCCATTCTATGTTTTAACACACAATTATTCTGAGCGTTGCGCAGTAAAATTCAGAGGTGCCCCTAATATCGTGACAGAAAGTCAACATTCCATTAAAAGAATTGTGCTCATCTCTACACGTTACTTCTCGAGCAGCTTCAGCAACAGCTGTATAAACAAACGCAACACAAAGAAAAATTACAACATCCGGAGGAGATTGTGTCTTTTGTAGTTTGTCTTAATAGGGTGTTTAAGACCATGTGATACATTGGTCCAATCATGATCCGCCTGAGGCTAGAACACCCCTGACTGACTGACCATCTCCCTCTTTCTTTGCTGCCTCTGAACCAAACTGACATCCCAACCGGTAAACGCTCTTATATCCAATGAGTACTACTCTAGTGCTCCCAACCGGTAAACGCTCTTATATCCAATGAGTACTACTCTAGTGCTCCCAACCGGTAAACGCTTTTATATCCAATGAGTACTACTCTAGTGCTCCCAACCGGTAAACGCTCTTATATCCAATGAGTACTACTCTAGTGCTCCCAACCGGTAAACGCTCTTATATCCAATGAGTACTACTCTAGTGCTCCCAACCGGTAAACGCTCTTATATCCAATGAGTACTACTCTAGTGCTCCCAACCGGTAAACGCTCTTATATCCAATGAGTACTACTCTAGTGCTCCCAACCGGTAAACGCTCTTATATCCAATGAGTACTACTCTAGTGCTCCCAACCGGTAAACGCTCTTATATCCAATGAGTACTACTCTAGTGCTTCGCTAGCCTGCCAGCTTGACTTCTGCAGCTGCATGCAAAACAGGGTTTGCCAACACTAAGTGAAGGACAACCACAGGGCAGGCATACGCAGCATGATTAACTGACACACTTGCACCACACGTACCGCTCACCAGCCTACTTCTGCACGATTGCCTGGGTGGGGTAATCCTTTGCCTCTGTGTCTTTAATAGACTTATGACTTTCTGTTACGATACTAGGGAAAATCTAATTTCTATGTCAAGACCGGAGGCTCGGATTATGCTTGTTTAAAGCTTACTTACCACCAGTGTCAACACTTGTTCAATTGGCAGGTAGAAGGTCTTATAGACTGATTCGTTAGACGAGTCAGCCGCATCCATGATATCTTCTAGGTGGGCAGCTACGCTGAAGGCCTTGGACGCCAGAGCGCCTCAAGCCAAGTGGGATTCGTAAGCTTCGATATTGATGCCTGCTCACTGCATCCACACCCATCTAGCTAGTGTAGTCGAGGATACAGCCTTTAACGGTTTCCATAAGGCTAACAACAGCCGGGACTGACCCGGCGTTCTAAGCTGTACTGTCATTGTTTCATAGTCTACCAGGCACTTGACTGGGCACAGTTTAGGCTTAGGGTAAGGGTTAGGGTTAGGGACGGCAGAGACCGTGACTAATCTAATCCAAGTGTTCATAATCTTGTTGAGGTGAAATGTCACCCCATATCGTGAAAAAGATGTGTTCCTAACTTCTAAGGCTGTGAGGTCTGATGTCCTCTTCTACGAAGGGAGATAAAGCAAGGTTGCGAGTTTAGCAAACAGAGCCTTACGCGATAATGCCTCGTTGTCAGGCCATGATTCGGACAGCCTGAGGAGCACATCCACATCCCATATCTGGGAGCACGTCAGAGTAGGAGGCTTCAAGAGCCTTACTCCCTTGAGCAACCTGCGCACCAGAGAAGGCTCTCACACCCAGAGCCCTTCCACATGTGACATCATATGATATGATATTTTATTTATATTGCGCCCGTACACAAGTTTTTCGGGGTGCGACGAGGCAAGGGAGGGGTAAAAGGGAGGAACAGTGACTTTGGGAACGCTCAAGGGCATGGGGAAAGTGCAAGGGGGGGCTGGAAAATGATGAACAAGTGATCAAAAATCACAACAGATAGTGCGGCCAGCAGGTGATAAGTGCAAGAATAAAGTGCAGACAATGGGTGTCTGATAAGTGCAGTCAAGGGGACTGTAGGGTTGCAGATCCAGACCCAAGTGCAAAGGTTGCCATGAAGCAGTGCTGGGGTGCAGCTGGGTGGGCTGGGAACTGGGCCCTTATTCAGAGGGTAGGCAGGAGCCCAGTACAAAACAGACAGAGCAGAAGGGGAGAGGAAGAGAGAAGGCAGAAGTAAAGAGGAAGGTCCTCAGGCGCTTCTGGAAACGTGATGGTCCTGCTCAAGTTTCAGAGAGGCAAGGAGACTGTTCCAGAGGGAGGCTCCAGCTGAAGACATAGATCTACCACCAACTTGTTGCTTGTTGAAGCGACTGACCTTGAGGGAGTTGGAAGTGGAGGAGCAAAGGGCTCAAGTAGGAAGGTATTTCCAGGCAGAGTTGAAGGTAATGCGAACTCAGGCCCCAGAATGCCTTGCGGACGATGCAGAGGGTATTGAATTTACACCAGCCACTACAAGCCAATGAAGAGATTATCAGGGCTTGAGTGAAACGATCCCTGGGCTTGAGGCCAAAGACAAGTCTCGCAGTACTGTTCTGGATGTGTTGTAAAGGACGAAGAATAGCAGCAGGCAGATTTAGAAAGAGGCTGTTGCAGTAGTCAAGCCTAGAGAGAACCAGAGCTCTAGAGACAGTGAGCTTCTGACGGAAGGAAATGAAAGGAAGAATACCCCTGAGGAGGTGCAGTAGGAAGTTTGACCTTTTAGAGACGTCAGAGATGTGTGGGGAAAAGGAAAGCATGGAGTCGAAGATGACCCCAAGGTTCTTAACCTAACAGGTGGGAGTAGGAGGAGGGCCAAGGGAGGCCTGCTAGAGGGTGACAGGAAGTGCCGATGAGAAGGATCTTGGTCTTACTGGCATTAAGGCAGAGATCGTTGGCGGCACACCAATCCTGGATAGCAGACAGACAGTCAGAGATGAGAGAAGGAGAAGAGGTGGCAAAGGTGAGTCTGAAAACGAGCTGAGTGTCATCAGTGTAGCACTGAAAGTTGGAGCAGAAAGCAGCACTGCCATGGGAGAGATGTGTCAGGTATTGGTTGAAAAGCCATGGGAAGAGGTTAGACCTCTGGGGAACACCCAAAGTGGAGAGTGAGATAGAGGAGATGAAGGACCAAAGTTGGACTTGGGAGGATCGATCTGAGAGGAACGAGGTCAGCCATGCCAGGGCCTGATCAGTGATACCCAAGTCATCACGGAGGCGGTTGAGCAGGATGGCGTGGTTGACCTCTGACATGAGTTCCTAGTCAGGCACCAGCTACGTCACTTCCCCCAGTCCGCACTGTAGGCTCCTCTTTCTCCCTGGAGCCCAGTATTCTCAAATGAATTGTGCTGCATCTCCCAAAATATCTTGCAGAGAAAAGGCACTCGGGAAATCATCCAGGCTATTAGGGTCAAGCTGTCCATCTGAGCCAGCGTGTGCTTCTCACCTGCTGGGACGTGCAGCCTCGACTGATCACAAGGCAGTAGAATCTTGAAGTCGCAAGACATCTCTAGCAGACTTGGAAACCAGGCTTGCGCTTTTCAATCCGGAGTCATTAGAACTAGCTTGGCCTTCTGCCTCCCCACCTGGACTAATGTGCACCCCCATGGCAAATGGAGGGACAGCATATTCTGTGCCTGGACCCCACGAACGGAGAAAGGCATCTGTCGTAGCCACCTCCAGGTCTGGCCTCCAGCTGTAAATACACGGAAGTTGCCTGTTTAGCCTGGAAACGAACAGGTCCACGTGACAGGGGTCCTGCCGAGCCATGATATGCTGCCAGCCACAGGAGTCTCTGAGGTATCTCGAGTTCCAGTCGGCCACTTGATTCTGTATTTGTTTATTTATTTATTTATAATTGTATACCACGCCGCAACCTGCAATCATCGGGGTGCACCAAAAAGACACAGGAATGTACATATACAAATGGGACAGAGGCCCTGGTAGATACTCTCCGCTAGCATCCTTGGACCCTGTCCCCGCTAGGCAGTGGATGTATCAGACCGCAGAGACATTGTTCATCTTGAGCAGTACACAGCACCACGCCCTCTCCAGTGTTCAACATTTTACTCGAAGGAGCCTGCCAGCAACTCTAGGCAGTTCATATGTAGGCTGAGCTCCTGCTCTGATCACCTGCCTCCATTCATGATCTCCCTGCATTGCGCACCCAATCCCCAATGGCTGGCATCCGATTCTTTGACTATGTCCGCAGAGAATCTGAAAATCGCTCTCCCATTCCAAGCATGCATGTGGTGAAACCACCAGGAAAATTCCATCCTCGTTTCTGGGGATAGTGGGACTCTGGTTGTTTGAGAGACCCCTTCGGAGATGCTGTATCTTGAGGAATTGAAGCTCCAGGTAGTGGAGAAGGACGGGAATACCACCTGAATTGTTGACGCAAGGCACCCTACTAGCCTCGACAATTCCCTCATCGAGACCCGGGCCTTCGACATGAATGCCCTGATCTCCCTCCTGATCGTGTTGGTTTTTGCCAGGGGTAGGCTGAGAGTCCCTTGTTCCGCTTCCACAATAAAGGCCAGGAATTTTATCGTCTGGGACAGAACAATCTGTGACTTGTCCCAGTGGATAAGGAATCCAGCTTCTGCAGTAACCGGACTGTGTACGCTCCCTGCTCCTGTAACAGCTGTCTGTCCTGGCACATCAGGCACACATCGTCCAGGTAGACAATGAGCCGGATGCCCTTCTCTCCTAGTTTGGAATCCACCGGTTTCATTACCTTGAGGAAACACCAAGGTGCTGATGCCAGTCCGAAGGGTAGACAAGTGAAATCCTATCCCTTGCCCTGAGGTATTGCTGTGCAATGGGCACTGTGAGTTAAGCGTCCTTCAGATCTAACCTTACTAACAAGTCTCCCGTCAGAAGGATATCTCGCAGGAGGTGAACACCTTCCACTTTGAAGCAGAGATACAATAAGAAAGCATTCAACTCCCTAAGATGTGTCACCAGTCGCAGTTAATTTTTTCTTTTTTTTATTGTGCATTTGCTAGGCACTTATACAGTAAGTCAGTTCTATTACAAAGTGCCCACAGTGCAACAGGGAGGGAACATGGGTTTGAATACAATGAATAGAGTGAAGAATAAAGACAACCATACTATGCCTTGTGAGTTTTCAGAACGTGCAAGTGCAGCGAGAAGAGGTGAAGTGGGCGTGGTGTTAAGTGCTGGAATGTCTGTGCTCGTAGGTGAGCAGCAGATGAAGTGCATAGTATGGTAAGTGCTATGCGGCCTGGAGCCACATTGGGTAGAAAGAGCAAGCCTACAGGATGGAGGCTGGTGGGTGCCGAGGCAAGTGCTGAGAGGTAGGCAGAGGCTGGGGTGACTGGGTAAGGGAGGCCAGGTCCCTGAGGGATACATAAGAGCCCTGGCCACAACTCACAGTGACTGTGAGGTTAGCAGAGGAGGAAAGGAAGAGGTGAAGAGGAAAGTCTTCTTGAGCTTCCAGAATTTAAGGAAGTCCTGCTAAAAATAAATTGGAAGGGTGAGGCTGTTCCATAAAAGGGAATCAGCTGTAGAAAGTGATCGGCCTCCCTCTCTTCAGCGAAACGCTTATCACGCAGAGAGTTGGTGCCAGAGGACTGCAGAGGTCTAGTGGGAGAGCATTTAGTAAGAGAAAGTTGCAGAAAGTGTGGTCCCAGGTCTCAGGCAGTCTTGTGGATGATGCAGAGGGATTTTAATTGAATCCCCACTGCAACCGGGAGCCACAAAGAGTTTTTAGGGCAGGAGATGTGCGTTCCCTGGCCTTAAGGCCAAGAATAAGTTGTGCTGACCTATTCTGGATGATCTGGAGGGGTCGTAAAGTGGAAGAATGTAGATTGAGGAGAAGACTATTGCAGTAGTGAAGCCTAGAGAGAGAACCAGGGCTCGGGTAACACTGAGCCTCTGGGGGAAAATGAGAAAAGGGAGAATTCCATTGAGAAGGAAGAGTTGAAAGTGGGACTTCTTGGCAATGTCCTGAGTGTGAAGGAGGAAGGAGAGAGAGGAGTCGAAGATGACTCCAAGGTTTCTGGCTTCAGAAGAAGGAGCAGGGCAGAGTCCATAGAGGATGGCCAGAGTGAGGGGAAGAAAGATGGAGCAGGGGCCCCAATGGGAGTGATCTCAGTCTTGCTGGCACTGAGGCAGAGATCGCTGGAGGTGCACCAGGACTGGATGGCAGATAGGCAGTCAGGAATGATGGAAGGTGCAAGAGGGTCAGCAGGAAGTTTGAAAAAGGGTTGTGCTTTTGCACTTTACTAGAAACATGCTGCTCATGAAGGAGCCTGGACCACCTGTTGCTGCCACGATCACACTTTTGTGCTGCAATTGCGCAAATCTCTTCTCCTAGCAGGTGCTTGTTTTCTGCTGAGAACACAATGGTCTGAGCAGCTGCGCTTTTACGGGCTGCTGATGAAATTCTAAACAGATCCCTTACACTGCTTGCAACACCAACTTGTCTTTGGTGCTATCTAGTCATCTGTCTGCACACTGCGCCAGCCTCCCCCACTGGAGGGGTATTTGCGCCTGTCTGCTCTCTGCGCAGCGCGGGCTGGGCTCTCACCTGGGTTAGCGGGTTGCTGCTTCCCACTGTGCCTCCAGCCTCTCCCCCGGTGTACTGTGTCATGGCACTACAAAGTAGGTAATTACGTCACCTTTCCCATTTGTAGTGAATTTTGGAAGAGGGGCAGAGTCAACCCTACCCAGCTTCAAATCTGTATGTAACCCACAGATAATTGCTACGAGTGCTGAACAGGCTGAGCTATTTCCTTCACTTGCCTTTGTGTCAGTCTGGTGTAGTAAGTATCTAAAGCAGAATACGTGCAGTAAAAATGATAATTCACGAATTCTGCACATGTAAAAGAATGACGCGATCGGTTACATGTATAATTCCCAAGAATGAAGAAAAGTGTGTACTAATTAAGGCAGCCATCAGGCCGGCTTATCCGACAAGGTTTAAACACGTTATAATCTTTTGGGTACTTTAGTTCAGCCAGTCACAGTTATCAGTGCCACAGTGCTCACGCTATACATTAATGGCAATCTGCAATGGCTGTATACAAGCCTGCAAATAAGTGTCTTATTACAGTACAAAAGTGGCATCACTACTGTACTAAGAAAACTACATTGCATGGGCAGGTGTGATCATTTATTGCAGTTCTGGTTACGTCACAATGCCAGCTGTTTGAGCCAGCACCCAGGAGAATTCCAGCTGTGATAGCAGAACTTAATTAAAGTCGCAAGTAGCTTTTCAGAGTCCTTCAATAGATAAGGAACTGTTTATGTTCATATGTGTGACGTCCTATACATGATAAAGCAAGTGTGATAAGTGTCCTTACTTGGCTAGACAGACCGACGTTGGAACCAGTTTGGACATGTTTTCCTGTTGTGGCATGGCACTTTTAATGACCAATCCAACAGGACCATGTCCTTACAAGGGGAACTGGCATATATTGTCAGAGACCGCCCTTCGACATGTTTTTGTAGTGTTATTGGCATTATATGCAAAGTGAACATTAGTAATATGTTCTTGTATGGAAATACTGACATATACTGGTGAAGCCAGCATGGAAATGTATGGGCACAGCAAGCAAAAATGTTTTTCATACTGGCATATATTGCGAGGAAAGGCACCAAAATGCATTGTGGGAAGTGTTCATGTACACTTTTGGTGACTTGCATCTTTTCGATTTTTTCATGAGTTACCCAACAAAAAACGACTGCAAACGCCTGGCCTTTTTACCCGATTTTTCACACAAAGCATGGTGTTCAATGCATCATTTAAGCCATTATGCAAACATGTTTTGTTGGTTCAGGCTCCATCCCTACGCTCAGTCGCTCTTGCATGTGGCAAATATTTACACCCTCAAATGAACCAACTCCCTGCCTCCACTGGTGGCTTTTATATTTGAGGGCCATGCACGGCCCCCTTCTTTCTACGATTTGTCAAACATGTAAGCTTTGATTAATAAACATGCTTACATCTTTCACCTGGAGCAGTGTGTGTCCCTGCAGTAATCATGAAGGGAAGTGACGCAATGTCCAGACGTGGCATGCCCCCTGATTGTTAAGGAGCTTGAAGACAGGGCGGGCCTCAGCATGGCTCACACAGGGCTACCCCAAATGCTGTACTGCACCACTGCTCTAACTATGGCTTGTCAGACCAAGGGCCTTTATTTTCATCAAACAGACAGAATGGCTCTAGATTCTTGTTGGTGATCTTTAGCGGCTTCTGGGGTCTTTAGGAACGTTGACACTAGGGTTGACCCTCTCGCGCTACTTCCCTGGCCTTTTCAACCTCCCTAGCCCAGCGCCCATAACGTGGATGTTCGTGTTATTGACCGGTGACACCTATCTGTCTGTTTCTCACTTTGTCTACAGGTACGGACAGCCTTCCACGGCACCTCCCTATATTCCCAGCAGCAAATCCTGCCAGGACCGAAGTCTGCCGAGGGACCAGGGGCGCATGGGTTTTCTTGGACTAGCTGCTTTTCTGGCTGCCATATCTCTGAGGATGGGCAGCAGGCCACGACCCCTCCCTACATTACCATCAGCAATTCCCGCCAGGGCCAATGCCCGCCGGGGACCAAGGGCACGGGGGTGTTGAGCTCCGCAGGGGAGTTAAGCGATCGAATGGGGGCATTTATCTGATGTAACCCGCCACAAGCAGAACTTTTGCATCAAGACAGCGAGTATAGGTGAGGAGTATGAAGAGGGGCTGGGGCTCATTTGATCTGATTTTCTGTCCTTGTGTGTTGAACTGGCTACACTCTCCCTACTGCCTTACTCTTCATCTACACTGATATGGCGACAGTAGCCGTGGCCACGGATGTCATCGTCCCTCCACCCCTCACCCCCACCCTCACCACCACAAAGCCCGCCTCGTAAAACTATGAGGAAAATTGTATCCGTGAAACGGAGGATAATGGGTCTGCCCACCCGAGACTGTGACCTAGGTGGCAACAAGATCATAGCCCATAGTCCTGTTATGATAACGGGCGACGCCTATCATTTGATCGAGGATATTAATACATTTCTGGGAAGTTCCCCGATCGTTATGGTGAAAAATGCAGAAGTCCACTCCACTGAGGGTAACCTTGATCGGCATGACAGAGTGAAAGTCTCTGCACAAGAGACCTTCCTCACTGGACCTTCCTCACTGGACCTGCCGAGGAAGAGGAGTAATCAGGGTTCTCCCCCGGACAAAGCGTTTCTGGGGATTTGCGAACAAACTGCCCCAACACCTATTAATATGTAAGAACTCTCACTTATGCCATTTCCAAGCTCTACGCTTATGCCCATGAAGATCCATTCTAAGATTCCTGCTAGCAAGCTCCGGGTAAAGTGCACCTGTGGCCCTGTCTTCACCACCCCGGAAACTCTTGCAATCTCCAATGCAGAGGTAACTACAGCGACCTCTTTCATGAATACAACATCTAGTTCCTTGGCAATAGGATTACAGGAAAGGAGGCCCCTGGCACCAAGTGCTACTTTCTTGACACAATTGGAAGAGATTGCTTGCCATGGAACTGATGTGCGAGGCCCGTCCACTGGGAAAGGGAATTGGCTGGGTGCTAACCCCCCACCCCGACATAACCTCACTGGGAATATCCTCTACCCCCGCCTCAGCCCCCGTCCTTGAGGAACCAGCATGGGGTTGCCATTGCTCTATAGTCCTCACTGAAATGGCGGCTCTCAAGAAGCTTCTATCGTAGGTACTCAACATTGGTAGAGGCAATGGAAGAGGCATTCTAGGGCAGTATCACTCAAGCAACGAGGTCACCATAAGGGGCTCGAACCCGTAGTCGAGAAACTCTGCAGTGTCCCAAAGACAGATGAGACCCAGCCCGATTCAAGTGGTCCCACGGTGCTCACTGAAGTGGTGTTTGCAGATGAGACCCGGGGACAAACTGATATTAGTACTAGTTGTTAAGAGGGATATCTGAACTCTGAGCAGAGGTTCAGGAGGCCAGACTAGTTTCTTTGAACAGGGTAACCTTGTGGACAAGCCAGATCAATCAAGGTAGCTATGGCAGGAGGTCAAGACTAGGTCTCAGCAGAGGTGAGGGTGATCGAAGGTCGACAATGAGCACACCCAGTAAACAACACCACAAATTATTCTCAGTCAGGTGTATATATCAAAATACATATATATTTATTAAAGGTGTTTTTAATCAAACACAGCCATATTGAAGGGAAGTTTTTTCTATGACTAAGAAGACCTATCAGAAGCATACTCTGACCAGGGCAGTTACTTGCATAAGGATGTTGCATCATCCAAATAGCCTATATAAGCAGGCTGAAGGCAAAATGTCTTTTACCGTATAAAGAGTGTGTCTTGTAACTAGAGCTAATCAAGACTCCTGAGATCCTCCCAAACGTCTGATTTTCTCTCTCTCTCTCTCTCTCTCTCTCTCTCTCTCTCTCTCTCTCTCTCTATATCAGGAATGTTCATGGATGTGATTGATGAGAAACAAGAGCTCCGATGGGACAACAGCAAGGTCAGGGTGCCACCTTCCAGTGGGTCACCAGCGGTTTCACAGATCTGTTTCTTCGGTTCAGAAGATCAACTTGAAATAGTTTCGGATTTCTTTTATCCGAAATCTCCTTTGCGCAAAAATGAAGAGAAAGCAATAGCTGATCTGCCCACATTCAACCATTCCAGATGTGGACCAATCACGGACCACGGTGGACCCAGTCATTCCTGCACACCAGACCTCCTGGCATCCCAGGATTTGTATTGGGACTAGACAGCTCCAGCCCACATCCTGGGGGCACACACACAAGGCATGCAGAAGCTCACAAAAACTTTGGTTTGTGGGCAGGTCTGCATGACCAAATAAGGAGTTTCCCAGATCTGCTCGACCTGGGGAAGGCAAAGGGACAAAATGGCCAAAGGACAGAACACAGAACCTTGTGGAATGGCCATTTTAGGACCTTGCTGCTTTTCTGCGCCAAATGCGGTAAACACGTTTGGACCATTGAAAAGAGTGAAAAAGTCTTTAAAAGTAACAGCTGCCACCAGCTCCGTCCTGGCCACACTTGCACATTCACCAAAAATCCATTGAGGGTGTCTGGAACGTTAAAAATGAAAAAGAGACCACAGCGCGCTGTACTGGAAGGTACATTGTGCACTGATAAAATGTTGCCAAGAAATGGCAACAAAGTGAAAGACTATTGGACACAACGTCTCCCAGGACTGACAGTCTGAAGGGCATGTCAGTTTGACCTTAACAAGATGAGCAAAAGCCCTGCAGAGTACAGCAGAAAGCTGGGATCCACTGGTAAAAGTTAAGCTACGATGGTCAGACAAAAGCAAAACGTTGGGGGGTTCACAACGGGAGGGCAAATTACACATAAATGGAAATCTTTCCTAAGACTAGTCCCATATCAAACAACCATCAGACTAACTCTGCACAAACTTCATGGTGGGGTGCCCATGGGGCAGTCGGACAAGGGAGCCAATACACCCTGCGGGCGTTGGGGGGGCAAATCCCAGAGGGGATGGTGAGGCAGGTCACAAAGTGTCCACAGCCGTGCCAAGCTGTAGTGTACCAAAACCTCAAGCCCCACATCAGCAAAATACAGAATATCAAGATATAGAGTACGGAAAGAAGAGGGTGTCGCGAATAAGGGGTGTGGTATGCATGCACAGGGTCTCCACGTGCTCTAGTGCTAAGCCTGAATCGCGAGACTCCCTCATAAACAAGTGCATACAATGGGTGAGATCAGGTACGAATAATGTTCCTTGATAAGGGAGGACATTTTATGTTGAAGAAGACTATCCTATAACGAGGGGAGCTCCCACGATCTTATTCACATAGGACTAAGAGGTAGGCCATTGGCTTATTGGGAATTGGTATACAATGGCGTTCAATGACTAGTACTTCGATTGTCTTTAGTACTTTCCCACTCTGGAAGAATACCGGCCCCATCCGGTCCCAATTTCCAATGCTCTCTGGAACCATCAGAGTCCCGTTGGGGGAGAAAAGACATGAGGGGTGCACTATTGGATGGGGGAATGTCCTGTAAGGCTAAAACAAAGCACTGTGTCACCCCCCTGACGTAGTAGATATTAGAACTGACCTGGGGATTGATGTTAAGGCAACTATTGTTTCATGATAAGCAGGCTAATTGGTTCTTACTGTTTTCATTATAACTAATGTATGTGTGGAAACAATACATATGTGTACTTTGATGGCCTCATGGCCGAATAAAGTTAAGTGATGATTGATTGGTTACCCTAATTTGATGGCTACCGGACGCCTTAGGGGTCTTCTAACGTTTCCTCTCCTACACCTGCCTAGTGTTCTAAGGGAGTTAGAGATGGTGCTTCTTTCCACTCAAAGCCAACGACACTACATGACACTCACGCACAGCCTCACCAGACCCTGAATTACACTGAGTCCCGCAACGTACTCCTCCCAACCACTCTACTATTCCTCTGATGTTACACCCCACTTTACTAACTCCACCCTCTGTTGGTACCTCTTCTCCTGCATCTCGATTCCTTCACTAACTACTTGCACCACCTCCAAAGTACTGCTCCTCCCTTCCTCTCTTACTTACAACTCCACCTCCTCATCACCAATATCTGTCCGGTATTACTACCACCTCTCTTCTCTTGCCACGACTACTACTCCACCTTGGTAGCTGTTACCACTTCTACTCCACCTACCTCTACGCCACTACTACTGCTTTTCCCTTGTCTCTCTCTCTCTCTCTTGCTCTCTCTTTACTCACACACTTAATGGCGGCTACTACCACTACTTCTTACTACTATAACTACCTCTAGCTCCGACTACTACTCCAGTACTTCCACTACAACACTTTTATGCAGTATACAGTGTTTATAGAGAATCTTTTATATAGAATGAACATATATCGAATATTTTATAACAAAACATTTTATAGTGAATGCATTCAGGGGTGGGGTAAAGGGTTAAAAAAAAGTGCATTCTCTATAAAATGTTTCATTATAAAATATGCAATATATGTTCATTCTCTATAAATTACTTCGGTAAAAAGACATGTAACCTTCTATGCCCACTACCACTCTACCAGTACCCCTTCCTCCAGTAACAACTACTACAACCTCCTCTTGCTCCTACTCTACTCCTACTGATCACTACTCACTTCTCACTCCCAATGGCAAACACTCCACAGACCCCTCTCTCCAGTAACCTCAACCCTCCTTCCACGCTCTCCTCCTCTGGTCTCTCAGACATAGTTCTCCACCTTCCGTCCTTACCCAACAACATTCCACAACTAACCCACCCCCAGCTTAGCTTTAATTATCCCACCCCTTCCCTGGATTGGCAAAATGATCCTTCCCATCACTTACCTGCTTCCAGGGGGTGTGACAGTAGAGGGCTATGGGGAGGCTTTAAAGGGCTTGTAAGTTCCGCCCCTTCTCACGTGGCCTTGCTGAATTTCTAGCATGGACCATCTAAGGATCCACAGGGGTTCCCTACTTGTCTGGCCTCTTTTCAAGATAGCAACCTCTGGTGGGCTATGGGTGTCCCTTTCATATGGCCTCCGTGGTAGCCCGTATTTACTTTACATCTCCCTGGTGGGCACGAGGATGTAACAGATGCCTGGTGGTGTAGTGGGTTTTCCTCCAGGCTTCTACATCTGCTTCACAGCCACCCTGGGGTGGTTATCCTGGTGCTAGCTCTGCCCCCTTCTGCTGGGGTGCCAGGTGCCTGGCGTTTACTCTGCATTGATGTGTCCGGTGTCTCCCTGTCTGCAGCACCTGGACGCCTCACGCAGTCTCTCCTCCTGCGGCTCCGCCTGCACTGCTCTTGCCACGGTCTGCTGCTTGGGTGCCATTTCCAGACCGGGCACAGCCTCATTGGGTAAGGAGGGGCTGAGAAGAGGCCGGTCTGCACGCACTATAGCACCACCATGGGTGTTGGTGGTGGGGTTCCCTCCATCCCCTGAAAGGGCCTGAGGACGGGCACTGTTGCGTGCGTTTTTTTTGTGCACGGATGGAGCTAAACACAGGAGCGCAAGTATCTGTCCACATGTGACACTTATTTAGGTCACAGAACAGCCTTTAAATGCAGTGAGCCAGATTCATAAAAATCTGGATAAAAGCAATATTATGCTAATTTACGCAATCAGGCTAGAGATGGGTAGAGGTAGAGTATCTTGTAATACGCATGGTGGGGCTACTGCAGTACAGTAATGGCTGTATTCGCCGCCCACACCACACTTACCTTATCAATCACTGCAAGTTGTCTGCATCCGGCAATCCAGGTGAACATGGGCAACCACAGGGTGGGGCTGCTTATAGGGGGCTGTCCTTTGCCTTGTGGCCCTTTGCCGGTGGCTGCCTGGGCAGGGGCTATCTTGGGAGACTATTTTAAAAGGGCCTCACTGCCCAATCAGAGGTCAGGGTGCGGGATGGGAGGTGGGAGGCTGGGAAAGCAGGAAGCAGACAAGGAGGGGAGCGGTGAAGGGGATTAAAGGTGTGGAAAGCACTGAACAAAATGTATTAAAACACAAATAGGGGGTTGCTGGCAGTACAGGGCACACATTTACCCCAAATCACATTAAGACAAAGTGGCTGGGGGCTACTGTGAGGGGCCTAGCCACTCGCGGTTGTTCTGGCTGGCTTCCCGGCCCAATCAGAGGTCGGGCAGCGGGATGGGAGGCGTGTGCCTGTGGAAGCAGGAAGTAGACAAGGAAAGGAGCGGGGAAGGGGGAAAAAGGCATGGAAAGTGCTTAACAAAACAAATTAAATATTAACCTAAACGAAAAGGGTTCACAGCACTAGAGGGCATAAACTTAGCCCCAATAAAACAAAGGCAAAGTGGCTGGGGCTGGTGCAAGGGGCATAGACCCTTGCTGTTGTTCTGGCTGGCCTCACAGCTTAATCAGAGGTCAGGGGCAGAATGGGAGGCAGGAGCCTGGGGAACTAGGAAGCGGACAAGGAGGGGAGGGAGGAAGGGGAGAAAAGACGTGGAACCCGCTAAACAAAACCAATTAAATATTAAACTGAATGAAAAGGGGGTCGCAGGCACTAGAAGGCACAATCTTAACCCCAAGCACACTTGGACATATGTGCCTTCCAGCTGTGTGAAGGGTCATGTGACATCAATTCTTGAAAGACATTTGGTGCTACAGTACACGTGACCACTTCCTGCGAAGTCACTGGTATCAAAGGCCATGTGACATCATGACTTGAGTGATATTGTGTCCTGCGATATCACACACACACGCCCTTTGTGCTGACTGTTAGCAGTATTCACTTCACATCCTACACACCCAAATGTACTTATAAAGAAACACACTTTCATTTGCTCCTAGACGTTAAATAACAATTTCTATCGCTTCCAAATCACTAACGCCCTGCTGACAGCCCACAATGCCCTTACGAGCACTGCACCCCTAAACTGTTGCCTCAAAGTAAATGGAAGAACTGGACCCATGTTGCACAAACTTTCTCCCAGCGCCGTGCAATTTTCATGGTTCTTGCATCGGGGCAAACATTGCAAAAATGCATTGAATGAATACACATCCTCACAATGCATTGGAGATTACCTGCAGAGTTGCGCTGCACTGGTGCAGAGTTTTGCGATGCAGGCCCAGGCGTCCACCTACCTACTCAGCAGGAACCCCTGCATTGATTCCAGTGCAAGGCTTGGAAGGAAGAGCATTCTTAATCCACCTGACATGTGCTAAGCTCTCCAGTCAAATTACAGGGATCCTCTCGCTTCCTTGAGCTAATTGGATCATTTGCTCCAAGTGTAAGCACGGCAATTACCCTACGCACTGCTGCACGTGGGGCACGCCAACCCGTTGCACCACGTGGCAGAGAGCCTGCGGTATCTGCCAGCTTGACTCCCATCTGGTGTGAATGTCTTCTCGCAATCAATGATCTGTCGTAACCGCTCATGACGATGCGACCAACCACAAACGTTCGGCTGGGTTTAGAGTTTCCAAGATGGGTGAGGGTGTGTGTGTTTGTTTGTTTTATTTGCTTATATAAGTGTATGTAAGGCCTCCAACCCATCTCGGACCCAATCCCAACAAATACCTGGTGCCAAAATGTGTCTTACAAAAGACTGCAGTGCAAGCTCTGGGGTTGTGGTGCTCTGCAGGAATGCGCTGGCGCAAGATTCCTGCTTTTGCAATGGATCTCTGGTTCTTCTGGTTCTTCTCAGGGGAGGAAACCCCTTTCTGAAGTGGCAGGCTCCATGCTTCCTTTTTTGTTGAAGTAATTTTACCACAAGCATCAAGGTCCCTCGCCGCAAGCACCAGTCTACGCCTCACACAAGCAACCCACACTTTTGGAGATAATTCCTCACCCCGAAAATCTGGATAGAGATCCGAAAGATAAGGGGCCTTGTATGTGATCTGCTTCTTCCAAACAGCTCCCAATGATTGATAATCAACACAAATGGTTTAATAAGGAGCTCAATAAAATAAAACTAGAAAAACGTAGTCAAGAAAGAAAATGGCTACGTAATCCTACACCTGTTAATAAGGACTTCTGGAAAGTCATAAATATAAAATACAGGGAAGCCATTAGAGAAGTCAAATCCAATTACTATAACAAAGAGATTGCAGCAGCCCCTAATTCTACCAGTAAAACTTTTGAGATCTTGAAAACATAGAAAAACCCAATATGCTTACTCTGCCTTTAGATCCTACTAAGAGCATTGTGAGGCAGTGCAAAAGGCCTTTACGGCCAAAATTCTGAAGGCCAGAGATAAGATAATAGCTTCTAGGGAGAAATTATCTAGGGAAGTCAGGGCAAAATCCCCAGTAGCGTCTTGATACTGTGAAACGGCTAGTTTCAGTTTTGCTCCAGTTTCAGAGGAAGAGATGCTTCTCGTACTAAGATGAAACCAACCTCATGTGCTAAGAATATCTTGCCGGCTAAAGTGATTTTGGACAACAAAGAACTCTTCTCACATGTTCTCACTAAAATAGTGAATGCCTCGTTCGAAGAGAGCTTAGTACTCAGGGATATAAAGAAGGTTACCATCACGCCATTGGTAAAAAAGGCAGGCCTCGATCCGAAAGACCCAGGTTACCTACGCCCCATTACTAACTCCAACTTGATCCTTAAAATCATGGATAAATTGGCAACTGATCAATTACAAAAGCATGTAGAAGCCTGTGGCTCCTTACATGAACAACAATCAGGTTTCCGGGCAGCACATAGTACAGAGACTGCTATGTTAGACGTGAAAACACACATGCTGGAAATTGTGGATAGGGCCAAGGCGGGATTCTGATGATGCTTGATCTTAGTGCAGCATTTGATTTGGTGGATCACAAACTCCTGCAAAGAGCCCTGGACAACATAGTGGGCTGCTCCCCAACGGCACTGGCATGGCTGAGCTCCTTTCTGGCAGATCGGAGTGCTTGAGTGCACTGGGGGGATAAATTCTCTGAACCTACACCTATCCTCTTCGGAATTCCGCAGGGAGCTAGTTTATCTCCCTTGCCCGTTAACCTATATATGAGATGCCTATGTGACCTCCTAGAAAGTGTCAGCGTATTCTTCACGAACTATGCCGATGACACGCAACTGATCTTTGAACTAGGTGAAGATCATTCAGTAGACAGTGCTAAAATAACAGAAGTCTACAGTATAATTGACAAATGGATGAGACAGAATTGGATGTGCCTAAACGGTTCTAAAACAGAACTGATGGTTTTTGGCTCATGCAGGCCAGAGCCAAACTGGGCTCAGAATATGAAGCCTTTGTTATAAAGGAAAACAAAAGAGTTGATGGCTGGAAGGTTTAGAATAAATCTTGACCTCTGGCATTGCTCTGGGCAACCCTCCAGACCATCGTTCTTCGCCTGCCAAGCCATTACAAAAGGGGAAAAACCATATGCAAATCAGGCTTGGTCCCACCCCCAAAGGGGTAGTCCAGCCCGAACTGCTAGGTCACATCCCTTTTGCACGAGACCACAAGCATCCCCAGACATGTTTCAGCCTTGTTGGGCGTCATCAGTGAGGAGTAGCTTGGGTCTCTAGGCCCAGCAGGCAAGGGACCCACGTCTGGGCATACCCTTCCCACTCGGGGTGACAATAGCAAAACAAAAGAGTTGATGGCTGGAAGGTTTAGAATAAATCTTGACCTCTGGCATTGCTCTGGGCAACCCTCCAGACCATCGTTCTTCGCCTGCCAAGCCATTACAAAAGGGGAAAAACCATATGCAAATCAGGCTTGGTCCCACCCCCAAAGGGGTAGTCCAGCCCGAACTGCTAGGTCACATCCCTTTTGCACGAGACCACAAGCATCCCCAGACATGTTTCAGCCTTGTTGGGCGTCATCAGTGAGGAGTAGCTTGGGTCTCTAGGCCCAGCAGGCAAGGGACCCACGTCTGGGCATACCCTTCCCACTCGGGGTGACAATAGCAAAACAAAAGAGTTGATGGCTGGAAGGTTTAGAATAAATCTTGACCTCTGGCATTGCTCTGGGCAACCCTCCAGACCATCGTTCTTCGCCTGCCAAGCCATTACAAAAGGGGAAAAACCATATGCAAATCAGGCTTGGTCCCACCCCCAAAGGGGTAGTCCAGCCCGAACTGCTAGGTCACATCCCTTTTGCACGAGACCACAAGCATCCCCAGACATGTTTCAGCCTTGTTGGGCGTCATCAGTGAGGAGTAGCTTGGGCCTCTAGGCCCAGCAGGCAAGGGACCCACGTCTGGGCATACCCTTCCCACTCGGGGTGACAATAGCAAAACAAAAGAGTTGATGGCTGGAAGGTTTAGAATAAATCTTGACCTCTGGCATTGCTCTGGGCAACCCTCCAGACCATCGTTCTTCGCCTGCCAAGCCATTACAAAAGGGGAAAAACCATATGCAAATCAGGCTTGGTCCCACCCCCAAAGGGGTAGTCCAGCCCGAACTGCTAGGTCACATCCCTTTTGCACGAGACCACAAGCATCCCCAGACATGTTTCAGCCTTGTTGGGCGTCATCAGTGAGGAGTAGCTTGGGTCTCTAGGCCCAGCAGGCAAGGGACCCACGTCTGGGCATACCCTTCCCACTCGGGGTGACAATAGCAAAACAAAAGAGTTGATGGCTGGAAGGTTTAGAATAAATCTTGACCTCTGGCATTGCTCTGGGCAACCCTCCAGACCATCGTTCTTCGCCTGCCAAGCCATTACAAAAGGGAGCTGGGATGGATGGGGAGCTGGGGTTGGGGGATGCTTGTGGTCTCGTGCAGAAGGGATGTGGCCTAGCAGTTCGGGCTGGACTGCCCCTTTTGGGGTGGGGCCAAGCCTGATTTGCATATGGTCTTTCCCTTCTGTAATGGCTTGGCAGGCGAAGAACGGTGGTCTGGAGGGTTGCCCAGAGCATTGCCAGTGGTTAAGATTAAGTCTAAACCTTCCAGCCATCACCTCTTTGTTTTTGCTTTGTTATAAAGGAGACAATTATTCCTGTCTCGCCCCAGGTCAAAACATTGGGGATCATGATGGAAGCATCAGTGGGATCAGAGGCACAGGTGAAATACCTCCACAAGAATAATGCCTACTATCTACATCTGCTGAGAACCATCCGCCCATTCCTCAATGAGGAAAATACGGCCACGATTGCTAGGACAATTATTATGTCCTGACTGGGTTACGGTAATGCTCTGCTCCTAGGTGCTTCTAAGAAAGAAATAGAAAAGTGTCAAGTCATGGAAAATAATACCATCTGAATAGTGAAGGGCATCAAGTGCAAAGAGCATATGACGGAAGGAAGAAAATCACTGCACTGGCTGAGAATAGAGCATAGAACTATCTTTAAATCAATGACATTAGTTCACAGATGTATCTATAGCACAGACCTGAAGTACCTAGAGAAACAGTTCTCGAAATACATTCCCATAAGGTCTTTACGATCAGAAGATCAGGGCTTCCTAAACTTACCACGCTTTTGCCGGGCTACTCTAAGCGTAAAGCTTTCTCAGTACAGGCAACACAGTGCTGGAATAAGCTACCTCGATCCCTCCGGTTGGAAAGAAACCTGCTGTCTTTTAGGAAATCTCTGAAAACACATTTGTTTATATGAGGGGACCTGTGATTGGTTCAATCTTAACCGCTTGCCACAATTTGTGCCAATGTTCACCTTTGTGTGATGTCTGTTCTTTTTCCCACACACCCTGATGCCTGCAGGCTTTCGCCGCAATATAAGTACATACATAAATAAATAAAATAAAACAAAATGCGGTTTTACTTAAGAAATTATGAAAAAGTCCTGCATTAAATCAAAACCCATTCCCTGCTCCTCCCCATGCATCCCAGCTCCTCCCCATCCACCCCAGCTTCTCCCATCCATCCCAGCTCCTCCCACCCATCGCACCTCCTCCCCATCCATCCCAGCTTCCCCTCATCCATCCCAGCTCCCTCATCCATCCCAGCTCCTCCCATCCATCCCAGCTCCCCATCCATCCAAGCTCCTCCTCATCCATCCCAGCTCCTCCCCATTCATCCCATCTCTGCCCCATCCATCCCAGCTCCTCCCATCCATCCAAGCTCCTCCTCATCCATCCCAGCTCCTCCCCATCCATCCCAGCTCCTCCCCATCCACCCCAGCTCCTCCCCATCATCCCAGCTCCTCCCCATCCACCACAGCTCCTCCCCATCCATCCCAGCTCCTCCCCATCCATCCCAGCTCCTCTCCATCCACCCCAGCTCCTCCCCATCATCCCAGCTCCTCCCCATCCACCACAGCTCCTCCCCATCCATCCCAGCTCCTCCCCATCCATCCCATCTCTGGCCCATCCATTCCAGCTCCTCCCATCCATCTAAGCTCCTCCTCATCAATCCCAGCTCCTCCCCATCCATCCCAGCTCCTCCCCATCCACCCCAGCTCCTCCCCATCCACCCCAGCTCCTCCCCATCCATGGAAGCTCCTCCTCATCCATCCCAGCTCCTCCCCATCCATCCCAGCTCCTCCCCATCCATCCCAGCTCCTATCATCCATGGAAGCTCCTCCTCATCCATCCCAGCTCCTCCCCATCCATCCCAGCTCCTCTCATCCATGGAAGCTCCTCCTCATCCACCCCAGCTCTGCCCCATCCATCCCAGCTCCTCCCATCCATCCCAGCTTCTCCCATCCATCCCAGCTCCTCCCCATCCACCCCAGCTCTGCCCCATCCATCCCAGCTCCTCCCATCCATCCCAGCTTATCCCATCCATCCCAGCTCCTCCCCATCCAGCCCATCTCCTCCCCATACATCCCAGCTCCTCCCATCCATCGCACCTCCTCCCCATCCATCCCAGCTTCCCCTCATCCATCCCAGCTCCCTCATCCATCCCAGCTCCTACCATCCACCCCAGCTCTGCCCCATCCATCCCAGCTCCTCCCATCCATCCCAGCTTCTCCCATCCATCCCAGCTCCTCCCCATCCAGCCCATCTCCTCCCCATACATCCCAGCTCCTCCCATCCATCGCACCTCCTCCCCATCCATCCCAGCTTCCCCTCATCCATCCCAGCTCCCTCATCCATCCCAGCTCCTCCCATCCATCCCAGCTCCCCATCCATCCAAGCTCCTCCTCATCCATCCCAGCTCCTCCCCATCCATCCCATCTCTGCCCCATCCATCCCAGCTCCTCCCATCCATCCAAGCTCCTCCTCATCCATCCCAGCTCCTCCTCATCCATCCCAGCGCCTCCCCATCCATCCCAGCTCCTCTGCTACCCTAGAGCCTCTCTTGAAACCCCCTGGGTTACCGCGCTGAGTTGGTTACCTGCTGGGTTTGTGCATTATACATCCCACATATATAGAGAAGGCATATGTCTAATAAACATGAAGTTAGCACAGGTTTGACATGTTTCTAGATCTCTATGTGTACAAGAGGTGTAATAGGTGTGTATGCATTTTTATTTTAAACCATGAATATCAAGGACCCCTATTATTGCACCGGACACACAGAGCCCAGATTTCAGCAATTGTTGGAGTCTTTGTGTTGATGCCACTCAGGAATAGTTTGGTGGAACTACACAATCCATCTCCTGTAATGTGCTGCCTTGTGTAGTCCATGCACACACGGCCCCATGCAGACCCCACTCAGGCACAGTCTGTTACACCTACACAATGCTTCTGATGTAAAGATGCACCTTAGACATTCCACGCACACACAGTCACAGGGAGACTGGTCTTGTGCAAAGCCAACACCTCCATTACCCAGGATTTGCACTGGGATAATCCTAAATAGTCTTGACACCCTAAGCTGTGGGGTCTCCTACAATGCGACCAATAGCTGCAGCCAAAGGACTGTGGGCCTCATTATGAGGTTGGTCGTAACTCTGTAACACTGGGATATCACATGTGACGGCAAAACAGTAAATCCTCATTTCCATGGAGTCCAATAGGACTCCCTTATTTCCGGAACGCCATACTCGTAATGAGGCCCATTGTCTTGAATCATTACTTTGCCTCCCAACTGCGTACTTCCACAGTCTTGCTTCATGAGCAGCTGGGGTTAACGATAGAGGTATCATGGCAGCCATCCTACCAGTTCCCTTAGAGCTACCCAGGCTAGTCTACAGGGATCAACCCCTGGAATTTAGAATGGGCCGAGGGCAAGAGATCACATGTACAGGGCCTCCCATTAAAGGCCACCTACTGTGAGGTTGCTGCCTTCTTTCCTCCACTCCCCGCATGACCTTCCATGAGATCCCACTCCACATAACCTCTACCCTCCGTTTGCTGGTGATAAAACATAGCCGGAGCTCCCATGCAGGACGTGCTCATCAGACTGTGCGGCAGACGGGGGCAGATGTGCAAGCAACCAGGGTAGGAAGCCAGTGAGGGTCAGATGTCTACCCTATGCACGCAGTCTCTCATGTTATGTTACTATGCTTTCGGAGATATCATGAGGATACGCCACACTCTGGGCATCACTTTATGCCACAGTACGGCAGGCTCACGGGAGGAGATTTCAGATCAGATTTTTGTATTCACATTTTATTATTTTCTATAATGTTTAATTGTATCTTTTATAATAATAGTATATTTCTTATTTATCCATTACGTATTCTTACACTTTTATGGTTTTAATGGTTCATGAATACAAAAGGAAGGAAGTGGGCACAGGCCACATTTACTCTGCTAATGTGGTGTTTGTGTGTGAGACCTTGTAACATATGTACACACTACACATCTGCCAGAGTGGGATCATGATTACTAAGGTAGGCAGTGGGCAAAGACCGCACTCACTCTGCCCATGAGGTGTTTGTGTGCAATGGAGACTGTGTAACATAAGTGCACTAAACACTGTGGCTGGTCAGAAGAAAGACACAGCCTCATTACAACTCTGGTGGTAGCCGTGCCAGTAAAAATGGCAGGCCGCAGCTGGAATTGTGTATTTATTCTGGTGCCTGGCATTGGGGAATCACCGGGGCATTACAGCACCAGTGGTCTATGCAGCCAGGCATAAGAAAAAGGTACATCCCATTCCCATTGAGTCCTATAAGACTCAGTGGGAATGGGGAGGACGGTAGCACCGGCGTCATTCATGATGGTGCCAGTGCTACCAGCAAAGTCTGCGAGTGGGTGCCTTTCCCCCGGCCAGGTCAGACCTGGTGGGCGGAAATGGACCCGGCCTGCAATCTTGTACTCTGCCAGTCCGGTATCAACAGTGCCGGTAAGACTAGCGGCACCGTTGATACCGTACCGGCAGGGTTGTAATGAAGACCATAGACTCTAATTAGACATGCCACTGTTAAGTTTATTAAAGAAAAGGAATAATGCCTAGCTTTCCCTATACTACAAGGAGTCCCTGCCCAACGAAAGTAGCTAAGGTACGTGTCAGTCATCATTGAATGTCTAGTAATTAAACTGTTCATTCTCCAATTCTAACCTAACTGTCCTTATCACTGTCTTAATAATTTCAAGTCAGGAGAATGTCTCCCTTCTCCTGAGGCTTATTGGTTCTCACCAACCTTTCAGTAGTTGACTTCAGGTAGTCTCTGGTGACTGACTGCTTTTATCAGTCTGTGCAGTTCATTCACTGTTAGTTTCATATTCTCTTTTCCTTTCCAAATCATTATTTTCTCCTCTTCTCCTCATGAACACATCCAACACTGGGCTAATTCTGAACTGTTAACAATGCTTCCTTTCTGTTCTTTGCCTTCACACATTTTCACTATTTCCACCTTGTGCTCTGGCTTCTCTTTTATCGCTTGTCCATCTCCTTTGATTGGGCCTTCTTGGTCTTGACTGATAGAATTGCATCACGTTCGGAATATTTCTCATTTTATCAGGTACTCCTCTTTGTTCTAGTTTTACAATATCTTTATCATTACTGTGACGAGTAGGAGCATGATTCTCATTCACTCCCCCCGGGCCTTCCGTTATGCCTATTTCCATCTCTTCCTAGGGCTAACGTCACCAGGGTTTTTGGTTGTTGAGGGTCAGTTCGCTTGCCCTCCAACTTGGTTTCTCGTGACCTTTCAACACCTTCTCTTCCGTCCATATTGGGTATACCGATTTGTTCTGTGTCTGCTGAGGGGAAATGGTTTTGGCATTGGTTCGAGGACCCTCAGTCCACAATGAACCTCGCATACCACCGCCACCACTCTCGGGCTCTTCCTCTTTCTCTGATTCGGGATGCCACACATCCAGCTCCCATTCTTCTGGCCTACTCTCTTCAGACTCTAGAGCGTCTGTCACTTCTCGCCCTCTTCCGATTGCAGGACACTGCACATCTCGCAACTTCTTGTTGCTGGAGGTAGTGTTTGAGCCAGTTTGTAAATCGGGGGCTCTTTCTTTGCGCCTCCAGGATCCTCCCCTTTTTGGACTTACATCAGCGTGGGGCTTCCCCAGTACGAGCCTTTGTTCTTTCTTGTTTGTATCCTGCGGATTCTATTCTCCTCTGTGCCTCCTTCCCTTTGTCCCAGTGTAATGAGAGTTTAAAGGGAAACCTTGTATTTCATGTTGGCAATAACATATTCTGGTTTTCTCTTCACCCATATTTTTACCAGCAATGTTTGAAGTTGTTATTTTGGAATGCCTACTAGGGAGTTCCTCACAAGAACATGAGTCTTTGTCATCAAAAGGAGAGTCCCTTCCGGTGAGGTCCCACTTGCCTCTACCCCGAGGCACTGTATTGCGGAGTTGGTGCACCTCCCCAGCCTCAAAGGGGGGCTTCCCCAGAGGGAGAAGGGCTGAATTCCTGTGATTTGTCACAACACCTACCGGAGTAGGACCCTGATTACTAAGGAAGGCAGTGGTCACAGACTGCATTCACTCTGCCCATGAGGGGTTGGTGCGCAAAGGAGACCCTGGAACATAAGTTCACACTACACACCTATCAGGTTCTGGGTGCATGGATACTGAGGAAGGCAGTGGGCACCAAGCTGCATTCATTCAGCCCATGAGGTGTTTGTGTGCAAAGAGGACCCAGTAACATAAGTGCACACATCACAAATAACCAGTACTGGGCACATGAGTGCTGAGCAAGGCACTGGGCACAGGCCTCATTCAGGCTCGGCCTGCAATATAGGGCAATAGGGCAATGCCCAAACCAAAAACACAAAATTCATGTGTGGGACAGTTTTTTTGGTCAAAGTGAGCCACAGTTTTGGGCCATGTGGGCCAGTTTGATACAATATTCACCATGCGGCTAGTAGGTTTGACCAGTGTAACTGAATAAATATTGTTTAACATGCTCAATTTGTATCACATTTTATGAAAAAGCTCCCACTTGGGTCCTACTCAAACAGTCTGTCACAACAGGAATGAATTGCCATTCCCAAATGTGGGCCACTTTTCATTGGTACCTGAGACAATGTTATGCCCCAGTACGACCCTGGCCACATTCACTCTGCCCATGGGGTGTTTGTGTGCCACAGAGACCCGGTAACATAAGTGCACACATCACACCTAGCGGGTGCTGGGTGCATGAATACCAATAAAGGCACTGGGCACAGGCCTCAGTGACTCTGCCTGTGAGCTGTTTGTATGCAAGTGAGAGACTGTGACATACGTGCCCACTAAACACCTTCCAGGTGCTTGGTATATATCTACTTATAGAATGCATAGGGGTTAATACTTCATTGGCTGCCCCTTATCTGTAGGGCACGCCTCAAACTTCCTCTAAATACATATAATACTGGTTATAGCAGACACAATGGCAGCAGATTGGTCTGCGCAACATTGTATAGAGAGTCACCCCATAAACTCACTGATTGGTTGGCATTCCCAACCAACCCTGGACTTTCGGCTCGGCTAGCAGCATGTGAGCAAAATAAAACCCAGGAGCTTCAGTTACGTCAGATTGCTCCCCACTTACTCATTTAGTCCATCATCTCTCTATCAGTCTGACAATGAGCCAAAGTTTCCCATCTTCAGTTGACCTTGTGGCTGCTCTCTGTTCTGGGACATTCAAGTGAGTGAAAGAACATCAATATCTAGATCCAGAGCTTAATGAGTTGTCCTTCTTTTCGACTTCTGACTCACATGTGCAGAACCCACACATTTGTCCATTTCAACCTCTTATTTACTAATATTTGATCCAATAATGCTTGGTGTCATTGCTCATCCTGGCCTCTGGAGACCTACTCACTCCATCTTGTAAGAGCCTTATCCTTTGTTAATTTTTGTTTTGTTTTATTGGTTAATCATATTTAAACCTTTAACATTCCTCTATTATCAAATTAATCATCATTAGGTAAATACGTGTCCAATGTTTGCTCAAATGGGTTAAGTTTTGCCGATATCAGTTTACTCAGTCCAGCCGGCCTGCTAGAATTAGCTCACAGTTCGGGGCCGTCTTCCTCCTGATCCAAATTTAGGGATTCAACAAATTTGAATGCGTCTAAAGTTCTGCCAACCTTTTCAGCTGCCATTAGCTGCTCCCAGTATTCCTCTTCCGTCTCCTCAGAGATGTTACTAGTATAACTACCCATGTATGCCTGTCGTTTCGGTTCTAGGGTCGGGCAGGCTAGCATCACGTGCCTGACAGATTCTAGTTGGTCTTTATTTTTACAGAACCTGCAATATGCTGTTGATTTTTCAATAAGCCTTCTTCTCCATTTTACCTCTCTGGAATGCCATATGTTAAGCCTGCAGCGCATCAGCAAGTCTCTGTAGTGGTTAGATGGAAATTTCAACAGGTACGGTGGGAGCCTGTTTAGGCCTTTTTTTCCCAGATGATGTTATAGCACTGGTTTCTTTTCAGTCTTTTCTCCTGCGTTTCCTCCCAGTCCTTTTCTCGGATAGTCCTTTTAGCCTTATCTGGGTTACACCTCAGGGTTTCTTCCGAGACGTCAACCTGTTCCAAGCTCGCTTTACATCTCTCTTTCCAATTGACGAAAATCGTGTCTCCATTTGGTACCCCTATCCGCGCTAGGATTTCAAATGGCTGAGATGGGTTGTCGAGGATACACTTTCTGTAGAGGGATAAAGATTTCCATAGCGCAATTGAGACCATGGATTGGAGCCTTAGCTCTGTTCTTATGAGCTCTAGCGGTAGTGAGTTCAGGAGTCGCATGATCTTTCTCCAAAAATAGGCCTCACATAGATTCCATACTTCCCATCTTAAGGCTAGAAGTGCCACTGCTCCATACGTAATTACGGCCACCACTTTTTGCTTGTAAAATGTTATTATCGGCGTCGGAGAGAATTTGCCGTACCTACGATGTAAACATATTCCTTGGTTGGTCAAGGCCGTTAGCTTTTCTCGAATCAATGCATAATGCGCCTGTTCGTTGCAGTTTTTAATTCATCATTATCCCAAGATACGTTGTAATTTCCATCTCCTCCAATTTTTCCTTTTCCAATGACCACGTCTGGATTTTCCCAGCTGATTTTCTTCCCTGACATGACCTCATGGTTAGGACCATGGATTTTTTGATGTTGATCTTCATGTCAATGTCTTTAAAGTAATTGTTAATGGCCTCTATCCGTCGCTGCATTCCTCTTGGCGTTTGGTCTACAAATACCGTGTTATCCGCATACAGCATCCACGGTATCTCGTTTCCATTTATCTTCGGAGGAAAGGCACATATCTGATCTTGGCTGATCTTCATGTGTGCCATATATAGGACAAAGAGGAAAGGGGCTAGCGCACATCTCTGTTTTATTCCCCGGGAAGTTTTGATCTTCCTAGATAGCCCTCCATTAGCTGTGATTTGTACCTGGATCGAGGTGTCGGTGTATAGGGCTTGGATAGCTTCCAGCAGGTCCATTGGGCACCCACAGTTCCTCAGTTTTGACCACAGGCGCTCTTTATTTATCCCATCGAATGCTTGTTCGAGGTCAATGAAGGCCAAATAAGTCGTTTTTTTTCCTTCTAAGGCCTTCGCCTTCAGCAGGTTGATCAAAAACAGATTCAGGGTGGTACCAACGCCACTTACAAAGGCTGTTTGTCTTTCATCCAAGATTTTAGCCTTGGATGCCCATTTGTTTAGGTCTCTTAGTAGGATGGACGCAAATATCTTGCCAATTGACAGGGTAATTCATAGAATTTTGCAGAAAAGTGTCGCAAGCGGCTGGCGCAGAGTGTCCGCGTGCGATTGACTGCGCCAGGCACGTGCGCTAAAACCGATTTCCGCGCACAGCGTATTCATGGATTTTAGGCTCCCAAACCAGCCGTGGTGCAGAGAATCGCAGCGACCCTGCAGCAGCGCCAGTTACGCCCCCAAGAACGCCCTCGCGCAAGGAAAAGCCATCAAAATCGCTAAATCATCGCAAAGGGCTGCGCTAACCCTGGACCAGTTCACCGGGCTGGCAAACAGCAAACGCCAAGCGGGGAACGTGTATTTCAGGGGTGCGCGGGAAGTTCCACACGCGATTGGCCCAGTGCGAGCAAGGTATGTGTATTTCAGGGGTGCGCGGGAAGTTCCACACGCGATCGGGCCTGGGGGAGCGGGCTACGTGTATTACAGGGGTTCGCGTGAACTTTCTCACGCGATCGGGCCTGGGGGAGCGGGCTACGTGTATTTCAGGGGTTCGCGTGAAGTTTCTCACGCGATCGGGCCTGGGGGAGCGGGCTACGTGTATTTCAGGGGTTCGCGTGAAGTTTCTCACGCGATCGGGCCTGGGGGAGCGGGCTACGTGTATTACAGGGGTTCGCGTGAACTTTCTCACGCGATCGGGCCTGGGGGAGCGGGCTACGTGTATTTCAGGGGTTCGCGTGAAGTTCCTCACGCGATCGGGCCTGGGGGAGCGGGCTACGTGTATTACAGGGGTTCGCGTGAACTTTCTCACGCGATCGGGCCTGGGGGAGCGGGCTACGTGTATTTCAGGGGTTCGCGTGAAGTTCCTCACGCGATCGGGCCTGGGGGAGCGGGCTACGTGTATTACAGGGGTTCGCGTGAACTTTCTCACGCGATCGGGCCGGGGGAGCGGGCTACGTGTATTTCAGGGGTTAGTGTGAAGTCTCTCACGTGATTGGCCCCGTGCAAGCAGGGTACGTGTATTCCAGGGGTGCGCGGGAAGTTCCACACGCGATTGGCCCAGTGCGAGCAAGGGATGTGTATTTCAGGGGTGCGCGGGAAGTTCCACACGCGATTGGCCCAGTGCGAGCAAGGGATGTGTATTTCAGGGGTGCGCGGGAAGTTCCACACGCGATTTCAGCAGGGTATGTGTATTCCAGGGGTGCGCGGGAAGTTCCACACGCGATTACTGCAGGGTATGTGTATTTCAGGGGTTCTGGGGAGTACTACACGTGAATTGGCCGTGTGGGTCCTCCCAGGTGTATGCTCCACAACCTCCACGGCCCCTGCAGGCAGCCCACACCACGGGGGACTACCCTGCACCCCTGCTCATGTCCCGCAGGCAGCCCATCCACCATGGGCATGCCCCCCAGCCAACCCACATGTCACCTTGCACTACTGATCAACAATGCATGTCTCCCACCACTCCCACCCCCCAGCAGTGCAGGGGCAGCCTCCACCAGGCCCCCACTCATGTCTCCCACCACCCCCACCCCCCAGCCACCAGGGGCACCCTCCACCAGACCCCCACTCATGTCTCCCACCACCCCCACCCCCCAGCCACCAGGGGCATCCTCCACCAGGCCCCCACTAATGTCTCCCACCACCCCCACCCCCCAGCCACCAGGGGCACCCTCCACCAGGCCCCCACTCATGTCTCCCACCACCCCACCCCCAAGCAGTGCAGGGGCACCCTCCACCAGGCCCCCACACATGTCTCCCACCACCCCCACCCCCCAGCATCCAGGGTCACCCTCCACCAGGCCCCCACTCATGTCCCCCTGCACCCCCACCCCCCAGCAGTGCAGGGGCACCCTCCACCAGGCCCCCACTCATGTCTCCCACCACCCCCACCCCCCAGCCACCAGGGTCACCCTCCACCAGGCCCCCACCCATGTCCCCCTGCACCCCCACCCCCCAGCAGTGCATGGGCACCCTCCACCAGGCCCCCACTCATGTCTCCCACCACCCCCACCCCCCAGCCACCAGGGGCAGCCTCCACCAGGCCCCCACCCATGTCCCCCTGCACCCCCACCCCCCAGCAGTGCATGGGCACCCTCCACCAGGCCCCCACTCATGTCTCCCACCACCCCCACCCCCCAGCATCCAGGGTCACCCTCCACCAGGCCCCCACTCATGTCCCCCTGCACCCCCACCCCCCAGCAGTGCAGGGGCACCCTCCACCAGGCCCCCACTCATGTCTCCCACCACCCCCACCCCCCAGCCACCAGGGTCACCCTCCACCAGGCCCCCACCCATGTCCCCCTGCACCCCCACCCCCCAGCAGTGCATGGGCACCCTCCACCAGGCCCCCACTCATGTCTCCCACCACCCCCCACCGCCCTGCCACCATGGGCAGCCCCCACCAGGTCCTCACAATCCCCAATCATGTGCGTAATGGTCAGCCTCCACAGCCAAAAAGCCCTACCAAGTAACCCATTCACCCACATGGAAATGGAAATCACATGTTACACCCCCAATGTTCATGAAGCTAATGAAGCCGTGTCCATCACACACAATGGTTGCAATTGAATGGGAAAACACACAACATGACATGCATGAAACCAATGAGATGATACCACACAGTGAAGTATGCAAACAAAATTGTATTGAAAAAAAATAAGAATGCTAAAGAAAGAAAACTAACTACAATGTGAATGAGAAAAAAGTAAGCTGCATGTCCGTATGAAAAAATGAAACTTGAAATCCAAATAGAAAAAAATTTTGTCCAAAGTCAAATGTAAAAAAATCTCCATGCAATAAAGAACTATGTACAAAAATAACAAGGGTCCATGAGCCCAACTGAACAAAGGAAACCTACTAAAAAATCTACCTAAAAATCAACTATATACAAAAAGTGGAGCAGTGTCCGTCGACTCCAAATCATAATACGAAAGAAAGGAAACCTAAAACTAAAGAACTATATACAAAGGCGGCGGGCAAGTCCAGCGGCTCACTCTGTGGTGTCCCGGGCCAGGGCATCATCGAACTCCTGTTCGATGTCCCGGAGGCGGTCCAGTTCCATGGCCCCGAGGGTCCGCAGGGACGACGCTGTGTCCTCCTCCAACCCCCTGCGGATTGCCTCGAGGCACTCGGCCCGTGAGCCGCGCCTCTTCCGCCCGCCGCCGCTCCGCACCTATGGCGTGGCCCAACCGCTGCCACACGGAAGACACTCTCTGTCCTGGGTCCCCCTGCCCTCCGGCCAATGCCTGCCCCTCTGATGTCGAAAGCCCCGAGCCTTCATGGCTCCCACCATGTTGCTGCTGCTGCTGCTCTGCCTCTGCCCGTGCACTGCCTCCTGCTGCCTGCACATCCTCCGCCGGCTGGGGTGCACTTGTTGATGTGGCCACCCCTGCTGGACCACCGACTCCCGACTGTGGCAGGGATGCCTCCTCCACCAGCCTGGCCGCACCGTCAGAGGCAGCTCCACAGGGCACCCAGGTGACTGATGGGTGGGAAGATGGCACAGAGGACGACTGGCGCGTAGGGGGTCCAGTTGAGGAGGGGGTCGGAGCAAGCCCCATCAGACGGAGGAATCCGGCCTGGGTGACCTGTCCCAGCAGGCTGACGTGGTCAACGAGCCATTCGAGATGACGTGCAGTCTCTCCATGAAAAGACTGCAGGTCACCTCGCATGGCCCGTTGACGCAACGCCACACCAGCCAGGACAGGCTCAACCCGGACCTGGATAGCCACGTCCGCAGGCAGAGGAAGGCCAGTTGACGTCAGCTCATCCCCTGCCTGGAAACGGGTCTGGACGTAGACATCCCTGCTGGTGCAAGATGATGCAGGGACAGGATCGGGGACAGGATTGCACACAGGCACCTCCGCGGCGGCCTGTGCTGCCTCCTGTCCCTGGTCCTGGACTGCACCACTAGCACCAGTGGGATCCCCACCTCCAGACCCCGTCTCTGGTGCTTGCACGGCCTCCTCCTCCACCAGACCCCCCACCAACCTGGATGACTCCGTGCCATCTTCCCCTGTTGGGCCCTGTGGGGTCCCAGCTGCCCCTTCTGCTGCCGAGGAGTCCAACTCCAACCTCCGCCTCTTGGACCTCCCCCCGGCAGCTGCGGCCTGGGACGCGGCACCGGACTCCTCACTCCCCGACGAGATGACAACACGGGAGGGGAGCCGGGCCTTGCGTCTCCGGCTGGCAGTCGGATCCCCGCCGCTGTGCTCCACAGCACCTTCTCCGCCCTCTTCATCAGTTGACGCTGCAGACAGGGAGAAACAAAACACAGGCATCAGGGCACTGTACAATGGACACATACACACATGACAGTTGCACATGAGTGGCATTGGCAAACCTCAGACATGTCATCACAATCCCCAACACACATGTCATTGCAACTCGCACACATGAGCCATACCACAGCCATATCGCAACTGCCACCACCATCCATACACATACAACAGCATGAGCAGCCAAAGTTGACCCAGACATCACATGCAACACAGAAAGTGCACCACACATGTACACACACCACCACACTTGCATGCATGTGTACACCTCGGCCAAGTGTCGCACTGTTCAGACGGGCATCCATGTCACATCTGCCAATCAGGCTTACACATACCGCAGTCACATGCATCCATGTTGCATCACTGTTGCACCCTTGTCAAATACACACACATGCACATGTACACAGTGCTCATACATGCAGCCCAATACAACATACATGCGTGACATCACGGACATGTCTACTTACATACACATACATACAAACATGTGTGCACGCACAACTGCATTTGGCATGCAAGCCTACACACACAAGCACCATCCATGTCTCACACATTACAGCCCTCGCATGTGTCAGCCCCACGGCCATGTACACCCCCACCCATACTCGACCCCATACAAACAGATGTGCAACCTGCACAATACCGAATAATCAACACACGCACTGCTCACAATCAGGATGCATGTACACTCACCGCTCGACTCCAGACGGGTCTGCTTCTCCAGGACCTGGACGTGGAGCGCTGGGGATATGCATTCCAGGACCCCCATCTGTTCTTCCGACAAGTGGCCCCGGCGCCCCTTGGCATCCGCTGCCTTCAAGAGGCGCCGGGCCTTGTTCAGGGTCCTGGACCTGAAGTCCTCCCAGCGCTTCCTGACATGTTGTAAGTCCCGGACTGCCACCCCCTCCGCGTTGATGGCAGTCACGATGTCAGTCCAGATCCGAGTCCGTCCTTCCTTGTCGGCGCGGGAACTTCCGAAGAGGGCATCATACTGCCCCAGGACTTGCTCCACCAGGACACCAACTTCGGTGGCACTGAAGCTGGTGCCCCTCTGCCTCTCTGGCCGGGGGTTGTCAGTGGTCACAGATGGTGTTTGCCCCGACATGACAACCCCAGAGGCAGGAGTGGGTGGGCAACTGGGTCCTGGGGCTGGGCTGTGGAGCGATGGAATTCCAGTCGGGAGTCTTCGGTACCAGCAGGGGTGGTCACAGCAACAGCACCCCTGGCTGATGTGCAGGCAGCAAATGGCAGTGCACGTGGGCAGCAGGCAGTCAGGCAGCAGCAGATGGTAGGTGGGAGCGTGCTCGGGGCTCTGGGGGGCAGTAGTTCGGCCTTCTGGGCAGGAGCGTGGTCTTCCGTGTGCTTATGCGTGGCCAGCTTGGTACGGAGTGATTTGGCACGTGAAAATCCTGCACGTCAGCGTGAAAATCGAGGAAAGGCCCTTAGCGCGTAAGCGCGTCAGCACGCATACGCGATTCTATTGGACCAAAGGCCCTCAGCGCGTAAGCGCGTCTGTGACGTGACCCGCACGGGTGTTTCCCACACAGCACGTGATGACAGAGCACACGTGGAAAGACTGCACATCAGAGTCTCATCGCGTGTGATTGGTGGAAAAGGCCCTACACGCAGAAGTGACAAAGCGTGTAATAGGAGGAAATGTCCCTACACGCAGAAGTGACAAAGCGTGTAATTGGAGGAAATGTCCCTACACGCAGAAGTGACAGAGCGTGTAATTGGAGGAAATGTCCGTACACGCAGAAGTGACAAAGCGTGTAATTGGAGGAAATGGCCCTAGCGCGTACACGCCGCGTAAGTGACACTGGACGTGTGGGCCTGTATAAAAGGTACGCGTAGAACACCACTTCCTTGTACATGCTTTTCGTGGAGAGCGAGTGGGTGAATTCTGTACTTCTTGTCGTTTCACACGCGATTTACTTCACGGCGTTTCAAGTTCATATTCCCTGTTACCTCTGACAGATTTTTCTCTTCTTTAGCTTTTACTGGTTTACCTGGGCCTGTTCCCTCAAACAGTGTTCCCTTCTACTGTTGTCCTGTCTCCTCAGACAGCGTACAAATCTTCTTTTGGCGGGGGTGTTGCCAACCAAACGTGCTCCTTTTACACGCTCGTTTACCAGGCAGACGGTGAGTCACGCACGTATCTAACTTCTGTGCTTGCCCCGTGTGTAGCCTACCCCTTCAGAGGTCATTCTAGGCTGCGTGTGACACGCATACGTTCATTCTTGTGTTTCTGGGTGCCACAGCGTAGTGCAGGTTTTTCTTTCTGCACACGTGGTCTAGGAGGGGTTGCGTGCACGTCATCTCCCTTTTTTGGGCCTCCTGTGCGTTGCGTGACCCGTCATCTTTCCCCAGGGGTTACATTCAGCCTTGCTGGAGCACTAGGGTACAATTACCATCTGGTACCCAACCCCTTTGACCCCCAATTGCCCAGGACAATAGTCTACATCCACTCCCATACGCACATTAACATCAGTGCCATGGCTGGGAGGCGAGGATTCCGTAAGGGTGGCAAAGGTGGAAGAGCCACAAGTGGTGGCCGTGGTGGATCCGGTAGGGGACGTGGTCGTAACTTGCAGGGTGAGCCTGTCCCCCCATGTGTGGAGGACCAGTCACGGGCACCCATAATCCCCCCCCCTTCCCCCCTCCCATTGAGGCTGATGTGGCTGACACCATCCATGCTCAGCCCTTGTTGGACCAGCCCATTGTGGCACCAGACCTGGCTGACTCCATGGCTGACTTCCAGGTCAGCAGGGCTACGACAAGTGCGCTGGTGCACGTTGATGCCATCATGCCACGTGGATCTGGGGCAGCAAGGTCATCTGCTGCACCAAGGAGGCAGGGCGGAGAGGCTGCAGGGGCAGCTGCGGCTCCATCCACCCCAGCCCTCACACACCCAGCCAGGACAGTGTCGGTCCTAGTCCATGCTGCTGACATTCCCCCTGACACCATCACACTAGACCCAATGCCTGCACCAACTCCCATGCTGAGTGTGCAATCCCACACTCCTGATACAGAGTCCACCAGGGCTCCTGCCCCTAGTGTCCAGAGTGGCGCAGGACACTCAGGATCACCACCACCTTCCAAGCGGAAGAGGAAGAGTGCTCGTCCAGCACAGGCTGATGCCCCAGACACGGCTACACAGTCCGGCCCGTCCAGGAAGCCCAGCTTCACGGATGACGAACTGAATGCACTTGTCGAGTATGTGTCCGGACATGACAACGAGATGGTCATTGTTGCAGGATCCAAGACCACACCTGCACAACGCCAGGCACACTGGCAGACCGTTGCGGACATCGTAAGTGCCCTTGGAATTGTGAGGCGCACAGCCAATGATTGCTATAAGCGCTGGAATGACCTAAAGCGCAGGGCAAAGAGTAAGCTGGCCTCAAGTCATGCCGCAACTCTAGTGACTGGAGGTGGGTCTCCAGTAGTAGACATGGAACTCACTCCACATGAGTCAGTCGCTGGGACCTACGTCACGGAGGAACAGATCCAAGGCGTGGGAGATCTGGCTGATTACGAGGCATTGTCCGGTGAGTGCACATGCATGTGTGTGTCATCCATGTGCATGGTGTGTGTGTGAGGGCTTCTGTTTGTGTGCCAGGTGAGAGTGTGTGCGCCTGAGTCGTATGGGTCAGCCATGTGCTTCATGCAATCCTTCCTGCGCAGCTGCATTTGGCCATAGCAGTATCCCTTCTGCCAACAGTAGACATCTAGGCCAACTGCACGCCAGTTGCCCTTGAAGTGTCACCTTGCCACAACATATTTGCTTATTTTTCACTGTTCATTCTGTCAGTTTGTTTGCATTCCACCACTTTCACTAGGCATGTCGCTGTCCACTAGTCACATGTCTGACATGTCTATGGTAAAGTGGAGTGACTTTGTTAGCTGGATATCATTTGTACACACATGTCCCTGTGCAATTGGAACATTTCAGACTGGCAGCTCCAGGTGAAAAATCTGACCTGTTAGAATTAGAAAAGCAATTACATGCGGGAACTGGACTGAATGAATAGGTGCTGCCCTCCTCTCCATCTTCACTCAATAGCAATGGTACATGCCATCTGTGTGATGGCATGTGTGTTTCACCTGCCAATCACAGGCCAATGTGTGATGCCACTGCCAGGCAGCATGCAGAAAATGTGTTCATCTTCCATCTTGGTGTCATCAGTGTGTGCCATTTGCCTGCACTTCATACGCAGTGAGGGTGCATGCATGGGAGGGTTTTAGTCATGTGGGACATGTGTCAATCAAGTACTGGTTCTCTTGCTTCTCAGCCCTCATTGTGTGCCATGGTGCTAATGCCTGTTTCCATTTCTTTGTTTTCATGTCTTTGCAGGGGAAGACGCACCTGATACTGCTGGGGTTGTGGAGATGGTGCAGACCCAGGAGGGGTCAGAGGGCCGACCAACCACCAGTGAGGGACGTGGTGTGGTGGTGGGGGAGAACCCACAAGTGCTGCAGGTCGTGCTCTCAAGGGGTGTCTCTGGCTGCACCTCCCCCGAGCTGTACTCAGGTGTTGATTCGGATGAGACCTACGTGCCGTCGCAGGTGAGTGTTCCAGGGAGGGATTCTGTTCTGTCTCACCCACCTGCACCAGGGTCAGGACCCTCCATGGGGATATCAGTGTTGGCAGCTACGCCTTCGGTGGTTACGGATGCAGGGTCACACTCCGCGACATCTGATCCTGTTCCTGGGCCAGCAGATCAGAGGGGGAATGCAGTCCTGCAGCCTCAGGCAGTGCCGGCACAGCAAGGCGCAGTTCGCCTTGCCCCAGACAGGTGTGGTGCCCGCCGACGTGGTGGCCGTACGCCACCCGGCAATACCGCATGGGAGCAATCCATTTACGGTATGGCAACCCAACAGGCTGCATCATCCGAGATGATGGCTCAGGCCATGGATAGGGTGGCCACTTCCATTGTCCCCCCAGAAAGGCTGATGGAGCGACTAGAGCAGGCAACCGACTCCATCTGCCAGTCACACAGGGAGGACATGTTGGGGTCCAACAGGGACAGGCGGGCGTCACTGGCGACTCTGCAGGAGGCCATCTGCATTGAGTCCCAGGGCCACAGGGAAGCCCTGAGGCAGGAGCTCCTTCACCTCAGGACGACTCTTGTTGAGATTGAGGCTTCAACACACCAAAGGACAGAACAGCAGCTGGAGCGTCTCACCCGTACGCTCTCAGCTGAGATGCAGGCAACGAGGGTGGAGGTCCGGGCATCCCGTGAGTTGTTGCATAGGGACCTCCGCACACTCATCCTCCAGAACCAGACCTACCACACCCGCATGCTTGCAGCCATGCAGGAGCAGACTAGGGCCTTGCGTGGGCTGCCTCCCATAGTGCAACCACCTCCGGATGCAGCTGCACAGGGTGATAATAGCGACAGCAGTGATACTCCCACAATAGGGTAGCCGTGTGGGCCATGAGCCCATGGAGGTGTTTTATCTTCCCAGGATCCACACAGGTGGGTTCTGGTGTGCATCCTGTCCTCGGACCTCCTGGGTGGCCTCCCCAACCCCCCCGGGCCCATCAATGGCCATTTTTGATTGTTTCTTATTTTTATTTTTATTTTTATTTCTTTTATTCCCAATTTTTTTGGGACAATCTGTTGGCTTCGATCTGTTGGCTTCCGTGGTTCCTGTGGGCATACGCTGCATTGTGGCTGGGCACATGCAGGCTTGTAATGTATTTGGTTCAGATGCTTGGGTTTGATTCACACACACCCCTCCTGCTTCCCGTTTCCATGGGCTTGCAAAGGGTGTGCCCAAGTGACAGTGAATTACACAGTGACGTTGGACTCCCATGAGCTGTGTGGCCAGTCTGTAGTCAATACTGTGTATACATTCATAGTGCATATTGCTGTTGTGTTGTACACTGCATGTTGCATTGATGTGTAACTCTTCTTCTGTGTCTACCTCCCAATTTGCAGGTCCCTTCCTCATGTCCACACAAGGACCTCTAGTCTGGAGATGGGGACCATGTTGGCAGCAGTGCACCTACAACTCTACATGGCGACAACACTGCACAGTTGGTAGTGGTGGGAGTGCAGGCATTTCCAGGTGGTGAGACTACTAATATGTAACATTTGTGATGTCATGTTAATGGTACTACGTGCTCAAGTATGTTGTTGGTCCGGCATTGCTGTGAGCATTTCAGGTGTTGCAGGTTTCTAATAGTGCCACTGTACATAGTGAGACTGATGTCATGTTGTGGGGATTACTTTGTTTACCTGCAATTAGCATGACATGGCACGGTGTGTCGTGTGGCGGTGCTGGGGTTGGGTTGGCTGACATGGCACTGTCCTCTTGTTGCATTTTGCAAGTGGGTATTCATTTTAGCTGCTTCCATGTGTAACTTAACAAAACTGCATTGGTGGTGTCTGTGTGGGTAGGGATGCACACATTGTGACACTTCCAGGTGAACAATCTCAGGCTGACATGGTATTCCCGGTTCATTCTCCAGACATTCAGGATCAGTGTCAGGTTGAGTCATCATTGATTGTCAGATGGAATGTGCCAGGGCAGTGTGCACTCCACAGGGGTGTGATTTCTATGTGAAGTAATTAGCCACTAGCTGTGTACGGGCTGCCTGCCCCGTGCCCTTTCCCCTCCCATGCGCAGCGGCTGTGCATGTGGTTGGGGATGTGGGGCCACCACCATGTCCACGGCCAGGCCACGGCGTGTTGCAACATTGTGCAGGACACATGCTGCCACTATGATCCTGCACACTACTGGGGGAGCGTATAACAGCTGCCCGCCAGAACGGTCAAGGGAGCGAAAGCGTGACTTTAGCACTCCGAATGTGCGCTCCACTATGCCCCTGGTTGTAATGTGGGCTGTGTTAAATCTTACCTGGGGTGGCGTGGTGGGGTTCCGAATTGGCGTCATCATGTGGGGGCTGAGAGGGTAGGCACTGTCCCCTGTGGAGGTGGTGATTGGTATCATTGGTGGGGTTGTGACCTTGCTCAGTATCCAACATGCATGCATGTGCAGTGGCATACATACTCACCAAGCAGCCATGTATCGCCATGCCGCCCAGCTTCTAGGTCCCGGCTTAGGGTGGACATTCGGTAAATGAAGCTGTCGTGGGTGGACCCGGGATAGTTGGCATATACTGAGGTGATGATTCCCTTGGCATTACATGCTACCTGCACGTTGATGGAATGCCAGTGCTTGCGGTTCCTATAGATGTGCTCAGATGCCCTGGGGGGACGTAGAGCCACATGGGTGCAGTCGATGGCACCTAGCACTTTGGGGAATCGTGCCACAGCGTAAAAATCCAGGGCGGCAGCATGCCTTTCTGCAGGTGTTCTGGGCAGGTATATGTGCCTGCGGACTGATGGGCGTGCAGTGATGATGTTCAAGACCTGGTGTAGGCAGCGTGACTGGGTGGCCTGTGACACCCCACCCACTATGGCACTTGTCCGCTGAAATGATCCAGTGGCTAAGAAGTGAAGTACATTGAGGACCTTCTCCAGGGGGCTGAGTGCTTGGGAGCACAGGGTGGGTGATGTGAGGTCATCCTCCCACTCACTCACCAGGTCCAGTATGATGTGTGGTGGAAACCTGTACCTCCCATACACCTGGTCATCAGGCATCCCGAAAAGGCTGGTTCTGGGTGTGAATATTCTGGCCCTGACTATCCTCCTCCTCCTCCTTTGGTAGCCCACTGCCACTGCTGCTAGGAACGGTATGTTCATCCTGCCGTCTGAGCTTGTTATTGTTAAAGTCCGCAAATTTATGCTTTGCGCGTGTTCTAGGCGAGCGTGTGACCCGCGCACCCCTGGAATCCAGTTCCCAGTCCAATAGCGTGTGGAAAATCACACGCACCACGGGATACAGGTTCGCTGACGTACTTGCGTGTGTAAGTGCCCGCGCACCCATTAAATACACGTACATAGGCCAATCGCGTGTACGCGCACTTTTGTCCAATTACACGCGATGACACTCTGACGTGCAGTATCTCCACGTGTACCCCGTCATCACGTGCTGAGTGGGGAACACCCGTGCGGGTCACGTCACAGACGCGCTTACGCGCTGAGGGACTCTGGTCCAATAGAATCGCGTATGCGTGCTGACGCGCTTACGCGCTAAGGGCCTTTCCTCGGATTTCACGCTGACGTGCAGGATTTTCACGTGCCAAATCACTCCGTATCAAGCTGGCCACGCGAAAACACACGGAAGCCCACGCTCCTGCCCAGAAGGCCGAGTTACTGCCCCCCAGTGCCCCGAGCAGCCTCCCACGTGCCATCTGCTGCTGCCTGCCTGCCTGCCTGCCTGCTGCCACCGTGCCCTGCCATTTGGTGCCTGCACATCAGCCATCTGCAGGGGTCCAGTTGCTGTGTCCACCCCTGCTGAAACTGAAGACTCCCGACTGGGATTACATCGCTCCACAGCCCAGCCCCAGGACCCAGTTGCCCACCCACACCTGCCTCTGGGGTTGCCATGTCGGGCACTTCCACATCTGGCACCAGTGGCAACCCCAGGCCAGAGGGGCAGAGGGGCACCAGCTTCACTGTCACCAAAGTTGGTGTCCTGGTGGAGCATGTCCTGGGGCAGTATGATGCCCTCTTTGGATCGTCCCGTGCCAGCAAGGAAGGACGGCAGAGGATCTGGGCCGACTGTGTGGTTGCCATCAACGCGGAGGGGGTGGCAACCCGCGACGTCCTGAAGATCAAGAAGCGCTGGGAGGACTTGAGGTCCAGGACCCTTGTGAAGGCCCGGCGCCTCGTGGAGGGGGGCCGGGGCCGCATGAGTTCCATCCAGATGAGGGTCCTGGAACGCGTACGCCCAGCGCTCCACGCCCAGATCCTTGAGAGGGAGGCCCGTCTGGAGTTGAGCGGTAAGTGTCCATGCATTACTGTGTGAGACAGGGCATGTTGCGGTGTGCTGGTTCTATGATACTTGCCTGTATGTGTGCCATAGGCCATGTATGCATGTATGTGTGCAGGGACATCATGGTAATGCATGTGCGACCAGTGATGTGTGATGCACATGGTTGTTGCATGTGTTGAAATACCGCATGGGGAGCCCTATGCAGATTTTGAACATGAGAGCATGCCAGTCTCTGTACCTGGACATGGGTGGGGGTGAGGGATGGGTGCTGATGCCAGGTACATATATGGTAGCCATGTCTGTGTGCCTGACCTGCGTGTCTGTGACTTGTGCATGCCATGGATGCATGACACATGTGTGTGACAATGCACAGATTCAGTAAAGCAGCCAAATTACCCTTGTATCCGCTGTGTTTGGTGTGTTTGGGGCCAGATGGATGTGACTGAGGTGAAGTGTGTGCATGTGATGGGCATGAGCCATGATGCATGTGAGTTACATATCATTGAATGTTTCAAGAGTCCATTGGACATGCATGGAAATGTCCATGGCATGCACCATGCCTGTTACTGTGTGTGTTTTGCCTGGACTGACCCATGTGTTGTGGAGGGACATGATGGAAGTGTACTTTGACAGTGGTGCTCATCTGCTATTGCTTCCTGTCTAGGGGACCATTGTACAGTGCCCTGATGCTTGTGTTCTTTGTCTCCCTCTACGCAGCGGCTAGTGAAGAAGAGGGCGGAGACGGCGCTGTGGAGCAAGGCGGCGGGGTTGCCCCCACGGCTGCAGCGGAAGGGGTGGGTGAGCCCCCACAGGGGCCTGCTACGGTGGGAGACGGTGAGGAGCCATCCAGGTTGGTGGTTTGCACAGAGGAGGAGGAGGCCGCCACTGGGGCACACATGGGGCCTGGTGGGGGTATCCCTGCTGGTGCAAGTGGTGCAGTCCAGGGCCAGGGGCAGGAGGCAGCACAGGTCACCGTGGAGGGGCCTGTGCATGTCGCTGTCCCTGACCCTGTGAGTGCACCACCATGCACCAGCAGGGATGCCCCGTCCCAGGCCTGTCCGCAGGTAGAGGGGATGTCCATGTCACCTGACTCCCCTCCACCTGCGGACGTGGGAACCCCTGGCCGTGCGGAGAAGGTCCTGATTGGGGTCGCGATGCGCACGGCTGTGATTCGTGATGCCGTGCGTGCTTCCCGGGAGGAGCACGCACGTCATCACGAAGTGCACCGTGCCGACGTGGCCCAATTGGGATCGGCCATGTTCGGGGGTTTCCTGCATGTGTTGGCCAATGTGGCGGCCCTCTCCTCCTCTGTGCAGGCTATCCACCAGTCGTTCTCCTTGCCGTCTTCCAGCCCAGATGCCACCAGGGCCCCCTGTGGACCTGCCCCGACCAATGCAGCCAGCTCGGTGGGGATCCCATCCCTGCCACAGTCGGGAGTCAGAGATCCAGCAGGGGTGGACACCAGAGCAACTGGACCCCAGCAGATGGAGGATGTGACGGCATCATCAGGCAGGGCACGTGCACGACGGCGTCGGTGGTTTCCATCAGCCTGGATGCCGTCGTGCTGGCACAGGCAGTTGCGTCGGAGGCAGCAGCAGGCTCAACGTGGGAGGCATCATGGCTCGGGCCCATCAACATCAGGGGTGCAGGCATCGGCCGAGGGCAGGAGAACCCTGGAATGGGAGTGGCTTCCGTGTGGGAGCGGTTGTGCCAGCGGATAGGTGCGGAGCGGCAGCGGGCAGAGGAGGAGCGGCTCACGATGGTCAGGGCGGAGGACTTCATGCGGAGGGCGCTGAGGCGGGCTGAGTGCCTCGAGGGTCTTCGCAGGGAGTTTGAGCTTGACACTGCGTTATCCCTGCGGGACCTCGGGGCCAGGGAACATGCCCGCCTCCAAGCCATTGACCAGGAGTTCGATGATGCCCTGGCCCATGACAACAACCAGTGAGCCGTCCGAATAGCCCGCTGCCTTTGTATATAGTTGTATAGTTAGGGTTAGGTTTCCTTTGTTTTTTTGATTTTTCTTTTGGTTGTGATTGGACAATGCACCACTTTTTTGTATATAGTTCAGTTTTTAGTTAGTAGTCATAGTTAGGTTTAATTTGGTTGGGCTCATGGACCCAGGATGATCTTCTTCATGGTTCTTCATTGGCTTATTTTAATTTTTCAGATTATTTTCTTGGACATTCATCTTGTTTTGTTTGATTTGCTTTGTGTTTTTTCTTATTTCATTTCCATTCTACTTGCTGTTCAATACATATTATTTTTTTAATCTTCAATGTGTCGTATCATCTCATTGCTTTCAGGCATGTCATGTTGGGTGTTTTGTCATTCACTTGCAGCCATTGTGTGTGACAGACATGTGTTCAATTGCATTATTTAAATTGGGGTTGTAACATGTAATTGCCTTTGATATGTGGGTGGGTGTGATAGTTGGTTGGGCCTTTTGGCAGGGGAGGATGGGCATTACGGACATGATTGGGGAATGTTGGGACCCAGGTGCAGGGGGGCATGGATTGGACATGGGTGGGGGCCTGCTGGCAGGTGCCCCACAGTGCTGGGGGTGTGGGGGTGGTGGGAGACATGAGTGGGGGCCTGGTGGAGGGTGACCCTGCACTGCTGGGGTGTGGGGGTGGTGGGAGACATGAGTGGGGGCCTGGTGGAGGGTGCCCCTGGTGGCTGGGGGGTGGGGGTGGTGGGAGACATGAGTGGGGGCCTGGTGGAGGGTGACCCTGCACTGCTGGGGTGTGGGGGTGGTGGGAGACATGAGTGGGGGCCTGGTGGAGGGTGCCCCTGGTGGCTGGGGGGTGGGGGTGGTGGGTGACATGAGTGGGGGCCTGGTGGAGGGTGACCCTGCACTGCTGGGGTGTGGGGGTGGTGGGAGACATGAGTGGGGGCCTGGTGGAGGGTGCCCCTGGTGGCTGGGGTGAGGGGGTGGTGGGAGACATGAGTGGGGGCCTGGTGGAGGGTGCCCCAGCACTGCTGGGGTGTGGGGGTGGTGGGTGACATGAGTGGGGGCCTGGTGGAGGGTGACCCTGCACTGCTGCGGTGTGGGGGTGGTGGGAGACATGAGTGGGGGCCTGGTGGAGGGTGCCCCTGGTGGCTGGGGGGTGGGGGTGGTGGGAGACATGAGTGGGGGCCTGGTGGAGGGTGCCCCTGCACTGCTGGGGTGTGGGGGTGGTGGGTGACATGAGTGGGGGCCTGGTGGAGGGTGACCCTGCACTGCTGGGGTGTGGGGGTGGTGGGAGACATGAGTGGGGGCCTGGTGGAGGGTGCCCCTGGTGGCTGGGGGGTGGGGGTGGTGGGTGACATGAGTGGGGGCCTGGTGGAGGGTGACCCTGGTGGCTGGGGGGTGGGGGTGGTGGGTGACATGAGTGGGGGCCTGGTGGAGGGTGACCCTGCACTGCTGGGGTGTGGGGGTGGTGGGAGACATGAGTGGGGGCCTGGTGGAGGGTGACCCTGCACTGCTGGGGTGTGGGGGTGGTGGGAGACATGAGTGGGGGCCTGGTGGAGGGTGCCCCTGCACTGCTGGGGTGTGGGGGTGGTGGGAGACATGAGTGGGGGCCTGGTGGAGGGTGCCCCTGGTGGCTGGGGTGAGGGGGTGGTGGGAGACATGAGTGGGGGCCTGGTGGAGGGTGCCCCTGCACTGCTGGGGTGTTGGGGTGGTGGGTGACATGAGTGGGGGCCTGGTGGAGGGTGACCCTGCACTGCTGGGGTGTGGGGGTGGTGGGAGACATGGGTGGGGGCCTGGTGGAGGGTGCCCCTGGTGGCTGGGGGGTGGGGGTGGTGGGAGACATGAGTGGGGGCCTGGTGGAGGGTGCCCCTGCACTGCTGGGGTGTGGGGGTGGTGGGTGACATGAGTGGGGGCCTGGTGGAGGGTGACCCTGCACTGCTGGGGTGTGGGGGTGGTGGGAGACATGAGTGGGGGCCTGGTGGAGGGTGCCCCTGGTGGCTGGGGGGTGGGGGTGGTGGGTGACATGAGTGGGGGCCTGGTGGAGGGTGACCCTGGTGGCTGGGGGGTGGGGGTGGTGGGTGACATGAGTGGGGGCCTGGTGGAGGGTGACCCTGCACTGCTGGGGTGTGGGGGTGGTGGGAGACATGAGTGGGGGCCTGGTGGAGGGTGACCCTGCACTGCTGGGGTGTGGGGGTGGTGGGAGACATGAGTGGGGGCCTGGTGGAGGGTGCCCCTGCACTGCTGGGGTGTGGGGGTGGTGGGAGACATGAGTGGGGGCCTGGTGGAGGGTGCCCCTGGTGGCTGGGGTGAGGGGGTGGTGGGAGACATGAGTGGGGGCCTGGTGGAGGGTGCCCCTGCACTGCTGGGGTGTTGGGGTGGTGGGTGACATGAGTGGGGGCCTGGTGGAGGGTGACCCTGCACTGCTGGGGTGTGGGGGTGGTGGGAGACATGGGTGGGGGCCTGGTGGAGGGTGCCCCTGCACTGCTGGGGTGTGGGGGTGGTGGGAGACATGAGTGGGGGCCTGGTGGAGGGTGCCCCTGGTGGCTGGGGGGTGGGGGTGGTGGGTGACATGAGTGGGGGCCTGGTGGAGGGTGACCCTGCACTGCTGGGGTGTGGGGGTGGTGGGAGACATGAGTGGGGGCCTGGTGGAGGGTGACCCTGCACTGCTGGGGTGTGGGGGTGGTGGGAGACATGAGTGGGGGCCTGGTGGAGGGTGCCCCTGCACTGCTGGGGTGTGGGGGTGGTGGGAGACATGAGTGGGGGCCTGGTGGAGGGTGCCCCTGGTGGCTGGGGGGTGGGGGTGGTGGGTGACATGAGTGGGGGCCTGGTGGAGGGTGACCCTGCACTGTTGGGGTGTGGGGGTGGTGGGAGACATGAGTGGGGGCCTGGTGGAGGGTGCCCTTGGTGGCTGGGGTGAGGGGGTGGTGGGAGACATGAGTGGGGGCCTGGTGGAGGGTGCCCCTGCACTGCTGGGGTGTGGGGGTGGTGGGTGACATGAGTGCGGGCCTGGTGGAGGGTGACCCTGCACTGCTGGGGTGTGGGGGTGGTGGGAGACATGAGTGGGGGCCTGGTGGAGGGTGCCCCTGCACTGCTGGGGTGTGGGGGTGGTGGGAGACATGAGTGGGGGCCTGGTGGAGGGTGCCCCTGGTGGCTGGGGGGAGGGGGTGGTGGGTGACATGAGTGGGGGCCTGGTGGAGGGTGACCCTGCACTGCTGGGGTGTGGGGGTGGTGGGAGACATGAGTGGGGGCCTGGTGGAGGGTGACCCTGCACTGCTGGGGTGTGGGGGTGGTGGGAGACATGAGTGGGGGCCTGGTGGAGGGTGCCCCTGCACTGCTGGGGTGTGGGGGTGGTGGGAGACATGAGTGGGGGCCTGGTGGAGGGTGCCCCTGGTGGCTGGGGGGTGGGGGTGGTGGGTGACATGAGTGGGGGCCTGGTGGAAGGTGACCCTGCACTGCTGGGGTGTGGGGGTGGTGGGAGACATGAGTGGGGGCCTGGTGGAGGGTGCCCCTGGTGGCTGGGGTGAGGGGGTGGTGGGAGACATGAGTGGGGGCCTGGTGGAGGGTGCCCCTGCACTGCTGGGGTGTGGGGGTGGTGGGTGACATGAGTGGGGGCCTGGTGGAGGGTGACCCTGCACTGCTGGGGTGTGGGGGTGGTGGTAGACATGAGTGGGGGCCTGGTGGAGGGTGCCCCTGCACTGCTGGGGGGTGGGGGTGGTGGGGGACATGAGTGGGGGCCTGGTGGAGGGTGCCCCTGGTGGCTGGGGGGTGGGGGTGGTGGGAGACATGAGTTGGACATGGGTGGGGGCCTGCTGGCAGGTGCCCCACAGTGCTGGGGGGTGGGGGTGGTGGGTGACATGAGTGGGGGCCTGGTGGAGGGTGCCCCTGGTGGCTGGGGGGTGGGGGTGGTGGGAGACATGAGTGGGGGCCTGGTGGAGGGTGCCCCTGGTGGCTGGGGGGTGGGGGTGGTGGGAGACATGAGTGGGGGCCTGGTGGAGGGTGACCCTGCACTGCTGGGGTGTGGGGGTGATGGGAGACATGAGTGGGGGCCTGGTGGAGGGTGCCCCTGGTGGCTGGGGGGTGGGGGTGGTGGGAGACATGAGTGGGGGCCTGGTGGAGGGTGCCCCTGGTGGCTGGGGTGTGGGGGTGGTGGGAGACATGAGTGGGGGCCTGGTGGAGTGTGACCCTGGTGGCTGGGGGGTGGGGGTGGTGGGAGACATGAGTTGGACATGGGTGGGGGCCTGCTGGCAGGTGCCCCACAGTGCTGGGGGGTGGGGGTGGTGGGGGACATGAGTTGGACATGGGCGGGGGCCTGCTGGCAGGTGCCCCACAGTGCTGGGGGGTGGGGGTGCAAGGGGACATGAGTTGGTGGTCATTAGTTCAAGGAGACATGTGCCTTTGCTGGGGGGCATGCCCATGGTGGGTGGGCTGCCTGCAGGACATGACCAGGGATGCAGGGTAGTCCCCTGTGGTGTGGGCTGCCTGCAGGGGCCGTGGAGGGTGTACAGGGTACACCTGGGTGGACCCACACTGTCAAATCACTTGTGGAACTTCCCGCGCACCCCTGATATACACGCGCCCAGGCTATTCGCGTGTGGAACTTCCCGCGCACCCCTGGAATACACGCGCCCCCAGGCTATTCACGTGTGGAACTTCCCGCGCACCCCTGAAATACACGCGCCCAGCCTATTCGCGTGTGGAACTTCCCGCGCACCCCTGAAATACACGCGCCCAGCCTATTCGCGTGTGGAACTTCCCGCGCACCCCTGAAATACACGCGCCCAGGCTATTCGCGTGTGGAACTTCCCGCGCACCCCTGAAATACACGCGCCCAGGCTATTCGCGTGTGGAACTTCCCGCGCACCCCTGGAATACACGCGCACCCAGGCTATTCGCGTGTGGAACGTCCCGCGCACCCCTGAAATACACGCGCCCAGCCTATTCGCGTGTGGAACTTCCCGCGCACCCCTGAAATACACGCGCCCAGCCTATTCGCGTGTGGAACTTCCCGCGCACCCCTGAAATACACGCGCCCAGGCTATTCGCGTGTGGAACTTCCCGCGCACCCTTGAAATACACGCGCCCAGGCTATTCGCGTGTGGAACTTCCCGCGCACCCCTGAAATACACGCGCCCAGGCTATTCGCGTGTGGAACTTCCCGCGCACCCCTGGAATACACGCGCACCCAGGCTATTCGCGTGTGGAACTTCCCGCGCACCCCTGAAATACACGCGCCCAGCCTATTCGCGTGTGGAACTTCCCGCACACCCCTGAAATACACGCGCCCAGGCTATTCACGTGTGGAACTTCCCGCGCACCCCTGGAATACACGCGCCCCCAGGCTATTCGCGTGTGGAACTTCCCGCGCACCCCTGGAATACACGCGCCCCCAGGCTATTCGCGTGTGGAACTTCCCGCGCACCCCTGAAATACACGCGCCCAGCCTATTCGCGTGTTGAACTTCCCGCGCACCCCTGAAATACACGTAGCACGCTCCCCCTGGCCCGATCGCGTGAGGAACTTCACGCGAACCCCTGTAATACACGTAGCCCGCTCCTCCAGGCCCGATCGCGTGTGAAACTTCACGCGAACCCCTGATATACACGTAGCACGCTCCCCCAGGCCCGATCGCGTGAGGAACTTCACGCGAACCCCTGATATACACGTAGCCCGCTACCCCAGGGCCGATCGCGTGAGGAACTTCACGCGAACCCCTGTAATACACGTAGCCCGCTCCCCCAGGCCCGATCGCGTGTGAAACTTCACGCGAACCCCTGATATACACGTAGCACGCTCCCCCTGGCCCGATCGCGTGAGGAACTTCACGCGAACCCCTGTAATACACGTAGCCCGCTCCACCAGACCCGATCGCGTGAATAACTTCACGCGAACCCCTGTGATGCATGTACCCTGCTGAAATCGCGTGTTAGACTTCCCGCGCACCCCGGTATACACGCACACATATTTTTTGTCAGCGGGTGTCCGTGTTTGTGGGTACCCCTTTGCACGTCATTTTTCCTGGAGGGCCACAGTATGGGACATTCATCATGGCAGTATATAGGTGCTATTTGTTGGCGCACCTTTTGGCGCACATTTCTTACAGCCGCAGAGACTCTACCGCCTGCTTTCTTGTGGCGGTCGTGTTTGTGCCTGTGCGCTGGTTTGAGCGTGCGCTTTTTTGCCCTATTCTATTCCATGAATACGTGTTGTAGGCGAGCGTGTGGGCGTTCCGCGCACTTGTGCCCTGTACTTCCCCCGTGACGCCCACGTTTTGGCAAGTTGTTCCCCATTCCGAGTGTTACGCCCGTGTTCCGCCTACTTTTGTTGCGTGCGCCGCGCTATGTGCGAATTGCGCTGTGGCCTGTGCGATTTTCGCTGTTACCTGGGGCACGCTGTTAGATGGCCTGTGCGCCAACGTGCGCCGCGCACTTTTTTATCGCACATCCGCTGGTTTTCTCGCGCACGGCCTTCCATGAATCGACGTGCGCTGCTTTTCGTGCGATTTTCGCAATTGCACTGCGATTTTCGCTATTCCACTGCGATTCGCACGTTTTTGCCCACTTGCGCCGCGCTAATTATTCCATGAATCGGCTTCTGAGTCTAATAGCCTCAGTCCACGTGGTTGGTATTTGCCTAGCTTTTTTTATTTGTTGAAAAAGTATGTGTATTAGGTCGGACCACTCTTCACAATTTTCTTTCAGCATTTTGTTCGAGATACCGTCTGGGCCTGCTGCCCTGGAATTACTAAGTTTTTTAATTAGAATTAGTATGTTGTCTCCTGGGTTTTCCCTTCATAAAGTGAGGTATAATGCTGAAACCAGTTTTCCTCTCAGACTTGGTTAACACCTATTGCCGATTGGTTAAGGGCCCTGTTGTTAAGTAGGTCCCACGTACTTCTTGTGTTATTTGTTGATATTGCGGCTAACATTTTCTCTGCATCTCTTTGTGTTAGATAGGGGGTTGTGAGCAGCCAATTTTTGTATGTTTGCCAACACTTCCTCAGGAGTTCATATCTCTCTATGATGTTTGTTATGCGTATGAGGTCCGCTATATATTGTTTTCGACTGCCAACTACGAGTTCATCATATGCATGTTTTTTAAAAATGTGTTTAACTTTAGTTGAATCGTGCTTGACCACATAGGCTTCCAACAACCATTTATACTCGACCACCCCATCACCTTTTTCTGTGGCATCCTTGTATTCCTGTACCAGTTTTGGGATCATCTGGTTTTTCAGCTTCAGTTGATTTCTTCCCCAGGACACCTCCGTTTCCATCATTCGTTTACTCCCTATGGTTGATCTTATATCCCAAGCGAGTTCTATTGCAAACAAACAGTGATCGCTATTCGCTTGTTTGACTATTGTGAATGAATTTATCCAGGCCAGTGTATTCCCTCCTACAAAACAATAGTCTAGGCAAGCTCCCGATTTTCCACTGTGCCATGTATTGGCACCCATTAGATCTCCTCTCGTCTGGACATTTAGCATCCTCATATCGCGGATTCGCATTTCCTTCATCCATGTTTTTTCTTCTCCTAATAGATGTTCTGTTTCTTTGATTTCACTCTCTTTGTCCAACAATTTAATGTTTATGACCCCATTCAATAATATCAACTGGTCATTTTCCTCCATCATAGATTTATCAATGGGATTCATAATCGATTTTAGATAGGTCACCTGTCTAGGCATATTTTCACTCCAATAGGTGTTAATCACGGTCATCTTTTCTGGCTCTTCCTTTTCCTCTACTTTGAATGTTATTTTCAATATTTGCACATATGGGTTTGGAATGTGATGTTCTAGAACTTTCAAAGGTCTGTCCAGTTTCTTTAATATCATAAGGCCCCCAAATGGTCTTCCCTTTGGACCCTTTCTGGCCGGGTTAATGTAGACTTCGTAGCCCTCACACACTGGAGTCTCACGCAGCCAGGATTCCTGAATGGAAATGAGATCGTATTTGGCCAAAAAACAACTGTCCTTAGAAAGCAGATGTTTAAATCCTCTGGTGTTCCATGAGGCACAGTGGACAGGTCTCTGCTGGCCCTCCTCACTCTATTGTTTCTTCTTAGAGTTAAGGGTACTCGCCATATATGACCAGTCATTTGCTTTATTTCCTGCTTTATTTAAGTTAGTTTTCATCCTCTTTGGGTTCTCTGAGTTGTCCACAGTAAACCTCAGGTTTTTCACTTTCTCATCACTTATTTTTGTTATAGATGGGTTTACTTTTTGATTTGTTTCCCCCTCTTTGTCTTTTTCTTTTCCATCCTTTTCTGTGGCATCCTCATGGACTGATCTGTTTTTTGTGCGCTCTATTTCCGTAGCTTTTCGTACTAAGATCTCCTCCTTGAGTTCTTTTCTTTCCTTCATTATCATTTTTGGGTTATTTTGCTTGAAGTCATCGTCCAGACCCTCTAATCGAAACCCCTTTTTTTTTTAGGATGTCACTAGCCGCCAGTAGTTTCTGCTTGGTCTTATTGGAAGTCAGATGTAATATAACTTTATCCATCCTATGTTCCCAAGGAAATTCCACTATTTTTATATCATCAGTTGATATTGTGCGTAGGGCTGAGGTTTGATTGCAAAGAGCCATCAGATAGCTCCTGTTTAACACCGCCCTTCTGGGGCCATTAGCTGCGGTTTCTAATTTTAGGTAGCATCCTTTAAATAGAATAGATTTCCTTGGAGTTGGTAAAGGCCGCTCTTGTCTTTTCTTGTCTTCAGTGTGCTCCTTCTCTCTGGTATCATTTTTTTGTTTTTGTAGAGAATTTCCCTGTTGTTTTTGTGCATTCATCTCTTCATTGTCCCGCTCTTTCCTTATTTGTTCCAGGGTTCTGAAGTGGGCAGATTCTCTTTCAGCATCGCCATCGGGTTCTCTTTCCAATGGTTCAGGTCTTCTCCCTGTTTTCCCAATGTTCTTGGGGGAGGTCTCTCTTAGAGGTTTCGATCTCTTACGATCTTTAGGGTTTGAGCCTGGATCGGCGGTATCCCAGTTATCAATAGTTTGCCATTCCGATAGGCTGATGCTTTCCCAGTCTTCCTCATCGCTATCTTTGTCCATAAGATCAATCAAATCGCTTAGATGAGCTGGTTGCTCCAGCTCATCCAATTTTTCATCTCTAGATGGAGCAGTATTTTTAAGATCATTTTCCCCATCAGCCTCTATGCTGTCTGACTCGCACATAGTCAGTTCTCTTCTAGGCTTCTTTGCACACTGTATATTTTCTCTTCTGAGCGGTGTTCTTAAATTCCTCAGAAATGCTCTTGAGTCATATATTTTATATTTTAGTACTTCATTCTTTGATTTTTTTCCCTTTCCGTTTATTTTTTTTGCAACCTCCTTCCCCTTCTGATGGACTTGATCCTTAGAGGTTCCTCCTGCAAAGATGGCAAAGTTGGATTGATCCGGCTGAGCTATGCCCGGCTGAGGGATTGGATCACGTTTTTCCCAGGAGGGATCAGAATCACATCCTCAAGCTGTAGCTCTATTTGTTTCGGGTGGGTACCGTTGCCCTGTTTCAGTTTCATTGGGCCTTTTCCTTCTTTGGGGTTTGTTCCCAGATGATCCCCATCACTTTTCTGTTTGTGAAGGCTTCTCATCCATTTGCAATCCTCAAGGACAGCCTCTATCAATAGGGATTTATCGTTCGCATCTTTTCTTGCTAATTCACTAGGGCGACTTTGCCAGAGTTGTGTTAGTTCTGCTTCTGTATTTATTTGTATATTTAGATTCTGCAAGGACGAATCCATTTGCACATTTGCCTCTTTTATTTGTGTGTTGGTGGTAATCACCTTTTGAATGGAATCTTTGATCACCTCGTAGAGTTTTAGAAAGGGGGCCAGTGTGATATTTAACAAAGCCATGACCACTTTTTGAATGTGCTCCATATCCTTTTCTCTTCCAAGTTTACAGGCTTCAGTGATTGTCCGTGAGATTTGTTCATTCAATAACTCTCCTGGGCGCAGGTTAGCAACTTCCGAGGTTGGTGTCTCGGTCATTTTGATTACTGTTTGATCCTCACAGGCTGGTATTTTTGAGTTTAGGTCTTTCAGTGGATCACCTGGCAAAAATAGATTTTCTTCTACAGGGGTTGGGGTTTGAGTCATTTTCGTTGATGTTTGGTTCCCCTGATGTTTTGAGGGTACTATGACAGAATCCTCCACGTCAAAAGATCTCCCTTCAGCTTGTTCTGTGTCCAATGCTGCCATTCTCTCGTTTATTAGGGGAAAACTCTTCCTTTTCTCTCTTTTGATTTTTCCCGTCAATATGGTTATGTCATGCATAATTTTATTTGCTAGACTTGAGTTGCTCAGACTAGGTGGTGGTAGGTCTAGATTTTCGTTGGCATTGGGGAATCCAGCTGAAATCCCCTCCCCGATTGCCTCTGGGTTAGTTTAGCACTGCACACAGGGGTGGGGTGCGTTTTATTCATTTCTTTAAGGGAGCTTAAATTTAGACTTCCTTTTTCCCATTGGGGTTTTGAAGTCTTGCCCCTTTCAGCATTTTGATTACATTTTTGATTGCCTTTGTCCTTATAGCCTTGATTTTGATAGTCTTCCCTGTATGGCTGGAAGATATCAAATATTACCGCGGCTGCCTCCATGGAGTCTGTGTGTTGTGACTTTTCTCCCAAGTCAGTAGAATCCTGTAGGGCTTTTTCCAATTGGCCCAATTCAATCGCATCCCACTGGCCTCCATGTTCCCATAATGCCTCTGATGGTAAAGGTTCACGTATGGTATGGTTAAGAGCTTCCGTGGCACAACTGAGTTCCTTTATGTGTATCCTTGGGGTCTCCCTTGGTCTAATTTCAGCCCCACCTCTGCTGGGAAGTCATACAAGTCAATCATGCCTTCACACTGGGCGAGTGTAGCCTGATTTGAACTTCCAGCTAATTCACAATCATTCTTGGTAGGGAGATAATGTTCTCCACTAGAAGGCATCGAGAATGGGTCCGGACTATGCAGGTCCTCCCTCGCACCAGTTTCACTTCTTGGCTAAGTATTCTTGATCTCAATTTCTGGGCTCTGATTATCCTGAGCTTTCTCAAGAGATTCACCCAGAGGCATACTAAGCTGGCCCACGCTTATTTCAGACTCCTCCAAGGGGGCAGTCCAGTCTCTTAGGGCAGTTTCGTCTGGTTCACAGACAATTTGGGCAGCCACTTTCCCCTGGCCTGTATAGACACCAGGCGGCTTGGGTGTTACAGGGGATAAAAGTGGTTGGCTTATAGTCTCGACTGCAGTAGGGACTGTACAAGCCATGGGTAGCTCAGGAGACTTTGGAGCCAACTGCAGGTTGTCCTCCTTTTCCAAAGACAGCAATTGGTGTTTTCCCATTTCCGTGTTAGCCAAATTGCTCCCACAGATAAACTCTTACGCTTTTTAGTACAGAAGGGTAAGCATGTCTGTTTTAACAATGTTGTTTTCAGTGTATGGTCTGGGCTCCCATTTACCTCTAGGAGTGATGCAAATCTTTGCCTTACCTGGAGGCAGGTTCTCAGTCCCGTTTCTTGGAGATCCGAGGTAGCGGGAGCTGACTTCATTCCGTTGTGCAGCTCCTCTTAATAGTGCCTTGTTTTTGGTCGAATTAAGCAACCTGCAGCCAGCAAATTAGATTACTGGCAAAGCCAGAGCAAGCAGCCAAACAGCACAGCAGCAGAGGAATCCACCTAGACGATTACCTTTGCGCGCTCGGGCTTAGTGCCGCAAGGGTGTCTGGGTGCTTGTTTTGTAGCACTTCCTGTGGGCGGTGCAGGGGGCGGGGCCAACCAGCGCAACGGCGCTCTCTCCTGCACCACGCCTTCCTTGTCATTCGGTTCGAGCCACGTTACCCTCACACCTCCAAAATCCTCCAGCAAGTGTCAGGAAACTGACAGAGGGCCGATGAGGGGGTCGCAGCCACAGCACAACAGCAGAGGAATCCACCTAGACGATGCCCTTTGCGTGCTCAGGCTTTGTTAATTGCCCAATACTTGGCTCTCACAAATGTTTGCTTCTTCTTTAATCTAAGAGAAGTATGTTTCATGTCCATGGCTCATCCATCTGCCCCCCTTTGCAATTACTCCTGTAAATAGCATCCTTGATCCCAGGCCAAGACATACTCCTCTTCATTTGCACACAAAGCTGATTCTCCAATGTCTACTGACTCTGCACCTGTGGTCTGTATCGGAGGTAGCTGGATTGAATCTTTACACAAGCCAACGTCCATTGTCCTCTCATGCCACGTTATATTTTCTTCTATAGCAAGCTTCTATATGTCTCATCTACCTTGCGTTACTGCCTGTTTACACTCATTGGTCAGCAAGTTACTTTATCTAATTTTGCATTCATGATTACTTTGTGATTTCGTACATGTTTCTCTTGTAAATTCAGTTATATCATCACTCTTAAGTATTTTCACATCGTTTCAGTATCTCATTGAATATCTTATTCACGACAACACTCTGCCCTCATCAGATTTTATTGAGCACTAAATGATGTCCACAGGTGCACGCTGCCATCCTTTCACACGATATCCTTCCACTCTCTAAGTATGAGGGTACATTTGATACAGTTGTCTGAGTGCATCTCGTTTTTCGTATGCGGTATAGGCATAACTCATGGGGTCCCACATATAGTCTCTCTCCTGCTGTTCCAGTATGACGGCAGTGAGGGTGGCAGGAGTTAGAGAAAATGTGTCCATCTGCTCCTCGACACTACACACCTACCAGGTGCTGGATACAGGACTACTAAGGAAGGCAGCGGGCACAGGCCTCATTTACTCTGCCCATGCAATGTTTGTGTGCAAAGGAGAGCCTGTAACATAAGTGCACACTACACGCCTACCAGGTGCTGGATACAGGAATACTAAGGAAGGCAGCGGGCACAAGCCTCATTGACTCTGCCCGTGGGTTATTTATGTGTAAGGGAGAGCCTGTAACATAAGTGCACACTACACACCTACTAGGTGCTGGATATATGAATACTATGGAAGGCAGCGGGCAAAGGCCTCTTTCACTCTGCTCATTCCCTTGCTTGTTGAAACCCCCTAGATCGTACTTCGTCTCCATCTCTGCCTTTGCTCGGATGCTCCCATAACTCCCCTGGGTCTGTCCGGGAACTTGTTTTATGTTTATATTAGTTGATAATGTTAATTGGCGTCTCCTGCTGGGTGGCAGGAACTTCTGCACAACATGGAGGCTACAGGCTTGACTCCCAGCGGGAGGACTCCACCTTTCATCTAACATAGGTGTAGTAAATGTGCAGAATAAAAGGATTTGATATCACGTGTCATGTTAGCATAGAGAAACAAATCTGTTTGTTCATGCGGTTCATGAAGGGTAAATATGATTTCCTGCACTTTTTATAAAGCTCATCCAGCCCGCTGCCCAATCAAATGAGGGTGCTGGTATGAGGGGCGTCTGTCCTATGTTCTTCCTCACTAGGTATGTCCCTCTGAACACTTTCCCTCCGGGCCTACACCCCAACTGCGCCCACCCCCCTCGCATGCACTTTCTCTGCTGCCAACCCCACTTCCTGCTCATTCAATGGTGGAGCTCCCTTTGTTCTTTGGGGTGCTGAACTCGGGTTATTTCTTTTACCCCTCTGAGATGTAAGTGGGATGTGTGACCCTCCAATGTGTATTACCCTTTCAAGAGGAGGTGTCCCTCCCACGTGTATTGCCCTTTTAAGATGGGCCATGACTGTGTCATAGCCCAAGGTAATAAAAGGCGCCCCTGCAGGCACGTGCAGCAGAACGGCTGCAGACTCCAACTATGGAACTACTGTTGTTTTATTTTTTTTTATTTACATTTTACCAATACAAGAATACATCGATCACAATGCAATTTCTTCAACCGTCTATACATCATCTTCGCCATATTCGCTAAGGAAATCATCTCACCAATCCAATCTTCCGCCGTTGGCGGGATCCGGGATCTCTAACCCCCTCAAGATCATTTTCTTGGACACTGAAGCCCCCCTGAACAAAAATTTCTTCTCAGACACAGAAAGATCCTCAAGCAATTCACCACAGCCCAGAACCATCATTTTAAAATCCAAATCAATGTTGCAATCCCGGACCTGTAAGCATATAGTGCAAACCTCCTGCCAAAAGCCCCTTACCCTGACACAATCCCAGAGAACATGTTCAAGAGTTCCAACATCCAAACCGCAACACCAACACACATCTGAATCAGACATGCCCCTATTTTTGAGCCTCTCGGCCACCAAAACACACTGTTTAGAATTTTAATTTGCCTAGATCGTTCACACAAATTAACTGAGCAAAGCCGCACATTCGCACATATCAACGGTAATCTCACAACCTAATGGTCTACTCCATCCATCTATTAACCCAGTATTATTTTGTAACTTGCAACCATCCTGATCAAATGTGCAGCTCCATGTCAGAGCAAAATCAATCAAGAATGCAGCCCCTGCATAAAGCCCCGGCTGTGTGGCAGTGAACATCTGAAGTGCTCCGGTGTCGGAGCACTTCAAGAGGTGAGACTCCATGCGTGATTCCCGGGCCTCTGGCAGTGATTCTAATGCAGTGCTCCGTACCGGAGCAAAGATGAAATGAAGCCCCAGAAGGCTGCCGGGCCAGGCTGGCATTGAGAGAAAATAATGAAGCGCTGAGTGTCAGCGCTATAATGGAAACATTTATGGGACCCTCCGGATGTGGCCCTTCGGTGGTGCTGTATGTGTGCTCCTGAAATGGGAGCAAGGTGAATGGAACAGCACTTCATGTCGGGGCAATGGAAACACATGTATATGGCCCTCTGCAAATCCCGGCTGCACAGGTGTGACCTTTAAAGAGCTTTCTGGGAGATGAATCAGGAAGGTATCCCCAACACCCTGCCACCAGTGTCACCCTGCCACTGGTGTGCACCCTCCACCCTGGTGGAGAGAACCATTTGGCAAGTGGCCTCAGTGCCCTGTTACTGGTGTCGCCCTGCCTGCTCTGCAAGTGGCCCCAACATCCTGCCACTAAAGTCACCCTGCCTGCCCTCCAGGTGACCTCGACACCGTGCCACTAATGTCCCCTGCCTGCCATACCATCCTGGTGCTACCCCTACACCCTGGGCCAGGGATGAGGAATGCCATCCTCTGGGAAAATGGGGTGGGGGAGTGTCTGGCTGGTGTTGCTCCAGAAAGAGCAAGTAACCCCACCCGACACCCAGCCACCAGCATCACCCTGTCTCCCATAGCATCTAAGGACCAGGCCAATGTGGGCCCGTGGCAATACCTTCTGTCCCCCTGAGCTGAGCCAACAACTTGTGCCTGGCCAACCAATACACGCATCCCTGCCACCTACCACCAAGAAGCGGTGCAACGGCCAAGGTAAGGGTTGCAGCTCCTCACGAGTGCCTGTGCTCCCTTATGTCCCCCAGTAGAAAAGTGACACTCCTGACTGGGGGAGCATGGCCAAAAAGCGGGGTGAGTGATATCCTGTCACCCCATGCCCTCTCAACATCATGTGGTGCAGCCTCGATGCCCTGCTTCCCACATCTCGCTGCCGTGCCCCGATATCAACAGGGACTGACTGTGAACCGGAGCGTGGCACAGCCTGGACACCCTGTGACCTGCGTCTCACTGCCTGCCCCAACATCAAGGGACTAAGCCAATGTGGCCCTTGGTGCCCACCAGTTGCGGCTTTGCTGGCCTTGAACTGTTCCACCAATAGACCTGGACCCGTGGAAGTGACTCCTGAACTGACACTGATGGAAAGGGAACGGATCTCCTGCAGTCCTGCAATTGCTTAAAGAGGACTCAGTAAGCATGTGTTTTGATGCTGTGAACGTGCATATTAGCTACTTGCTTAAAGTGGTCTTAGTAAAGAACAGTTATGTGAAGCTGTGATCCTGCAGTGTGTAAGTGTGCTCTATATGGTGCCAGCAGCTAACAATTGTGTCATTCAATGGTTGCAGTTCCATACTCCAATTTAATAAAGAGTCTTGTGAAATCTTGCATAACTGCCACCATTTCACCAGCAGTTCACCAACCACGACTGTCACTCGCTCAGTATGTTTAGAATGTGTTAGTATGCGCTATGTCTGTAACTATCGGAGTAGCTATGTATGTGTTCTTGGCATATCCTACTATCTGTCTACCCCACAATTCCCAAGTGATAGGTATTTTTATTATGTAAGGAGGAGGGGTGGGGTGGAATCATGTATGTCTCAGCAACGTTTATTTTCTTCGTTATGAAAAAGGAAGAGTGTGATGTGTGACCCTCCCATGTGCATTACCCTTTTAAGGGGAGGTGTCACTCCCACGTGTAATGCCCTTTTAAGATGGGCCATGAATGTGTCATTGCCCAAGCTAATAAAATGAGCCCCAACAGCCATATGCAGGAGAAAGGCTGCACACTCCAACTATGGAAATCCAGTTGTCTCTGTCTCTCATTGTGAGTCTGTACGCCTACACCGTGTGATCACTGTCCTGCAGCCCTGGCCTGCAGGCCCCATGCCGTGTGACCATGGCCCTGCAGGTCCCTGATGGTCTGGGCCCCCCGGACCAGCATGGTGCCCTGGGTCCAGCCCAGGCACCCACCATCCAGGATGTTACCGGCATCTGCGGTGCTCCGGCACCTAGACTGTGCCCCACAGCCTCACCAGGCCCTGTCATGCAACTACCTATAAGTCTGACAATCGATGGCGCTAATTGCTGGACCAACCCCCTCAACCTGAGAACCAAAGCCATCTTCAGAGGTTTGAAAAGACCTCCCAAACCCTAGCTCTACGAATCAACAGGCTTAATATTCTAAACCATGCCCCATCAAACCTGTATTATCGCCACACGCCTCCTGGACATCTCAAAGTGCAGCCCCATGCTCACCCACCCCTTGCACATGTGCTTGAATACCTCACACTCTTTCCCCACAATAGCCCTGACCAGATGGCCAGCTCTGGCTTTATAAAGTTAACCACCAGTGTGTCTCCCGGCTCTGGAACGCTTCTGGACTGTCCCTTCCCTACTTGCTGAGGAGTGGGGTTATATCCTCCATGCCCCCACCTCCTTTACCTTACCTTAGTGTGGCTCCAGAGTTTATTCATGATGCCTAACACACTTCTGGTTGCGTAACACTGCTTCTGTGTAACGTAACCCTGACCTCTGCATCAAACTGTACTCTCGCCTTCACCGGCAACCCTGTCACGGTTCATTATGTGGTCACACTCAACTAAGGGAGTTCCTTTCCAACAGTCAAGGTGGTGCACAACAAAGCACTGTGATTTTGATTCAGGTTCAATTTAGTAAGGTCTCCAACCCATCCCGCACACAACCTAAACAAATACTCAGTGCCACAGTGGACTAGGAACCAGCCGGTGTGTAGTAAGAATATATATTTATTAATGTATTTAAAACAAATAAAACTAACATCTACCACCAATGTTGTGGCAACATAAGAACAAAAATTACTTCTGTAAGATAATACTGAGTTATTCAGTCACACTTTCCCGCAGCTTTCTTTTCAAATCACCCACCAATACAGAAATATCACTTAGGCCTGACCCCTCTGAATTGAAGGCCAGTGTCAGAGAGTGGAAACACAATGGGAAAATAGTTGTAGGTACTATTATAAATGCACGCTTTGGAAAAGGGATTCAAGGGGGGAAATACTTTTTTCCCCACTTATTACAACAGATGCAATTTGAGGGAAAAAAAATTAAATTGGAAAATTTGTTTTGCCACACCTAAAAAGAACAGGCAGGGCTTCGTATTTTGAGTCTGAGCACAATGCGATCAACGGTCAATTTTGTTTTTCCCACCACACATGCAAAAGAAATACAAGGCTTCACACTTATGATTTAAAATAAAGGGGATCATTGGGGAATTTTGTTTTGCACCCAGCACACTCACGTGGAAACAGGGTTTTGGGATTCATTCTTTTGGCAAATCTTTATGTCTATACCGGCTCAAAGCACACTGTGTAGAGCTTGTTTGCGTACTAACAAAACACACTCTGTGATTTCTATAGGGGAATTAATTGATTTACTTTAATTAAATATGCTTAAAAATATACAGACAAACAGGATATTTTTCTATGAAGACATACTAGAACAATACTTGAGAACAATGCAGGTTCGACACACTATGGATTTGGGATAGTTTTACATACTGGAGAGGCCTTGTATTGTCAAAAGAGAAATTATATTGTGCCTCCTATTGCAATAAATATATGTATATTGGCCTACGCCAAGCTGCTCGAAAGTCACTTGCAAAAAGAATCCGTGTTGCAAAGTCCTGACCTTTAAATCAATGTAAGCCGCCATTTTAGGTCAATCTTCCATTTTAGGTTCGCTTTGTAAAGTCACCCTGTGAGTTAAAATGGTGGATGATGTCATTCCAAAAATAAAACATGGCCGTCTTGACCTCTGTACGTAGCTAATATGTAACTTGCCTGCAGGCCACTTGTTGATGTTGTGAAGTGAGTCCTTGTCCTTCGTTGACCTGTGTGTAAGGGATTACTCGTGCAATAAAACTAATCCACGAGTATACAATAAAGACAATGTATTCAAATACTGAATGTAGAACTCTTGTTTAACTACATTGTATTAATGTTTAAGAAGACTTACATGGAAAATCCCAGAATACACAGTTGCCTATAGGCTTGTTGATATATGTATTAAAAGTAAACCAGTTATATATGGATGTGCAAGACTTGGCATGAACCCTAGATCGGTGATGTATTAGTGGAATATTAACCCGAAATGGGGCTGGACATCGTGCTCACAAAATGTATAAAAAGCCAATGCATTCTAATGTACAGCGTCTCTCACTGAACACATTGAACCATGCTGGAGTTCGTTGCGTTGTACTGAGGGCCGATAACTATCTGATTTTGCTCTGTTTTTGTAACTGGATTCAGTATAAAATAAAGTACTTTGTATGTTTCTTTGTAACCCGTGTTTGGTGTATTTCCTTTTGGGGTACTCAGCCTCGATATTTTGATTTTGTTTTCACAGTATTGGGCATCGGGGAACAGAAGGGCACCTCTGGGACAGAAAGGGTGTCAGTCAAGGATAGTTCCCTTTGGCTCCCAGTCAGCAAGAGTTTAGCAACAGGTTACCTCCTGGAATAAGTGAAAATGCCCAGTTCTGATGCAAACTGCTTTACTTATTGGGCAAATGACAACACTTTTGTGTCATGATTCCAGCAGAAGGGATTGGTTGGTTTTCTCTACCCACCTCCCACCTGAGTGCTAATAGGACAATGAGATGAGGGTTGTGAGTTAGGAAAGCTGTGGGAGGAGAATGCTTTGTCATCCCAAACTGACATTTGGGTTTGGCATGTTAAGTACCCTCATTTTTCAAATCTTTATATGCATGTATATTTTTTTTTAAACTACATTTTGAGGCCAATCAGATGATACTAATCTGAAGTCGGCACGCCATTCCTTAGCTGAGATACGTTATTTCTTTGTTTGCTCAGGAGCCGTATCAGTAAAAAATATGCCACTTGATAGTTCCCATGTTAATTTTGTCCTTCACCCTCACACTAACTTTCAAATCTCTCAGAATTAAGGGCATGCCCAAATCAAATGTTCCTTGTTTGTGTGTTCGTTGTATTGATTTATTAACCTTAATAAGTGCTATGTTTATCACACAAATGGTTTTGGCATGGTTCAAAGGGGGTTGCTGTCACCTTTAATAAAAGTCTAGAATGAACATTGTGGCATATACACTGCCTATGTTATGCAATAAAAATATATATTTCTATTAACTAACTCTTGCATCAAATGCCTCGCTCACTCTGGCCCCCAACCTTTGTTCTCTTAAGTCACATTTCCCCTTAAGCATGTGACCAGGCAGATGGAGGCTCATGTTTATCTTAGCCTATCCATTCCTGGCCTTGTAATGCCTCTGGCTGCTGCTTCAATGCACAATTTATGGGAGTTGTGACCTCAAGGTGACATCTGCTGAAAAGGCAGGCATGGCTGTATCTATCTCCACTGTGGTTTTAATCAAAAACAATGTATTTCTTTATATTTTTAAGCAATGGTCCTGATTGATTGTTGACAACCAGACCTCCCTCTCCAGGTCCAGCAGATGAAAGGTCTTTGAGGTAAAAGTTGTGTTTCAAAAGAACTAACCGACTGCATGTAGAATTCTGCCAAAACTGGCTTTTAACCCACACACAATGCATTTTACATGACATTTTATAAGGCACTTGGGTATTATATCCACATGTAATTTACTTCTTTAATCTCACAGTTGCAAATGACATGAGTATCCCTTCTGAATTGTTCATACGTATAGGGCAGTTATATGACAAAACCATGTTCACCTTAAATCCAAGTAGGCACTTCTCTCTGCATACTGTCATTTAGGATGAGGAAAAAGGGAGTTCTTTTATTTCTTATAAATGTAAGAAGCTTGGTTTCGCAGCAGATTTTGGGATCACAAACTGGTATTACATTGAAGATTTTGTGCACATTGCTATCTGTCTCTTTAAGTAAAGTCTAGCTTTCCATGTATTTAGTAAAACAGCATTGTCAGCCACATGTCTTTCTTTTCCTTGCTGACATGCATTGCGCATATCTTCACACTTTTGGGATTTAAGCCCACTTTCTTTCCTTTGACATTTAGGCTTGTTTTTGTCCAAAGGCCTCATGTCTGGCATCACCATTTCTGTGCTGGCCTTATACTTCAATGGGACTTCACAAACCACTCTGGCCCCACAACCCTCAATTGCGCATTGAAGCAGCATTCCCATGAATTGGCCCTCAACAAAATGTACAAATAATATGAAATAAAACAGCAACTTCACTTCTGAGACCTAGTTCCAAAATCAAAGAAACAACAAGCTCCTGCCGCTCGTGGTGGTGGGGCTGAGGTGATTCCATGAGGCCCGAGTTTGAAAGATATAGCTGAAATGAGTGAACGTTATCTTGCCTTCCGTCCTCAGATTAAACCAATAATGTAATGTCAATAATATTGTGTATATATTATTTGATAGTGAGGTGAGCAGAGCTCTGGACATTTCATTTTTGTATTGTGATCTTGGTAACATCACCAGACTCCTGTTTGCTTCACTCCACTTATCTGGCTGTATTGTTAGTTCCTTAAAGTAACTATGAGAACTAAAAACCAGAAACCAGAGGCCTTTGGACTTCAGCCTTGTTTTTAGTTGTGGTTTAGTTTGCAGTGCACAGTGAGTCTAGCTCAGGAACAATGGACCACTGCACTGGTCACACAGAGAAACACTGGCAGCATGAATTTAACAAGTCATCAAGTAAACATAAGTACTAATACTCACAGTGCAATACAGCGGTGGGGCTGGGAGGGTGCTAGAATCTAGACTACACCAAGATATTCTTGTTGGAAGAAACAGATCTTCAGTTCTTACCTAAACTGAAGGAGACTTGGAGATTGCACAGAAAGAACTTCCAGAGGACCTGAGTTTGGCATGTGAAGGACTGGGAGAAAGGAGTGCATTGCTAAGGAGTGTCGGAGAGTGCCACTCCGCAGTCCATAGTCCTGACTCACACCATTGCTAGAGTGTGCTCAGCCTCTGCACATATTATACCAGGCGTAGCACGAGCGCATTGCCGAGTAGTGTCAGAGTGTCATGAAAGGCAAGCCTTGGTCCCTATGGTCCTCTCATCCCGGACTGTGGGTGCCATTTTTCCCTCTAACATGGGGGAACGCTTTTCTATTGAGGAACAACATGAGCACCCTAGTGTTCTGGTCGGAGACGCTCTGGCTGTAGTCAGAGACCAACATCTATTCATGAGGACCGCAGACACTATAGCTACACATCTTAATGCATGATAAGCTGGTATGTTGCTCAGCGCATTTCTGTTCTCTTACCCTTTGATCTCGTTCCCTGGGCCCTGTGCCCGCTTGTCCACCTTTCCTTCCTGCTTCCGCCTGTCTGTTCACCTTCCCAAACTACTTACTTGTCAGGGTAATCCTCGTTCCTTGCTTGCAGACTGGAGACGAGTTCCTGTGCCTCTCTCTGTTTATCGACCTCTCTACTTGTCGGGGTAACATTCATTCCAACTTCCGGTTGCAGTTAGGAGACGAGTTCCAGAGCTTCTCTTAGCAAAATCCGAGCTGCACCATCCATCCACAGGTTTTTCCTTCCTCCAGGAAGGTTTTTGTCCTGTGCACCTTTGGCAGTCTCTCTGGAGGTTACCCGACCTGAGTACACCTACCAAGCAGGGTGACGACTGGGGAGGCTCGCCCCTTTTCTCCACGATACACAAACAAAACAAAAGAAGTCAAAGAAAAAGGAGATCAGTAAAGCCACTCGGGAATCACAGCTGAGCCCTTCCAGTGAACTTGAGGATCTTGACACGGAGGGTGTCACTCTGCAGTCCGCAGTCGGTAGGCAGAGGGCGTGTGAGTACAATGTTATATTTGAATTTTCAGGAGGCTAATATAATGGCTGCAGCTACTGCTTGATTTAATTCCTCATCATGCTGTCTTCTACTGCTGTTAACTACAATTTGAGAAGCAATGGAAACTTCTCGACACTTAATGTACCTAAGTCGCCCGTTGCATCTCTCTTAAACCCACATGACAGTGGCAAGGATTCTAATTGGCCCTTCCTGCTAAGGTAAGAAGGGGAACCACTGAATCGTTATTACAAGGGCCTGATTGCTTGAACTCAAGCAAAGCGGCACCCTATATCATGGCAGTCGAACAAGTACCCTACTCTTCGATGTTTAGTAAAGACGTCAATTTGTCTATGCGCAAAGAAATGTCCTTCGGAGTCTGTGGAAACTCTTCCCATTTGCACGTGACTTTCAAACCATCTGAAATTACATAAAAGTGGAGAATCACTCCATACATCTCAGAAAGTCAAATGGGTTCATTCTGTAATCGACTCATACATTGGGACCGTCCTCCACCTCAGCCTTGCACCTAGTACTAGAGTCAATTGTACGTAATGAGATAACATCAAAGAAACCATTAACCATTTTACCGCGTCCTTAACTATCGTGGAAGGACACAGAGGGGGTCCATGCCTTTGCAAGATCTTGAGCTTGCTAATCATGAGGAACTATAGTACAAGGAAATGTGGTTAGTTCATTCAATGGCCAACGATGTCCCCCGAAACCAACGGAGAGAATAGGTATTACGCCTTATTTATTTAACCCTCCAGGCCCAATGATTTCACTGGACGACATCACAGAGGTGGGCGAGTAGGACCAGGAGGCGTCGGCTGGGCCACTGATTATTACACAAAATCCTCCACAAATAAAACAGAGGTAAAATTAAAGAGAAGTCAAGAAGTTGAAAAAACGACCTATTTCCAACTTGAATAAAAATGTCTCTTCAAGGAAACTCCTGCATGGTCTAGCGATTATGAGGTCATTGATCTAAATGTTTAATCTGCATCGAATGGGGAATTATCCATATGCGGACCAATTCCAAAAATATGGAAAACTAATAAGGAAACAAAGAGAAAAGCAAACCACATTACACAAAAGAAGATAGACATTTTTTGGCCAGATAAGCAAGGTAACAGTTTTGACAAATCGAATCTCCCAGTCGGTGAAGTCTCGGAAAGGAATGAGATTCTAGAATCGTCATCTCCACCATCCACCAGTTTAATGATTCTGGGACTTCCCCATGAGATAATCAAGACAAAGCAAAGATGCCAGACCCAAGCAAGGATCACAGTTGATTTGATATGATATGGCATTTGTAATGCACCTATACACAAGTGTTTCAAGGAGCAACGAGGCAAGGAAGGGGGAACAGAGGGAGGACAGAGATATTGAGGGCCCAGGCCTCTTAAGGCCTTGTGGACAATGCAGATGGTTTTGAACGTAATCCTTGCCACCACTGGGAGCCAGTGCAGAGATTTCAGTCCTGGAGAGATTTGATCCCTGGGCTTGAGCCCAAGGACAAGTCTTGCAGTCCTGCTCTGGATGAGTTGCAGAGTGTGGAGAGTAGAAGCAGGCAGATTTAGAAAGAGGCTGTTGCAGTAGCCCAGCCTAGAGGGAACCAGAGCTCCGGAGACAGTGAGCTTCTGGGGGAAGGAGAGGAAAGGAAGAATACCTCTGAGGAGGTGCAGTTGGTAGTTTGACTTCTTAGAGATGTCAGAGATGTGAGGAGAGAAGAAGAGTGTGCAGTCGAAGATGAACGCAAGGTTATTAGACTCACAGGTGGGAGCAGGAAGGGGGCCAAAGGAGGCCAGCCAGGGAGTGACTAGAAGGAGGGAGTGGGTGTGCCGATGAGGTGAATCTCTGTCTTTCTGTGTTTAAGGCAGAGATTGTTGGTGGCAAACCACTCTTGGATAGCAAACAGTCACAGATGAGAGAAGGAGAAGAGGTGGCAGCGAGGAAGCTGAAAACAAGTTGAGTGTCACCTGCATAGCATTGGAAGTTGGAGCAGAGAGCAGCAATGCAGTGGGTGAGAGGTGCCAGGTATTGGCTGAACAGCCAGGGAAGAGGTTAGACCCCTGGAGAATACCACAGGTAGAGAGTGATGTAGAGGAAATTATGTACCTAAATTACACCTGGGAGGGTCTATCAGAGAGGAACAAGGTCAGCCAGGCTAGGGCCTGATCAGTGATACCCAGGTCATCAATGAGACAATTGAGCAGGACTGCATGGTTGATGGTTGACATGTCAGTTGGACGGGTAGTTGGTTTTGAAAAAAACAAACAGGTAAATGGGAATATATTGATTAATCGGTCGAGTCCATTATAAATATGTGAATTGATTCCTACTTTGAGGATCATTCATTCTAGAGATATCGATTGGGTTGACATTCATGACGAGGGTGAGGAAAGAGCTGTGGCACATGATTTCTCTCCAACCATGGCGGGTTGGGGCGGGTTGGAATATTTTAGAATGATGGTCATCAAACTACCAATTTATCTAACACTGCACAAGAAGACACATTTTTTATGCAAATCAACTGTAACATGATGGACTATATAAAGTAACTGTCCCTTCCTTAATTATGAAACAAGATGCTAAGTCGAACAGCCCGAGGCTCATTTCAGGGTATAGCGATGACCAAAATGTTCACGATTGTAGAAAAGAAGATTGGCCCTACACTCTTTAGGGACAGCAGGATGAGGTCAACATTACATAACTTTTAGCCTAAATAATTGTAAACTATTATCTTGGAACAGCTGTAGCTTCAAGAATAGTGTGAATTATGGGACATCCTCTCCTTTTTCGGTGTCTGGTGACTTGGATATTATCTAATTCCAGGAGACAATGCTTTTAAAATCTTTGCATATTGATGGATTCTACATTTATTCAAAACATTCTACAATGGGCCCAAGAGGGGGACCAAGTGGGGGCCTTTCCATAGCCATAGACCTCAAATGAGGGTTTAGGTTTTCGGTTATAGAAACATATAACAATGATCCGTTGGCTCTAAAAATACAATGAAGTAATGATGTAGACATGAAAGAGATGCTAATTGTTAATGCACACTGGAATCCCACTAGAACAAGTAAAATTATCACTAGCCTAATTTTTACGTGTTTAGTGCAGGTTTTTAAAAGACGTTTTATAAGAATTGTGCAAAATGGTAACATGAATTATATCAATGTACAATGATTATAATTACTGGAAAATGATTGTTCTGTGTAAGATTTTGATATCATACCAACTCACAATAATAAAAATAAAATTAAAAAAGGACTTTTTTCTTGTTTTACTCCCGCTCTGGTGGCATCCAAACTGGACAATGTTGATGGTGTTATATGGATTCACTAAAATACCCCAACACGCAACATCAAAGTGTATTTTGTATTCATATTTTATTGCTATTTACATAGCGTTTTCTCCAAAGTGGTGCACAAAACTTAAACAAAGCAATGCACGCTTATGACTTTGGAGTAATAAAAAAACAAAAAAACATAATCAGCAGAGAGGAAGAGTGTGGGGTTAAGATAGAGTAGGAAGAATATGGGCAATTTGCCCTCTTAGCCACACACCACATCCACATCCATCAATACGCCGACGACACACCGCTATACCTCAAGATCGACTCCATCCAGGACATCCAACCAGGTAGGATAAGACTAGTACTTGAAAGGTGAATCTAAAGCTGCCCGGGAGGAGGAAGGGCTTGACTTTCGGCAGGAGGGAGAGCTGATACCAAGCTGTCTGAGTTTTCTAAGCTATGTGTGTCTTGAAGGAGAGGTGTTTGTCGACGTGGAACCTAAGGGACTTGGCGCAGGAGGTGAGCTTGGGTGTGCCCTCAGGGTTCATGGTTGATAGCCCAGTCTGTATGTCTGGGTGTTCGGTGTTGTTGGTGAGAAGTGAGAATTTGGCCTTGGAGGGGTTGAGCTTCAAGTATGCACAGGACATCCAGGACTGGATCAGCGAGAGGCAGGTTTGGATGTCCTGGATGGAGTCCATCTTGAGGTATAGCGGCCTCTTGTCATCGTCCCTTGTGCCCCTGAGAAGTGTTCTGCACGTGGCAGCACGCCTCATCAAGGGTCTAGCAGATAAACCACACCACCATATCCCTCATCGACATTCACTAGCTGTCAATGCATGCATGATTCCCCTTCAAGTCTGGCTGCATCATCTATAAGGCAGTCTCCCGCAAGTCACCCAGATACCTTGCGGAGGAACTCTGCATCTCTAGCAGACAGTGCACCACCAGAAGCCAGGACACGTGCATACTTGAAATCCACTGCTTCAAAGAGGAAAGGACCAGAAAACACGCCTTTTCAACATACGCCGCAAGATTATGGAACCTCTTCCCCATCAGTATCAGACTCGCCCGCACAATTCTACAATTCAGAAAAGAACTCAAGACCTATCACTTCAAGGAATCGCTCGGCCTCAACACCTAGCCCATCACATCGCCCTTCACGCTACCTGACTAACTAGATGAAACCCGCCCCTCTCCTTCCACCACCCATTACAGCTGTACCCCATCCTCTGTGCCCCTCTGTGTTATATCCCCCCACTGTATATCTGTTCTGTTGTTACCGCTGTAAGTGCTCTGTTATGCATCTGTAATGTTGCATACCTCTATAAAGCTCTCTGTCATGTATCTGTATTGGTGTATAGTTCTGTAAAGGGGTGTGTTGCTTCTCAAAGCCAGGTCCACGCTCAATAAATACAATAAATACAATAATAATAATAATAATAATAATAATAATAATAATAATAATAATAATAATAATAATAATAATAATAATAATAGGCAAAAGATGCTTAGAAAAGAGGAGGAAAATACATCGAAGGGAAGGGAGTTCCAAAGTTTGGAAACAAAGAGTAAAATAGAACAAAAGTGAGAGGTTGCACAGGTTGTTTTCAGACGTTAAGGGATACTGATGATGTGGGCAGAGGGGTCAGGAGGGAAAATAGAGAAATAAAAGTGGAAAGATAGGGGGAGGGCAGACCATGATAGAATTTAAAGACACTCAACGTCAACGTGTGCAGTCATTGCTCTCGCTCCCCATCACTCACAGCATCTTGTTTGAGGAATCAGGCGTGATGGGCAGCTCATCCATTGTGAAGCTCCTTCATTCATAGTGAGGGTAGTTCATCTCTGCTGCCTTTGAGGATGTATCTCCTCCATACTCAACTCCAGCAATGACCAGCCCAGCAGAGTATTTGCAGTTGCTACTGGTGCTTGTTGCCCCCGAATATTAAGTACACAGACTCCCTTGCCTGCTCTATGTATTTATTGGTTATTTATATGGTGCTTGTACAACATCACAGTTTTTCAAAGTGCCAAAAGGCGAAAGAGGAAGGGATAAGGGAGTCAATAAACAGTGGAAAAGACAATGGGCCTCATTATGACTCGAGTCCGGGTCCGGGTTCCCTGACTGGGGAAATACCGGGCCATTCCGACATAGGAGGGCCCGGTATTTCCTCCGTCAGGGAACCCGGGCCTGGTCCTTCCCCATTCCCATTGGAATCCCCATAGGGCCCAATGGGAATGGGGAGGGAGCTAACAACGGGCCCGTTAATTACGGGCCCTTTGTGAGCCCCCTGGTCCCCTCATGGGACCCGCTATGGACGTCTGGAAAAACCAGACGTCCAGAGCGGGTCCTGCGAGGGGACCTCGTAATAGTGCGGAGTGGGTTTAACGGCGCCGGCACCATTACCGGCGCCATTAAACCCATTCCGAACTAATCGTAATGAGGCCCAGTGAACAAATAATAAGGCAAAGAGAAGTCCTGCTCGGCCTTGTGACATTCAGAACGTGCAAGTGCATTGAGGGAGTTCAGGTGGGGGGTAAGTGATATTAGGCCCCCCGGGGGAAGTGCAAGAGGTGCCTGTTGAAGCGGGCCAACAGGTAAATGCATGGGCAGAGATGTTCTGTGTGTAGAGGAATTCAAACAGCCAACAGGTAAGTGCAGGATGGAAACAATCAACCCAAGGCGGTGTGGGTCCCCGAGGGCAGTAAGGGGGGGGGTGCTGGTGGCGATTGGGTAGAATGTCAGGACCCTATTGGAATCTTTAGGGACCGGGCCACCAATCACCGCAACAGAGGGGATGATTAGCACTGCAGGGGAGAGAGAAGGAGGAGAAGAGAAAGGTCTTGAGTTGTTTGCGGAACTTGAGGTGGTGCGATTCAACAGAGAGAGAGAGAGAGAGAGGAAACTGTTCCATAAGAGGGGGAGGAGAGAGATCTTCCCCCAGCCCCCTGCTTGGAGCAACATTTGATCAGCAGAACATTGGAGTGAGAAGATCGAAGGGCTCTGGAAGGAGAGTATTTTGTAAGAGAGAGTTGTAGGTAGCTTGGTCCCAGGGACCAGGCGGCCTTCTGGATGATGCCAAGAGTCTTCAATGTGATCCTTGCAGCAACCACGAGCCAGTAGAGAGATTTCCAGGCTGGATTGTTACAGTCTCAGGGTGTGAGGCCAAGGATACATCTAGTAGCCCTATTCTGGATTAGTTGAAGAGGACGGAGCAAAGAAAGAGGCAGGTTGAGGAAGAGGCTCTGCAGTAGGCCATCAAGGAGAGGAACAGAGCTCTAGAGACATTGAGCTTCTGGGTGAATGTGATGAAAGGCAGAGTACCTCTAATGAGGTGCAGTTGAAAGTGGGACTGCTTGGCAAGGTCCAGGTTGTGAGGAGTACAGGAGAGAGAGGAGTCAAAGATGACCCCGAGGTTTGTGACCTCAGTGGAAGAAGAGGAAGGTGAGCTCATAGAGGATGGCCAGAGTGCAGGAGAGAAATGACGAGCAGGATCCCCCATAGGAAGGATCTCAGTATTACTAGCATTAAGACAGAGATCATTGGAGGTGAACCAAGACTGAACAGCAGACAGGCAGTCTGGGATGATGAAGGTGGAAGAGGAGGGAGGAGAAGGAAGAGGTGATCTTAAAAGAAGAGTGTTGTGTCATCTGCATAACACGGGAACATGAGGAGAGAAGGTAGAGATCAGATAAGCAAGAGGTTCAAGGGAGATGTTTAGAAGCCAACGCGAGAGTATAAAACCCTGGGGAACACCACTTGTAGAGAGAGTGGTGGAGGAGGAAAAGGAACCCAGGAACACCTGGGAAGGGCGGTCAGTGAGGAAGGATGTTAACCAGTCCAGTGCCCGGTCAGAGATTCCAAGGGTATCTTGGAGCCGCTTTATGAGGATAGAATGGTTGACTCTGTCAAAGACAGAAGAGAGGTCAAAGAGAATGAGAATAGCAGGAGAGTTAGAGTCAAGATTTGCAAGCAGTTTTCATGGGTGCTCAGGAGAGCAGTTTGGATGCCTCTGGATGCTCGGAATCCATATTGATGGTCATGCAAACAACCAGCGAGCTCAGTGTGTTGGGTCAGTTGGGGGGAAGACCAACTTCTCCCAAAGTTTCCCAAGAAAGGGTGTAGTAGAGTTAGGGTGCTATTTGGCCGGACACAAGGGGTCGGCTGAAGACTTTTTGTAGGAGGGGGTGCACATGGGAGTGCTTGAGAGAAGAAGGGAAAGAGCCAGATGCTAGGGAGTGGTTGCAGAAGTCAGCAAAAGCCGGGTTGATGGAGGAGATGTCCTTTATGGATCTGGAAAAACAGGGTGATACCTGTTTGGATGAGACCTTCATAAAGCGGACTACTCTACACATCTCATCCGTAGTGATAGGTGAGAAGAAGGAGAGAGTGTGGGCAGGAGGAGGAAAGGACAAGGGAGGCAGGGGGACATTGTGAGGAATGAAGGAAGGAAAAGAAGAGTGAGAGGTCAGAATGTTCTGAGTTTTAGACATGAAATGTGTGGCCAGTGCAGTACAGACTGAGAAGGAAGAAGCGAACTGTAGACTGCGGATAGATTGGATAGTTTCTGATTTTGAAGAGTTCCGCAGTATTGCTAGAGGATCCAGAGATGCGGGCTGGTATGTGGGCCTCTTCTTGGAGTCGATAGAGAGACGGTATTTCCTTTGGAGAAGGCGACAATGCAGTTTGTCAGAGGATGAGCCTGAGGTCTGCCACTTCCGTTCCGCAGCTCTGCACTTGCGTTTCAGAGCAGCAATATCAGAGTCATACCAGCTGTTACTCTTGGAGGCAGGTGTCAGGCAGATCATCATGACAGAGGCAAGACTGTCAAGAGTGTTGGTGGTAGCAAGATGAAGATTGGAAAAGATGAAATCAGCGGGGGAGTCAAGAGGAGGGGATGGAGGAGTAAAGAAGGTGGAGGCAAATGAAGCAGCAGACTCTCTTTTCATTGGACGGATGATCGTGAAGGAGGATGGCAGTGCTGGTGGAGGCTCAGGCAGGGGGCTGAGAGGTCCCAGATGAGTAGAGAGGAGGGAGTGGTCAGACCACGAGAGGGGGCTCGTGAGAGGGTTGGTAAGCAGATAATTGGGAATGAAGGCATCAAGGGTGAGTCTGGCAGAGTGGGTAGGTCCATAGTGGAGAATAGTGAGGGAGAGAGGGGTTCAGAGATCTCTGAAGAGTGAGGAGGCAGGGACAGTGGAGTCATGGTGGATGTTGAAGTCTTTAGGGAGGAGGAGTTTAGAGGTGGAGGTCAGAAGAGAGGAGGTGAAGTCAGCCCATTCCGAAAGGGAGACAGACACAGGGCCAGGCAGCCTGTAGATAACAGCAAGTGTGTAAGAGAGAGTCGGAGAGACACCAAGCTTGCTGACAAGACTTTCAAAGAAGGAGTAGGGCTGGGTGGGTATGAGAGTGGTAGGGACCCACTCAGGAAAGATCAGGGCTACTCCACCAGCAGGTCGGTGCGGCCGAGGTTTGGAGAGGATCTTGAAGCCGTGAGGAAGAAGGGAGCCAAAACCAGAGACTGAACTGGCATTGAACCACGTCTCAGTGAGAGAAAGGACCTCGAGATACAAAGTCTTCAAGAAGGAGGCAGATATCAGAAGAGTGTTTGATCATCAGATCAAGCATTCGGAGTGGCTAAGTGTAGCCGGCCACCACCTTTGAAGATTTTTCGAGGAGGGGTTCAGGGAGGTGGTAGACCCATCGGAGGTGGTGAAGGAGGTGCAGACAGAGAGGATGGAGGAGTAGCAGGAGAAGGTAGGAAGTTGATGAAGGCTGGCAGGAATCGGTTAAAGAGAAGAAGATTGGGTTGAGGACCCTGGGCCATGACAGTGCCATTGAGATAAACATTAATGATGCACCTAGAGGATGAGAGAAGTGTGGCAAGAGTACTTCCCATCTAGAGCCACCATTAACTGGTGAAGAGGAAAAAGGGGAGAGGGTAGAGATGGGCGGACCATAGGTCGGGAGAGGGGATAGAAAAGAAGATATCAGTGATAGTGTGTCTGGCATTAGCATGATAGAATAGCAGTTGGGATAGATTTGGAGATAGAGAGTGCAATGTAGGAGAGCAATGAGGACCTCCCTCATCCCATAGTTCCATAAATGGCACAATAACACAGTAACATATGTGTGAAAGGTTTCCGATCCTAGCATCAATATGTCTGAGAAGTGAATGTCGTGCGCCATAAAAACTGTAACAATAAGAACAACAGGAGTCAGTGAAAGAGACTCTGCAGTTACGCCTAAGGTGGACTTTCCAGAGGAGGAGCAGTTTAGCTTGATTGATCAGAACTGCACAAAGGTTTTCAAAAGGAACATACATCGACTCAGCGCTACTATGGAATGTGTTGAACAATTCAGTAGAGGATGGAAAACATTAAACATGGATTCCAACCTTGCATTGCCCATGCATATTAATTTATGCGATGTTTTAATTTTTTGCTTACATATAGCAACATCTACTTGATGGATTCACACCAAACCAACACAGGGATGTTCCCACTCGCAATCTTTACTTGTCTTGATGGAAATCTAGCCTGCTTTTCCTGTAAAAAAGCAGAAGCATTTGGCAAACATGCCCCATAAGAAGTTTGTGATATTTAAACTTGTGGACCAATTCACAGACCACCACAGTGGGTGTGCACTCGCCAATGGGTCCATTTGGACCCATGAACCCGGCTGAGTCCAGTAGCTTTAATAAAAGGCAACATGAATGACTACACAATAAAAGAGAGATTTAAAAATGGCCGACACTGTGGAGCATGGCATTCTGCAGCTAGTCTGCAGAAGCCCTCTCTGGCTTAACCCAAGTCTCAGAAGGGTTATTGGGATCTCAGAGAAGTGAAATTGGGCATCAATAAGGAAACAAAAGAACGCATGCTGCCTGTTTAATAAACTTGCTAATCTGGCTTTGGTTTAGATTCATGGCAAGTCTCGGTAAGGCCGCAGGTTTAGGGTGGGGCTGATCTGTGGTCTGTGAGACCTGAGCCAGTTTGTGTACACCCAGGGACCTGGGTTGGGGTCATTAGGCCGCAGCACATCGCAGCAGCTCTTTGAGGGCCTGTGTAGCCAGCTGTGGGATTGCAAGCTATGAGCTGGGTCTGAACTGAGCCTGTGTTGGCCCACACACCCAGTCAGACTTGGACCGCCCTATGGGGCAATAGGGCAATGCCCTAACCAAAAATACAAATTGCTGGTGTGGGCCAGTTATTTGGGTCTGTGTGGGCCACTTTTTTGGCCAATATTGATTACTTGATTGGGTATTTATAATGCGCCTGTACAAACCATGTTTCGAGAGATGAATTACTTCACCATGTAGAAATTAATTTTGACCAGAGATGCTGAGTAAATATCGTTAACATGCGCAATTTGCTTCACTTTTTATCAAAAACTCCCCTTGGGTACTTTTCAAACATTCTCTCACAAAAGGAATTAATTCCCAATTGCAACTGGTGCCCCAGGCAGTATTATGCCCCAGACCGATCCTGCACCCAGTTGATGTCTGTGAGCTGTATCTGCCAGAGCCCACAGACCCAGCTTGTGTCCACAATCTGGAGTTAGACATGAGCTATGCGCTAGACCCATTGGGCACAAGGGTGGTGGTGCCGTGAGCAAGGCCATGCCCACTGGATTTAGCTGCAAGCCAGACCTAGTGGACACAATGAGTGCACTAGGCCCCGGAGGATAGCTCAGGGGCAACGTGTTCGCCTTGGAAGCAAGACAACGCGGAGCAACACAGGCTCGATCCTCAGGTCCGCGCTTAGAAACCTCTGGGTATTAAGCACCAGTCATCTCATCATATCATATCACGTATGACCCTCATGCTCATTCTCTCGCACAGCTGGCAAGCTCTACGAGGACCCGCTCATACAGGAACATGCTGTCTGTGTGGGCAGCCAACTTAACATCCACGGCCCCTCTCCAACAAGCCATAGATTCAGCCCTCACAAGCAAAGCAGTCTCCATCCAATCCAGAAAGCATCTGATGGGATGTCTCCCTTTTCATGGAAGGGTGCCCCGGAGTTACTCACATGGAAGTCCATGCCCACAGCACATGTGGCAGGCGCTATTCAGGGAGATCAGGTAAGCTGGTATGAAGTTCCTTTCTTCCGTTACATAGGTAAGATCTCATGTAAGCTCTGTATAGACTCACTGGCTCCCACCACCAGGGCTCTCTCCCTTTAACACCTGGCTGTGGAAGCCTCTTCACACATAAACATTCTAAGATTCAGCCAACATTCTCTCATGAGGTCACACCCACACCATGAATCCAGCAACCGGGGGAATGACCCTCTCGTTAAACCCAGCGCTGTTCAATGGGCCGGCTCTTGCTGGGTCCGAAACTCGGTATCACATGTCTCCCCGGATCTCGGACCCTGCCTGCCCCCGCCCTGACAAGCAGTTTAGACGGGGACATTTGGGAGCAGGACACCTCGACAGTGCAGCAGGGAAAAGGTGCCCCGCTGGCAGGACAATGAGGATGGCGTGCAAGGGCAGGGTTTTCCTGCTCAGCACCCTCATTGTCCCGGCAGCCAGGGCCAGCCCAAGGCATGGCACCTCCTGCATAGAATGGCTCCAGATAAATACCCTCCTCCCAGTGCCCCCTCAGACCCTGCAGGCCCCGTAAGTGCTGCCTATGGCTTCCTTTCTTCAAGCCGAGCATTACACGTGGCGGTGAATTAACAACGAGGGCCCATGAAAGAGACCATTGTTTTGTGCAAGACTTTAATGTTTCTGTGTTAAGAACTGCAGTGGGACATTTTTATTGTGACGGCAGACACAAAGAACCCTTTAGCTGCCTAAATCTATGCCCTCCTCCAGGAGAATTAAATATACCCCAAACCGGTTTACATTGTCTGCCTTATTTTCATATGCTGATATTTATCACAGCAACAAGTGTTTATTGTAGGTAGACTGTAACATTTTACTCACATTATATATAAAGCATGACTTTGTCAAACGATAGGCAACTTATTCACACGTTACATTTTGTTACAAGTCTTTAAGTCTTGAAAATACATTTTCAAAATCAACAGGCCATGTTTTGCCTTCTGCTGAATTGCCCTCTGGTGTTTGTAGTTTTTAATACAAGGTAGGAGAGAGTGGTTGCTGCCACAGTTGAACACATGTTGCCTACTCATATATTTATAAGGATTTATATATTTGTACAGGTACTTTTCTATGGTTTGTGTACTTTTCAGTTTATCTTTATAAAAAGAGTATTGTTGAAAGCTAAACAATGGGGTGAGAGGGGAAAGTAAGAGATGGCAAGTGACTATAATACGATGTGATGTGATAGTTTGTTCATAACGCGCTTAATACCCAGAGGTTTCTAAGGGCGGAACGAACCTGTGTTGCTCCTTGTCATTTTGCTTCCAAGGCAAGCACGTTGCCCCTGAGCTATCCTCCCGAGAACAAATAGTATTGACTATTTGCCCAGGAAGTGGGATGCAATCCTGGATTTTTCACAGTCCGGAGTGTGGAAAGAAGCAGCACGAAAGAAATGGCACCATTTTTAAACTATTATTTTGAAAATGTCCTTTGAGCAGAGTTGAACTGCACCACCTCCTCTGAACTCCACGTGATCGGAACTCCTCCCCCTCCTGCAAATTCCGTCCCCTCCCCAGCATTTGTGGGATTCTCATTTGCATTATTTCCATTTCCACCACTGGTTAAACCTGTTGATGAAACGCTGGTACTGTAGCCCCCCCCTATACTTACATCTGCAGACCCCACCTTGGGGCAGTACCGCCACCCTCTCTTTATATCTTCAACAGCACCCTGACACAGCACCGCCCCTCTCCTTACATGTGCAGACAGGGCCCTGCAAGTGCCTTCTTCACCTTCCTCGGTGCCCCCCTTTCCCTTCCATCTCGCCACCCCATCATTGACGCACCCCTTGTTTTATGTAGCAGCACCTTACTCCCTGCTGCTGGCTTGGGGTGCTATGAAGCGCTGCTGTGTGACATTTTATGTCAAACACTAATAGAGAACCTATGACACACTCTCGCCTATGTACAGCGCTGGTGTCCCCATGCGGGGTACGGGGTAGAGCACCAGGAACACTGGGGTTCTGCGATGATCAACGCATTTTGAAAGCATCGGCCTTGCTGCCGGTTTGTTGGTTCCCAGGGGACAGTGCTCATTCGTTCCAATGGTTAGAAAGGAGAAAAGGTTTGAGGGAACCACAAACACCTGGGCGCTGGCTGTTTATATTTCAATTTAAATCAAAAATGGTTGACTGTGTGGAACAAGAGAAAAGACCAGTCTTGCTTGACTATAAGGAAGGGCCTCATTACGAGTTTGGAGGTAGCCATGGAGCTATTAGCTCCATGGCTGCCTCCATACCGGGCTCCATTACCGGGTTCCTGCAATGGGGACTTACCGGGTCATTCCGACATAGGAGGACCTGGTAAGTCCTCCTTGCAGGAGCCCATCCCCATTCCCATTTGAGCCCCCATAGGGCTCAATGGGAATGGGGAGGGAGGTAACAACGGGCACATTACAAATGGCCCGTTATTAGCTCCCTCTTCCCCTTGCGGGACCCGCAAAGCACGTCTGGTTTTACCAGACATCTGATCTGGGTCCCGCAAAGGGAACCTCGTAATACGTGCTCCCATAATGAAGGGGGCCGGTCCCGTACCGGCCCCCTTCATTACGGGAGCGCAAGCCTCGTAATGAGGCCCTTAGAGTGTTTGGGCCTCATTACGGTTTTGGCGGTAGCCATGCCGCTATTGGCGGCATGTCTGCCTCCAAACCTGGGTCCGGGTCCGGGTTCCCTGAATGGGGAATTACTGGGCCATTCCAAGTTTGGAGGGTCCGGTAATTCCTCCCTCAGGGAACACGGGTCCGGACCTTCCCCATTCCCATTCGAGCCCCCATAGGGCTCAATGGGAATAGGTGCAGGGAGCTAGCAACGGGCCGATTACGACCGGCCCATTGGTAGTTCCCTGTACCCCTCGCGGGACCCGGTAACGACGCCTGGTTTAACATGCGTCCTTACCGGGTCCCGTGAGGGGACCTCGTAATCAGGCGGAATGGGTTTAATGGGTCCGCATCCATTTGCGGCACCCGTTAACCCATTCCGTCAGGATTGTAATGAGGCCCTTTGTTTTACAAGCATTTGAGGTGCCGACACGTGCTCTTTGTCAAGGCTGCAGAGGTTTGACCCGCACGCCAATGTACATATAGTTACATATATTCCAGGATCATACGTGAAGCGCCATTTGAGAGTGACACAGAAACATTTTATAAAGCCCTGTGCGAGTGACGTGACATGATGAGTGAAAGTGGTGTTTAAGGAGCAGGGCAAATGCAGTTAGGGGAGTGCATCACCTTTAGGGTGAAGACCTTACATTATTGTAGGCCTTGAGTGTTTTGTGTAGTAAGTGATGTCATGCATGAAGTGGTACATTAAGTGGGGGGGCTACTTTTTGTTTAGTGTTCAAGAAGCGGCAGTGCAGATGCCCGACCAGTTTAGATTGGCAGCTCCCCTTCCCTGGTGCATTCCCTTCCTCTTCCACATTCCCTTCCTCTTCCACATTCCCTTCCTCTTCCGCATTCCCTTCCCTGGTGCATTCCCTTCCTCTTCCACATTCCCTTCCTCTTCCGCATTCCTTTCCCTGGTGCTTTCCCTTCCTCTTCCACATTCCCTTCCTCTTCCGCATTCCCTTCCCTGGTGCATTCCCTTCCTCTTCCACATTCCCTTCCTCTTCCACATTCCCTTCCTCTTCCGCATTCCCTTCCCTGGTGCATTCCCTTCCCTGGTGCTTTCCCTTCCTCTTCCACATTCTCTTCCTCTTCCGCATTCCCTTCCCTGGTGCATTCCCTTCCTCTTCCACATTCCCTTCCTCTTCCACATTCCCGTCCTCTTCCACATTCCCTTCCTCTTCCACATTCCCTTCCTCTTCCGCATTCCCTTCCCTGGTGCATTCCCTTCCCTGGTGCTTTCCCTTCCTCTTCCACATTCTCTTCCTCTTCCGCATTCCCTTCCCTGGTGCATTCCCTTCCCTGGTGCTTTCCCTTCCTCTTCCACATTCCCTTCCTCTTCCACATTCCCGTCCTCTTCCACATTCCCTTCCTCTTCCACATTCCCTTCCTCTTCCGCATTCCCTTCCCTGGTGCATTCCCTTCCCTGGTGCATTCCCTTCCTCTTCCGCCTTCCCTTCCCTGGTGCATTCCCTTCCCTGGTGCATTCCCTTCCTCTTCCACATTCCCTTCCTCTTCCACATTCCCTTCCCTGGTGCATTCCCTTCCTCTTCCACATTCCCTTCCTCTTCCACATTCCCGTCCTCTTCCACATTCCCTTCCTCTTCCGCATTCCCTTCCCTGGTGCATTCCCTTCCTCTTCCACATTCCCTTCCTCTTCCGCATTCCCTTCCCTGGTGCATTCCCTTCCCTGGTGCATTCCCTTCCTCTTCCACCTTCCCTTCCCTGGTGCATTCCCTTCCCTGGTGCATTCCCTTCCTCTTCCACATTCCCTTCCTCTTCCACATTCCCGTCCTCTTCCACATTCCCTTCCTCTTCCGCATTCCTTTCCCTGGTGCTTTCCCTTCCTCTTCCGCCTTCCCTTCCCTGGTGCATTCCCTTCCCTGGTGCATTCCCTTCCTCTTCCACCTTCCCTTCCCTGGTGCATTCCCTTCCTCTTCCACATTCCCTTCCTCTTCCACATTCCCGTCCTCTTCCACATTCCCTTCCTCTTCCGCATTCCCTTCCCTGGTGCTTTCCCTTCCTCTTCCGCCTTCCCTTCCCTGGTGCATTCCCTTCCCTGGTGCATTCCCTTCCTCTTCCACATTCCCTTCCTCTTCCGCATTCCTTTCCCTGGTGCTTTCCCTTCCTCTTCCACATTCCCTTCCTCTTCCGCATTCCCTTCCCTGGTGCATTCCCTTCCTCTTCCACATTCCCTTCCTCTTCCACATTCCCTTCCTCTTCCGCATTCCCTTCCCTGGTGCATTCCCTTCCCTGGTGCTTTCCCTTCCTCTTCCACATTCTCTTCCTCTTCCGCATTCCCTTCCCTGGTGCATTCCCTTCCTCTTCCACATTCCCTTCCTCTTCCACATTCCCGTCCTCTTCCACATTCCCTTCCTCTTCCACATTCCCTTCCTCTTCCGCATTCCCTTCCCTGGTGCATTCCCTTCCCTGGTGCTTTCCCTTCCTCTTCCACATTCTCTTCCTCTTCCGCATTCCCTTCCCTGGTGCATTCCCTTCCCTGGTGCTTTCCCTTCCTCTTCCACATTCCCTTCCTCTTCCACATTCCCGTCCTCTTCCACATTCCCTTCCTCTTCCACATTCCCTTCCTCTTCCGCATTCCCTTCCCTGGTGCATTCCCTTCCCTGGTGCATTCCCTTCCTCTTCCGCCTTCCCTTCCCTGGTGCATTCCCTTCCCTGGTGCATTCCCTTCCTCTTCCACATTCCCTTCCTCTTCCACATTCCCTTCCCTGGTGCATTCCCTTCCTCTTCCACATTCCCTTCCTCTTCCACATTCCCGTCCTCTTCCACATTCCCTTCCTCTTCCGCATTCCCTTCCCTGGTGCATTCCCTTCCTCTTCCACATTCCCTTCCTCTTCCGCATTCCCTTCCCTGGTGCATTCCCTTCCCTGGTGCATTCCCTTCCTCTTCCACCTTCCCTTCCCTGGTGCATTCCCTTCCCTGGTGCATTCCCTTCCTCTTCCACATTCCCTTCCTCTTCCACATTCCCGTCCTCTTCCACATTCCCTTCCTCTTCCGCATTCCTTTCCCTGGTGCTTTCCCTTCCTCTTCCGCCTTCCCTTCCCTGGTGCATTCCCTTCCCTGGTGCATTCCCTTCCTCTTCCACCTTCCCTTCCCTGGTGCATTCCCTTCCCTGGTGCATTCCCTTCCTCTTCCACATTCCCTTCCTCTTCCACATTCCCGTCCTCTTCCACATTCCCTTCCTCTTCCGCATTCCCTTCCCTGGTGCTTTCCCTTCCTCTTCCGCCTTCCCTTCCCTGGTGCATTCCCTTCCCTGGTGCATTCCCTTCCTCTTCCACATTCCCTTCCTCTTCCGCATTCCTTTCCCTGGTGCTTTCCCTTCCTCTTCCACATTCCCTTCCTCTTCCACATTCCCGTCCTCTTCCACATTCCCTTCCTCTTCCACATTCCCTTCCTCTTCCGCATTCCCTTCCCTGGTGCATTCCCTTCCCTGGTGCTTTCCCTTCCTCTTCCACATTCTCTTCCTCTTCCGCATTCCCTTCCCTGGTGCATTCCCTTCCCTGGTGCTTTCCCTTCCTCTTCCACATTCCCTTCCTCTTCCACATTCCCGTCCTCTTCCACATTCCCTTCCTCTTCCACATTCCCTTCCTCTTCCGCATTCCCTTCCCTGGTGCATTCCCTTCCCTGGTGCATTCCCTTCCTCTTCCGCCTTCCCTTCCCTGGTGCATTCCCTTCCCTGGTGCATTCCCTTCCTCTTCCACATTCCCTTCCTCTTCCACATTCCCTTCCCTGGTGCATTCCCTTCCTCTTCCACATTCCCTTCCTCTTCCACATTCCCGTCCTCTTCCACATTCCCTTCCTCTTCCGCATTCCCTTCCCTGGTGCATTCCCTTCCTCTTCCACATTCCCTTCCTCTTCCGCATTCCCTTCCCTGGTGCATTCCCTTCCCTGGTGCATTCCCTTCCTCTTCCACCTTCCCTTCCCTGGTGCATTCCCTTCCCTGGTGCATTCCCTTCCTCTTCCACATTCCCTTCCTCTTCCACATTCCCGTCCTCTTCCACATTCCCTTCCTCTTCCGCATTCCTTTCCCTGGTGCTTTCCCTTCCTCTTCCGCCTTCCCTTCCCTGGTGCATTCCCTTCCCTGGTGCATTCCCTTCCTCTTCCACCTTCCCTTCCCTGGTGCATTCCCTTCCCTGGTGCATTCCCTTCCTCTTCCACATTCCCTTCCTCTTCCACATTCCCGTCCTCTTCCACATTCCCTTCCTCTTCCGCATTCCCTTCCCTGGTGCTTTCCCTTCCTCTTCCGCCTTCCCTTCCCTGGTGCATTCCCTTCCCTGGTGCATTCCCTTCCTCTTCCACATTCCCTTCCTCTTCCGCATTCCTTTCCCTGGTGCTTTCCCTTCCTCTTCCACATTCCCTTCCTCTTTCGCATTCCCTTCCCTGGTGCATTCCCTTCCTCTTCCACATTCCCTTCCTCTTCCACATTCCCTTCCTCTTCCGCATTCCCTTCCCTGGTGCATTCCCTTCCCTGGTGCATTCCCTTCCTCTTCCACATTCCCGTCCTCTTCCACATTCCCGTCCTCTTCCACATTCCCTTCCTCTTCCGCCTTCCCTTCCCTGGTGCATTCCCTTCCCTGGTGCATTCCCTTCCTCTTCCACATTCCCTTGCTCTTCCACATTCCCTTCCTCTTCCACATTCCCTTCCTCTTCCGCATTCCCTTCCCTGGTGCATTCCCTTGCTCTTCCACATTCCCTTCCTCTTCCGCATTCCCTTCCCTGGTGCATGCCCTTCCCTGGTGCATTCCCTTCCTCTTCCGCCTTCCCTTCCCTGGTGCATTCCCTTCCCTGGTGCATTCCCTTCCTCTTCCACATTCCCTTCCTTTCCTCTTCCACATTCCCGTCCTCTTCCACATTCCCTTCCTCTTCCACATTCCCTTCCTCTTCCGCCTTCCCTTCACTGGTGCATTCCCTTCCCTGGTGCATTCCCTTCCTCTTCCACATTCCCTTCCTCTTCCACATTCCCTTCCTCTTCCACATTCCCTTCCTCTTCCGCCTTCCCTTCCCTGGTGCATTCCCTTCACTGGTGCATTCCCTTCCTCTTCCACATTCCCTTCCTCTTCCACATTCCCGTCCTCTTCCACATTCCCTTCCTCTTCCACATTCCCGTCCTCTTCCACATTCCTGTCCTCTTCCACATTCCCTTCCTCTTCCACATTCCCTTCCTCTTCCGCATTCCCTTCCATGGTGCATTCCCTTCCCTGGTGCTTTCCCTTCCTCTTCCGCATTCCCTTCCCTGGTGCATTCCCTTCCTCTTCCGCCTTCCCTTCCCTGGTGCATTCCCTTCCCTGGTGCATTCCCTTCCTCTTCCACATTCCCTTCCCTGGTGCATTCCCTTCCTCTTCCACATTCCCTTCCTCTTCCGCATTCCCTTCCCTGGTGCATTCCCTTCCTCTTCCACATTCCCTTCCTCTTCCGCATTCCCTTCCCTGGTGCATTCCCTTCCCTGGTGCATTCCCTTCCTCTTCCGCCTTCCCTTCCCTGGTGCATTCCCTTCCCTGGTGCATTCCCTTCCTCTTCCACATTCCCTTCCTCTTCCACATTCCCATCCTCTTCCACATTCCCTTCCTCTTCCACATTCCCTTCCTCTTCCGCATTCCCTTCCCTGGTGCATTCCCTTCCCTGGTGCTTTCCCTTCCTCTTCCACATTCTCTTCCTCTTCCGCATTCCCTTCCCTGGTGCATTCCCTTCCTCTTCCACATTCCCTTCCTCTTCCACATTCCCGTCCTCTTCCACATTCCCTTCCTCTTCCACATTCCCTTCCTCTTCCGCATTCCCTTCCCTGGTGCATTCCCTTCCCTGGTGCTTTCCCTTCCTCTTCCACATTCTCTTCCTCTTCCGCATTCCCTTCCCTGGTGCATTCCCTTCCCTGGTGCTTTCCCTTCCTCTTCCACATTCCCTTCCTCTTCCACATTCCCGTCCTCTTCCACATTTCCTTCCTCTTCCACATTCCCTTCCTCTTCCGCATTCCCTTCCCTGGTGCATTCCCTTCCTCTTCTGCCTTCCCTTCCCTCGTGCATTCCCTTCCCTGGTGCATTCCCTTCCTCTTCCACATTCCCTTCCTCTTCCACATTCCCTTCCCTGGTGCATTCCCTTCCTCTTCCACATTCCCTTCCTCTTCCACATTCCCATCCTCTTCCACATTCCCTTCCTCTTCCGCATTCCCTTCCCTGGTGCATTCCCTTCCTCTTCCACATTCCCTTCCTCTTCCACATTCCTGTCCTCTTCCACATTCCCTTCCTCTTCCACATTCCCTTCCTCTTCCGCATTCCCTTCCCTGGTGCATTCCCTTCCCTGGTGCTTTCCCTTCCTCTTCCACATTCTCTTCCTCTTCCGCATTCCCTTCCCTGGTGCATTCCCTTCCTCTTCCACATTCCCTTCCTCTTCCACATTCCCGTCCTCTTCCACATTCCCTTCCTCTTCCACATTCCCTTCCTCTTCCGCATTCCCTTCCCTGGTGCATTCCCTTCCCTGGTGCTTTCCCTTCCTCTTCCACATTCTCTTCCTCTTCCGCATTCCCTTCCCTGGTGCATTCCCTTCCCTGGTGCTTTCCCTTCCTCTTCCACATTCCCTTCCTCTTCCACATTCCCGTCCTCTTCCACATTCCCTTCCTCTTCCACATTCCCTTCCTCTTCCGCATTCCCTTCCCTGGTGCATTCCCTTCCCTGGTGCATTCCCTTCCTCTTCCGCCTTCCCTTCCCTGGTGCATTCCCTTCCCTGGTGCATTCCCTTCCTCTTCCACATTCCTTTCCTCTTCCACATTCCCTTCCCTGGTGCATTCCCTTCCTCTTCCACATTCCCTTCCTCTTCCACATTCCCGTCCTCTTCCACATTCCCTTCCTCTTCCGCATTCCCTTCCCTGGTGCATTCCCTTCCTCTTCCACATTCCCTTCCTCTTCCGCATTCCCTTCCCTGGTGCATTCCCTTCCCTGGTGCATTCCCTTCCTCTTCCACCTTCCCTTCCCTGGTGCATTCCCTTCCCTGGTGCATTCCCTTCCTCTTCCACATTCCCTTCCTCTTCCACATTCCCGCCCTCTTCCACATTCCCTTCCTCTTCCACATTCCCTTCCTCTTCCGCATTCCCTTCCCTGGTGCATTCCCTTCCCTGGTGCTTTCCCTTCCTCTTCCACATTCTCTTCCTCTTCCCCATTCCCTTCCCTGGTGCATTCCCTTCCTCTTCCGCCTTCCCTTCCCTGGCGCATTCCCTTCCTCTTCCACATTCCCTTCCTCTTCCACATTCCCTTCCCTGGTGCATTCCCTTCCTCTTCCACATTCCCTTCCTCTTCCACATTCCCGTCCTCTTCTACATTCCCTTCCTCTTCCACATTCCCTTCCTCTTCCACATTCCCGTCCTCTTCTACATTCCTTCCTCTTCCACATTCCCTTCCTCTTCCACATTCCCTTCCTCTTCCACATTCCCGTCCTCTTCCACATTCCCGTCCTCTTCCACATTCCCTTCCTCTTCCACATTCCCGTCCTCTTCCACATTCCCGTCCTCTTCCATTTTACGCATATACCCTACCCTGCACTATGATACGTGCCTTCAAATGAAATGTGCAAATGCCATGCAAACATGCAATGTAACTTGTGATATTAATAATGTATGGTATGTGGAGGGTTATGTCTCACCGTTTGGTGACTATGCCGTGGGTATGATGACAAAGAGACTTATTACAAGTGAGTTGGCTGGCGCACGGTCAGAGTTCCAGTAATAATGTTTACTGGCACCTGTACTGGACCGGTCATCGACAACGTTGCCGGTAGGGGTTAAAGATTTACCTCCAGCTAAGACTGCCTAGATTACTGGCATAGCCAGTAATAATGTCAGAACCCCCCCACCATGGAAGCCCATGGAATGGGGATTTACCGTGGATACTGTAATCGGCCGGTAATACAGACGAGTGCCGGTAATGGTAATTGTGCCTGCCGGTATTCTGGCAGATTTGCCACCAGAATGTCGGCAAACCTGTAATGAGGCCCTGGGCATTTGAGGCCAAGACCTACAGGATTTGCCAATGATTACTAACTGTCTGATTTGCCGAATTTCTGGAAAGATATTAGGAAATGACTTCTGCTCTGTAGGAGCACAGGGATGAATAGTTGCTTAACTGCCAACTAAGCCACACACTACTACTAAAGCAGCAGTGAACACTATCAAAAAGGGAAAACAGACACAGCCCGATGGGTACACCTCCTTTGCCTTCCATGTTAACGTGGGCTCAGGTCATGTTATTGTCCCAGGAGAGGTGCTAACAGTGCAACCCGCACAACAATAGTATATACAAAAATAAAAGAGTGTCAATCATCTGTCTGGAAAGCTTGAAGTTCTTCCGGGTCAGGGGATGTGTGCTGCCTTAGCCTAGACGTATGGAGCACTCAGTTGATCATCAGCCTCTAGGCCCTGTGTTTTCCTTCCCTATCACCTCCCGCTGTTTGCCTATTTGCACTCAATGGATGAGAGAAAGAGCTCTGCATGGTGGAGACACTTTGCGCTCCCGCCGCGGCATCGCGCGCTCCCTCTTCCCCTAGCGCAATCAATATTCCATTAGCGGGACGGGATCTGCTGCCTCTCCGAATCTTTTCCATTTATTATCACTTAATGCCAACATCTGACATCTGGAGCCATCCCATGGTTGGTTGGTTTAAGGTAACTGCTTACTAATTCCTGGTAACATATTCACCGCAAGGCCAGGAGCGCCGCCACTAAGTGGGAGATTAAATAAGCACACCTCCCTCGAGGGCTGCACTGCACAATTGATTTTTGGCACGTGGGCAATTTTTAACTTGAAAACAAAGGAGGCAGGTGGCTGGATTTTTCTCCCGTCCGCCTATTTTCACGGATGTGGCCAATTCCTCAGCCTTGAAACTCAGAGGAAGTTAGTGGGACTTCATGGTCCGCAGCGATGCCAATGAAGAGGGCAGAATGGCGCAGAGGATCAGAACTGCCAGGCCCCTGCCAGACCACTCACCTGTGTGTCTGGCCTTACAACACTCATACTAAATGGTCTCCAGCTTTACCCCTGCTTAGATATCCCTCCACCCTTAGAGTCTGTCTAAGGCATTATTACAAGTTATACATATATTTTCCTTTTTTTTTTAAATAATGCACAAAGCACCCATGCAGCGAATGTTAATAAAGTGACAGCTACTAATGGCACATTTAGTGTAAATTAAGATTTCTCTCAAATGGGGAGTGTATCCTAAAAACAGATTAAACCACGAGGGCAGATTTTGACACATAACACTGAGATCTTGAAATGATTCAAGCCATCCTGAACAGAGACAATACTTGGCGCGTGATCAGACGAGAGAAGGTCCGAGGGGACGACATGGAAAGGGAAACAGAAATCATGCAATATGGAGGTCATGCCACCTGCCACTCGGCTGGCAACTAGGATCACATGTAAATGTAGAGGAGGAGCCAAAAGCCCCCACTATAAACCCCGCCCCTAACCTGCTTATATGTTGGGAAGCAGAGATCGTGATGAAGGTGACACCTGAAGTGATGCCAATAACACGCGCAGCTTTTGAAGCAAATGATCCGTTGAGAAAGCCTCCACAAAGAGCTGACAGCCTCTTGGGAAAGATCCCTGAAGAGCGGGAGAAGATGAATGAAAAAGCAGACTGGTGACATCACATGATACAACGTGACACACTGAGAACAGATAACAGTGGATAACGTAAAGAAAACATAGAATCCAGTGGCGAAGTAAAGAATCAAGTAACCTGTTACATGTAAAATGAAGATTACACGTGTGAAGAGCACGGAAGGAAATGCAAAACCATTCATAATTGTACAGAGCCAGCAACGCAAGTAGACTAAGTGATCATAGAAGCTATCTGTACGTAGTATATAGAATGCAGCCGGTGTCACCAAGGTGTATGTAAGCATAAGAAATCTGGATGTTCAACATCGTGTTTCAGCAAACTGGGATTCCAGGAGCAGGAAGCCTGAAGTGTGTCACAGTTAACAAACAGTAGCTGACAAGCAAGAAAGAATCAAGGAGGATTGTTTGGACCAGTGTCAAGAAGGCTAGTGCAGCCGAGAACTGGTTGTCTATTCAATGGATACAATTAATACAAGAGACGAGCAGAGCTCCTGCCAACGTGCAGCTGAGAGACAATGGGCCTCATTACACGGAAGGCGGTAATGGTTAACGGCCACCGTTAATGGTAACGGTGACCGTTAACCAGTACCGCCTTACTACGAGGTCCCTTAGCGGGTTGGTGATTTAACGCCTGCTTTTTGCAGGCGTTAAAAACCAACCCGCTAAGGGACCTCGGAGCTAATTACAGCACCGCAAAATTGCGGTGCCGTAATTAGCGCCTTCCCCATTCCCATAGAGCGCTATGGGGCAAAAATGGGGATGGGGAAGGGCAATGGTGGAAGGGGGAATTACCGCCCCGCCAACCTTGGAATGGGGCGGTAAATCCCCTTTCCGCCAAGGCGGTGCCGGTATTTTACCAGCATGAGCCATGGCACTAATAGCGCCATGGCTCACCGCCTTCCGTGTAATGAGGCCCAATAAGTGCCAAGCTCTATTTGTTGTAATACCATTTAAAATTGAAAAGAAGTTCGAAATGTGGTCGTCAGTCATGTGACCTGGATGGAAATAGACTTAAGCAGACTCTGCAGAGACCTAAAGATAATAGCACGCACACACTCCCTAATATTCCCAGGAGTTGTGAAGCCTACAAGGCCATGTTCAAAGACTAATTGAATGACAGAAAGTAAGAGTGATGAGAGATGTTGGGCTAATTGGGTGGGGAGTTATGGTCATGACCAAACGCTCTAGCACCTGGAGTACCAGCTTGTGCACTGCTAGCGAGTGGAATATTCCAGAAGGGTACAAGTGTGCCAACCAATGATAGAGGGCCACGTATCAAAGAGCCCTATAGTTTGAGATACAATAGATTGTTGTGTAATTTGTGACGATGAAGATGACTTGCACTAGGGGAGGGCTTAGTTTCCCACCTGACAGGAGAGACCCAATCACAACTTGAACCCCCATAGAAAGTTTATTATATAGATGTTCCCCGTTACCCACCCACAGCACCACATATGTTTTTACAGTTTGCCACATAGTATGACGTCAATGATGATGAATGTTTGTTATAAAAGAATGTTTTTCATGTAAATCGGGGAGAATTTGCTATGCGACGTCCATTGATGTCTGCTGTACTTCCTGTTCTAGATAATTGCTAAGAAAACAGCGTACACCTTGGCAATTTCTTGAGTCAACCTTAATATTGATGTTTGAGTAATTTCTGCATCCCCATCCTTCCCATATGAGCACCACCTCTTCTTAAAGAACCCCCTCAGGTTCATAAACCTATTAACCTCTTGGCTGATTTCACACAGCCGAGTACATGCTCTGTCCACTTCCTGAGGCAAGCTGGATCCACCATCGCAGCTGGTGTGGTCCTTCTTTCCTCATCATTCATATCTTCTGTACTCCCCACTTCCATTCCACGGCTACCTCTGGCACATGACCCCTTGTGCTACACCGCAGCAAAGGCATCAGGACGCAGGCCACATCCGGAGTTCTAAGCAGTCTGGTGATGGAACGGTTCCTAGAAGCAGGGTTACCGTGCAGCTGGAGGAGTTAGAGTATGGGATCTCCCAGGAGGCAGCACCACGCCTTCTAAGATCCTAGGAGATGTTTGCCTCTATGGTGTGAGTGCTCCAACTATGTGAAGGGGAAAGAGAGCTCACACCAGTCCATACCAAGGAGATGGGGACTTTGATCTCCCAGGTTGAAGGTGCCCCATTGACCCAGAGCTAGCCCAAGGATTAAAAAAAAAAAAGGGTAAGACATACAAAGAAAAAAAAAACAGTTCTGGCTAAGCCCCTAGAGATTGGAATGGGTCATGTTGGCAAGTGTAATGCTCTTGATGGCAGAATCCCAAGCAGGACATTAGCACCTGCGATGACCCAGGACTTGGATGACCCAGAAACATTCGCTGCCGAGCTGCATGGCTTTGTGAAACAATGTGAAATACATCTATTAAAATCAGTATCAGGTCTGTCACTAAACCAACCAGGGGACCTTTCCGTGGATATCGGCTGCAAAAAAAGATGGCCGGGCATCTCCAGATGCTGTCCACATCATTTTAATTGGAATTGGGATTTGTAACGTGCCACCAACTGAATTAACTGCTTCCAGTTGCGACATAACGCATAACACAGGCGAGCGGTTCTCCGGAGCTCGTGACAACACAGACAATGCAGCAATGACAGAGGGTAGCAGATGAAGGGGTAACTCAGTATGTCACGGCCAGCTCCAACTCCTGCATACTTTCCTTACATGATGCAGTCTGCACAACCTGCCTGTAGTAACGTTTGCTTGGCTGTGAGGCTGCATTTCATTATACTGGAGGCATGCACACATATGCGCACATGCATGCACACAGAGTCAAACATGTGGCCACGCGCACACACCATATGCCACTCTACAGCTGTTTGTACTTAGAGGAACACATGCCTTAGCGAGATGATGGTCATCTAATAATTGCAAGGATCTTGATGAGGACGGATCTCACAGAGAACTATAGATCTTTTTGAGTTCTCCATTTTGATGTGCAGCTCTTCATCTTCCTGTTTTAGATTCTCTGTAAGTTGTGGATTATGTTAATATAAAGTATGCAAAAATGCGGAAGCCCCTTGACCGTGAACGAACATGGCCAACTAACCTGCTCTATGGGTTGGTTTCCACTCAGGAAGGTTTACAACAGGGATCTGCAACCTGCAGATCTCCACGACCCCCGTAATCCCTCCCCCTTCACTGGACTAGCCAGGCAGGGCTGTGGAGGATGCACCCCAAAACCTCTAATGACCACGGTTTGACTCATTGTACCTTTCACACACGAGAAGTAACCATTTGCATATCAGGCTGGTCCCTGCCCTTAGAACAGCCAGTCCAGAACTGACATGCTAGGTAATTCTCAGCTAAACAAAAGTACCAAAACACCAACCCCAGACTCGTGTTTCTGCCTAGTCGGGCCTCATCAGTGAGGTGGTGCTGTATGTCTGCAAGCACAGTGAGCAAGGGGTTCATGTCTGGAGTATCCTAACTAGTTTAGGGTTAAACTCCACGTTTTTCAAAATAAGAGAGTGGATCCTCCTCAACTGAGAACAAACACGGCCTAATGACCCGTTTTGTGAGTTGCTTCCCACTCTGGAGGGTCTACAGCCACTTATGTCTCCTCTTTGAAGAGCAGAGTGGGGAGAAACGTGGCTGTAGACACTCTTGGGTGGCAGCTACCCCAGAGAACAGGTCATTTGGCCTTCTTCATTCTCAGTCGAGGGGCTCGCCCATTTAAAACAAAAAAAAACTTTATATAAATGATGCACACAAATAAATAATACATGAAAGGAATAACGTGCAGATGACTTCCTAAGTTCAGAGGGTTCTCTAGGGTGCCAACCATCTAATGCATCAGAGCCTGTAGTTGATTTATACCCAACTATACTTTAATGAAGGTGTGATATTATCAAGGCCTTGTCCTTTGTTCTGAAATCCACAGCTGGGCGGAAGGGTTTTAACGTCTAGAGGAGTGCTAGTTTATAAATCACATATTTTGCTAGTTTGTTGTTGGCAGGAGATGTGGTCAACTGAGACTTGAATCTATCGATGTACAGGTCATACTGCCACCCTTGGATGCCCATCTGTTTAGATTAGTTTAGTTTAGTTTAGTTTGTTTATTTATATAGCGCAGCCAAACCCTCGGGTAACTGGGCACATTAGTCTTTTAGAACAACATGGTTTACAGAAGGTTGCGCAACAAGGATAGTACAATAAAATAAATAGCATGTGGGACCAGGGTACAGTACGGTCCATGACAATAGGGAAGCACAAAGTTGACAGTATGGGCCAGATTGATGGCCTAGTAGGACAATGAGCTTCATTACGGGTCTGGCGGTAACCGTGCTGGTGCTACCGGAGGGTTGCCGCTGAACCCGTAATAGACTGCTGGCGCCTAACTTTTCGATGTCACTGGGTTATTCCAAGTCTGTCGACCGGGAAGTCAGGCACTGGTAATTTTGTTAATCCCCACTCTCATAGAGTCCGGTAGGACTCTATGGGAGTGGGGACACGGAAGCACCGTCACCTTTATTAACAACACCGGTGCTTCCATAACGGCTTTGCCTGCCATGACTGCTGTGCACAGCAAGGTCAGACCTGTCGGGTACAGCGGCTCCATCAGGCAAACACCTAGTTTGCCGGTCCAGAAACTGTTGTTTCCCGACTGGCAAACTTAAAATGAAGCCCATTGTCTGATTGGGCAGGATTAAGTATCAAGCATTTGCTTGTCATCGAAGCTTGGATATAGGGAAGGCGTTTTCCGAGGCGTGAAACCTCTTCAGTACATTTCACTTTGAGTTGTAACTGTATATCTTTGGCGTATTGGTTAAGTGAGATATTGGGGACGAAGAGAAGCTAGCCACGGTATTCCGTATTGAGATTAAACATCACTGGGTAGAGTATTGATCCTTATGGCACTCCACAGGTGACCATGGGGCAGTCAGATAGGAAGTCACCTATCAGGACTGATTTATATGTTTAACAAGCAAAAGGGAAACCAGTTGAGAACTGGGCCTGTGAACCACACTCTAGCTGCAAGCAGACATGTAAGTGTGAAGTGGTGCAACGCAGCAAAGATGTCAAGGAAGGAGTCGCCTGTGGGAAAGTGTGATGAGAGAACACAAACTGATGAGAAGAAATATATGATGTGAAATATGCTCGGGTAAAATTATTTTGAAATTGTTATGTATATGTAAGTGCAATTGGCTTTGCTTCCAAAAAATTATATATAATTTGTATATTTTTAAAACTTTCTCTCTAGCCTCATTTGTGCCTAGGCACATTGTTTATTTTCTTGATATATAAGTTTACCTGAATGGCCTATGGTACTGACAGGTACCCTTTTATTTAACCTTGGTTTTACTGAGACATGATTCACGGCCAGCTCTGTCGCAAGCTTTGACACTCTCCTCCCTGATGGCTACAAGATCCTCTCCGCACCCAGATCCTCCCGGTCCGGTGGGGGGGTAGCCCTGATCATTCCTGAGTGGATTCCTACCTCTATCATTGCCACTCAGTCCTACTCTTTTGAATGCCTTGTCTGTAGGCTCTCTCTTTCTCCTACCCATTCTCTTACTGTGGTGACCATCTACCAGCCTCCTGGTCAAATCACCTCATTTCTCTCTGAGTGGGCGGACCTCTCCTCCTCCCTCCTGGCCTCTACCACTCAACTCTTCCTCGAGTATCCAATATCCATTTATACTCTCCTTGTTCCTCCTCTGTACTCTTCCGTGACCTCTGCGACTCACTCTCCCTGTCCATCCTCCCCTCTGGCCTGACTCACTCTGCAGGGCACACACTCAATGTCTTGATCTCCTCTGACCTCCCCCTCTCCTTCCCTCTGACCACTCCTCTCTCCTGGAGCAATCACTCCCTCCTCTCCTCTCTCTCTCTTCCCACCAAGCCAAGCCTACCCCAACACTGCCACCTACCTTCTCAGACATCCGGCCTATGAAGCGTACGTCAGTTGAGGCTTTAATCGCCACCCCACTCCAACCCGCCACCTCTGGCTGTCTCACATCCTGACACAGCCCTGTCTCTGCTCTACTCTTCAATTTCTGATACACTTGATGCTCTTGCCCCTGTTATGAGGATCTGTTTGAAGTCCAAAGCCAAGTGCAATTCCTGGTATGACTCTGACCTAGCTACACTTAAATGTAAGTGTAGGGCAGCTGAGAAGAAATGGAAGACTTCCTGTTCATCCTCTGACAAACTGGCCTGTCACCTGGTATAAAGGCAATACCGACTCTCTGTCCTCACCAAGAAGCGAGTCCACATTCAAGCTTGTGTCTTTGCGGCATCTTAAAACTCGGCTGAACTGTTTAAAATCTGCAAGGAGCTGGCCAACCCTGCTGCAGTCTCTACCCCTCCTGTTGCCCCCCAGGCTCTTTGCAATTCCCTTGCCTCTCACTTCATTTAAAAAACCCAGGACATCCTGTTCACCCTCTCCACCCACACCCTTCCTCTCCCCTCTCCATCTGTGCTTGCTGACCCTCCTTTAGCCACCCCCCCACCATCCTTCTCGTCCTATCCTCTTTTCTCCCCTGTCGAGGTTGCTAGGCAAGTCCGATCTATGAAAGCCTCATCAAAACAGGTTCAATCCCTGTTCCACTAAAACCATCAAGGACCACATTGACACCCTTTCTCCGGCCTTGCTGATTTTTGCAACCACTCCTTTGCCTCAGGATCCTTCCCCTCCCCTCTGAAGCATTCCCTTGTGCATCCTCATCTCAAGAAACCCACAGCTGATCCTTCTTGTCCGGCTAACTATCATCCAATTTCTGTTACTCCCTTTCTGGGCAAACTCCTGGAAAAGTTTGCCATCACTCAGCTTAACCTTCATTTCAATTCTGTTGGCTGTCTCCATGACCACCAGTCTGGCTTCAGAGCTGCCACAATCTGCTCTCCTGAACATCCGTGAAGATCTGCTCTCTAACCTTGACTGTAACATTCCTTCTGTCCTCATCCTCCTCAATCTCTCTTCTGCCTTCGACGCGTTCAACCATACCATCCTGCTCAACCCTCTCAGTGATAACCTGGGTATCACTGATCAGGCTCTGGACTGGCTGACCTCTTTCCTCTCTGATCGACCCTCACAGGTCCAACATGGGTCCTTCCTAGCATCTATCTTCCTCTCTACCTGTGGTGTTCCCCAGGGGTCTAATCTCTCGCCCTGGCTTTTCAACCAATACCTTGCAACTCCCACTGCATTGCCATTTTCTGCTCAAAATTCCAGTGCTACGCTGATGACACTCAACTCATTTTCAGGCTGCCCTCGGCCACCTCCTCTCCCTCCCTCATCTCTGATTGCCTAACTGCCATTCAAGATTGGTGTGCAGCCAATGATCTTTGTCTGAATGGCAGCAAGATGGAGATCCTCCTCATCGGAACACCTTCATCATCCTTTCCTCTCACTCTCTGGTTG